>NC_045775.1:30733369-31035326 GCF_008692025.1 Phocoena sinus
ATACCCATTATTCTGGTGTTCAGGTATCATAGAACTCTTTTAAAACAGTTACTCTCTGAGAGCTATCAGAGCACAAAGCTGATCACTGAAGATGTAACATGGTGGATGCTTGGACTCAGCGTTCAGCTGAGGCTAGAAACTCCTCTGGACCCAGCCGCCCTGTTGCAGTGTCTTGTTCTGGGAAAGATGACTGAACTTGGCAACGAAGGCCTCCGAGCTGGAACCTTGGGAGCCAAACTGTGGAGACTATTAATAAGCTCAGACTATCATGCTTTAAGAACCCCTGTGGTCTGTGCTGGAGCTAACAGGGACTCCAGTACAACACTGGACGTGGATGCCCTAGTCTGTCTCCAATATTGAAGTAGATGGTAGTGACAGAACCAACAGTAACTGACGCTGGAGGAGCTGCTGTGGACCAGTCCAATTTTCTTCTTCTCTGTTCCTCTTGGGACTGAATAAGCACCCAATATTCTTGACCAATAAAGATGAGGGGTAGGAGGACCCTCAAAAAATCAACACTTAACTTCCTGCTAATAGAGCATCAGAAGTTCACGCAACAACTAGGAACTCCACAGTGTGGAGCAGACTTGCAGGTTACATATGGGACCCTTTCCTTAGGCTATATTCCCAGAAAAGGAATTACTAATTAAAGGGCATGAACATTTTTATGACTCTTGGCCAAAAGTACAATTTTTTTCTAAAGGATGCACTAATTTCTACCATCTATTTTGCCACACCCTCTCCAGTGAGGAATAATAAACTTGATTTTTTTTTTTTTGGTCACAACCAAGAATTCTTGGGAAGAATGATCAGTGTGAGAAGTGGTGGCCCACCCTCAGTGCCAAGGTGAGGTCAGCAACATTTTTAAACCCACCCATTGCCACTCGTTCTGAAGCGAACATTCCCAGGCTTCCTGCTATGTCCCTCATCCATTCTCTCAGGGGCATCCCTTTGGCACTGCCCCCCTCAGATATTCATGACCTTGCCCTCCCTTCTCTGTGCTCATTAAAACCGGCATAAGAGCAGATATGACATGAGTCAGTCACTTCTTCATGTGGCTGTAAATCAAAGTATCATCTCTCGCCCATGCCTGCATCTCATCTAGGCTTTAGGAATGAAAAGCTTTGTTCTCTGCTAAAGGAACTTTGAGCTTAAATGTCGCTGACGGAGAATCCACCAAAAGCTGGACCTCTGACTTGAGGGGCAAAGGACCCTCATGATCAGATTGAGATTTGAAGAGCATCAAGAGGCCAGAGCTTCAAAGTTGGGACCTAGAAGGTGGAGTTGGCAGGCGGAGGATAACCCACCAGAGAAGTGAGGTAGTAGGAACCGAACATGAGATAGGAACTAAAAGTGGAAGCTGCAGAGGTTGAAAACATGCTTCACTGATGTCGGAACTTTGCCTAGAGTCACTCCAAGGTGAGCATAGCCCACTTAAAATCAAAACCTGAAAGCTGTTCTTTATGCCAAGAAAGTGCAATATAATAAATAATTGTCCATCACTCTTATAGAAAACGCATGTGAAGCATGAATGGTTTTGACCTTTCATAGTCATGACACAAGAGTGTTCAGTCCTGCTCCTGGTTGTATCGTTGCATGATCCTGGGCAAGCCTTACAATTTTGCTGGCCTTGACTTTTATTTATGAGCTAGAGATAATTATGCCCTGCCTAGTGGCCTGGGGGGCCGAGGAGGATTAGAGGTGTGAACTGGGTGTTCAGGTTAAAGGTCAGATGTGGTCTTCCAAGCATTACCTTCGGTCAGGGTCTAATTGTGAGGAGTCCAAGATTAAATAACAGGTAGAATTGAATCCTTTCAGTTTATTGTCTAGTAATATGAATGTGTAGTTAATAGCCTGCAGCCCAGATTTGTAAGATACTAATTGGAATATAACATAAAACCCATAGAGAGTAAAGGATAAAGGAAACTTAAAAATAAGAGGCAGGAAATAAATGATATTTAATTTGGACACGTGCCTCCAATGCACCTGGAGAAGAATCAACAAAACATAGATATCAATGGAAAACCTAGAGAAATGAGCCGTAATTACTCCAAAAGATGTATGGATAGGAAATTGGATAGGAGCTTACAATGTTGTTTTGGGCTGCACAGAGGGCCTATTGTGCCTGCAAAGGGAAGTGAGAGTTTATCTCTGAATAATCAGATGGAATTGTGCATAAAACCAGGCTAAATTTTTTCATAAGCCATCTCACAATTGCAGGGGTTTCTGTATACTGCAGGTCAATCCATGATCCTTGGCGAGACATGGGTACAAGGTAAAAGGGTCAGGTTTACGGTCAGACATCTTTGTGGGATCTTTGTCTCTTACTAGCTGTGCAATGTTCAATGTGTTTTAACTTGTCTGTTCCATGGGTTTAGCTCAAGAAAACGGAGAGGAAAAAAACCCCTCCCATTCAAGGTTGTTGTAAGGACTACAGATGAAGTATATGAAGTTCCTGGCGCACAGGAAATATCGAACAAATGTCAGTCAGTAGCAGCAGCAGGAGTAGAAATGAAAGCTGACTCCCAAGTTCTCAGACTCTGCCCATCACAGAGTCCTTCTCTGCCTTAAGTGTCCCACAGTCCTGGTCCACACACCTGTGCTCCTCACACGCAGCCAGTGGAAGCTCTAGCATTGTTGAAGCTCGTGTGACAGGAAAAGCAAAATGGAGTCGATATTGCTAAGGGCACTCTAGAATGGAGCCAGGGGGCCATTAAGGAAATGTGACTTATGCACATCTCAGCCTGGATGGAATCTGACCTTTGGACCTGATGAAGTTATCCAGAACATCTGCCAGAAACTCACGACAGCCTATCTACTTATCGGACTCCTACCCTAAAATAACTCATGGCAGTTTATCTACTAATTGGACCTTATCCTAAAAAAAAACGCATGATTCCTTAAGGACAAATATTTTCTGACTTGCATCAGAGTTCTTCACAATTCTTACCAGGCAACTTTTAAAAACCTGTGGCCTTTTGTCTTAATAAGCCCCTGACTCTTTCTCTTTCCTGGAACACCCTTTCGGGATTACCCGAATCTGTGTCTCCCAAGTTGCAATTCTTAGGACCCCAAACAAATTATTTTCTTACTTTCAGCCTCCTGCATTACTTTTTTGGCGGACCCTTGGGGAGGCAATGAGACTGGTGTGGGGGAGATGTAGGCAACTGCTGAGAGCATCAAGGTACAGCTGAACTTACCTGGTGGATGTGATCACTAGCTGGCCCACTTGCAGCCAACACCACCAGCTACAAATCCACCTGGAGGGTTTCTTAAATGCACTTGATAGGATCAAAATCTAGGACACTTCCCCTTTTTAAACAATCAATGTTTCCAACAGCAAAGTACAGCACTTTCTTAGTGTCTTCCTTCTACAAATTACAGTGGAATGCATGCTTAGCCAATTATTTTCTGTGTTTGTTCATATGATGATTTTGACCACATGCTTTGCTACATGCTTGCTGTGAGTGGTTTTTTAAAAGCTGTTAAAGACTGGGGCCCTGCCACCCACCCACCAAGTCATCCGTTGGTATCAGCACAACCTCCCAGCCTCAAAGAGGTAGTTCCTAGGAAGATAGGGGCCATTGGGGCAATATTCTTGATCCTGATACCAAAGTTAACAAGGGAATCTGCTGCTCGTGTTGCATTCTCAACAACAGAAATGACAGGTGTGCCCCTCAGCATCCTCAGAGACCCTGAAAAGCGGGAGAGGGGGAGCAATGAGGAGGTCTAGGAAGGCATGACCGGAAGATCTTACCTCCCTGACTTTCCCTATCCAAGAGTCCTTTATGCTGAAAGCTATTTATGCCAGCTGGATTCTCTGAATTTGGGCTTGGTATGTCGACTGAAAAAAAATGCACAACGTGAGAGTAGCGAGTTAAGTTTTATTTGGGGCAAAATGAGGAGGACTATAGCCCAAGAGACATCTTCTCAGATAATTCTGAGGAACTATTCCGAAGAGATAAGGGGGGAGGTCAGTATATATATGATTTGGGCGAAGGCGGATACATGAAGTCACGCATACATTTTTGGCAGATTACTGCTAGTCATAAGGGGCAAAGGTCTCTGTTAACGATGTTAGTGCTTTTCTCGGTATGAGAAGATGCAAGAATTTGGGCTCATAAAATCTTCTCCTGAAAGTAACTATCTCTAGCCCCATTCCGCCAGTTTTTCCCAGAGCGCAGAGTGCCTCATTCCTGATCTCCGCCCTGAAGTCCTTTCAGAGTGTGTTGAAGATCAATGACTGCAGTGCCTAGTGAGTTCATCCTTATAGAGGCAAGATGGCATGCGACAATTTTTCATCCACAGGTATAGTGTTGATGTTCTGTGGGTGAGTCAGGATCTCTTGTCCTCGCCCAAAATGTCACCATGTTGAATGGTGCTTTGCTCTCTGCTGGCTCTCTTCGCTGGTTTCAGATGAGCGTAATGTAGCCTTTGGGTCAGAGGACTTATTAAAGAGGAAAAGTAAAAAATAAAGCCTCTGTGTACACAGAATGGGTCAGAGTAGTAGACCAAAATTTGAACTATGAGAAAGAGAAATTGGGGAGATAGGGAAAATGGAGTTCAGAATTTTTATTATGACCAACTTCTCAAAAGCTGGCAAAAAAATTGAAGCTGGGGTAGAGAATGTAAAGAAATTCACAAGTAGTTGCTATTTTAGCTAAGTTGAGGAAAAAACATTGAACTTCAAATGAAAATAATGTTCAAAGATGAACAAGATGTGGAGGAGTGATGAGCAGGGAAATACTTGCAAAAAGAGACTAGATGTTATCTGAAAAAGACGTGGGACTCAAATAAAGGTACACACACACTCACACACAGATACAACAAAATATTTTAATGATTTCCCTTTCCTGTGGTCTACTTTAGAATTCACCCACAAGCCATTTGCTTTTGTGGTTATTCAGATTTTGTTTCTCTTCTTACTACCTCCTACTGTGTATTCCTGATTCCCAGAGTTTGGGCTGAATAAGGGAGAGGAAGTGAAATTCAAATCACTATATTTTATCCATTGGCCTTTCGGCTAAGAGATACGAGGGGTGAAGAGGTGCTTGTGGCTAAATTGAGGTTTGTAGAACGTGTGGGTGTTGTTTATTTTTGCTTTTAACTACTGTACCCATATTAGCCCAATTTACCACATAAGTCCCATTTGGGCAGGAAAGAGAAAGACTCGACAAACATTTGTTGAATGCCTTGCCTCTGCTTTGCTCCTTCTCTTAATCATTCCTCAGCAGAGGCTTAGCAACTTCCCCAAACAATATCCATGCTAAAGCCTAATTAATCCAGTCCTCAATAATGTGCTAACCATTAGTTGGATAAAAAGTGGTCTAAAGTTTATACCATCAAAAGATTTTATAACATGTTCTTTAATGTCAGCAACGATGTAAAAAAGAGGAATTCTAAACTACTCAGGAGGATAAGCTATTTTCAAATAGTTCAGCAGGAAATATTTGATACCAACAAGAAACATGCTAAATGCAAATAGGATTACTCAGTGCATTAAAGCAAATCAGCAAAGACCTTAACCTGGGAATGCTGAGGACACTTTCTTAGCCACTAATTCATGTCATTACATATACATATTAGTTATAACAATGCATCCTTTTTGTAATTTTCAGTATTTCGGGTCACTCACTAACCTGGTCTGCCCTTCAATCATTGTGAGTCTGAATAAGCGAGGTTTTACTCTCATTTACAAAACTATATAACAAGGCAGGAAGAAGTATGTTTAACTAATATTGGGTGTTTCTTTCTCCTTGTTTAATCCCCACCAACATGTATTTGGAAAGGCACCAGCCACACCAGGCTTCCAAAGAGCCCTACACTTTAGGGTTTTGGGGAGAACCCCAAGTTATCAAGGAGAGATAGACCTCTTGTCTCTACCCTTGGTGGTAAGCATTGTTTCAGAGTCATCTAAAGAAAGATATGCTTTTTTTTTTTTTTTTCTGCTTTGCAAACTGGACAGCTGAAAGAGAAGGCAAAGACAAAGAGAAAGACATATATATTCCAGGGGTCTCACATTTTTAGAGCCTCTTCGTGTGTGACTCTACACTCCACTGAGGTCACGTCTGCCTTCTGAAAGGCTTATCACTTTATATCCCAAATTCAACTCAGTAACTTGTTCAACTTTGACTGAGAGACATTTTTTTTTTTTTTTTTTTTTTTTTTTTTTGGCGGTACGCGGACCTCTCACTGTTGTGGCCTCTCCCGTTGCGGAGCACAGGCTCCGGACGCACAGGCTCAGCGGCCATGGCTCACGGGCCCAGCCGCTCCGCGGCATGTGGGATCTTCCCGGACCAGGGCACGAACCCGTGTCCCCTGCATCGGCAGGCGGACTCGCAACCACTGTGCCACCAGGGAAACCCTGACTGAGAGACATTTTTAAGAGAAGTCCCATAAAAGCATAAAATTTTAGATATGGCAAAGGCAATTAATATCTACATAAAACTGATACACGTGCCTGATTCAGAGGAGGAAGTTGGCCTCTGTGTATTTTCTACTATTAAAAGTAATGTGGTTTAATAAACAGGCTGCAGGCTGTGTCAAGTGTGTCAGCCTGTTCTCGGCTCTTGGAGAGTGGAGAGGTTATGAGAACCTACTAGATTATATTATGTTCACTCCTATCCCTGTGCCTCTGTTCATGCTGATTTCTTTGCCTGGAATTTCCACCCTGTTTCTCATTTAAGGTCCCACTACGAGTTCAATTCCTTCGTGAATCCTTCCCACAAATTCTTGCCCACAAGCCTCTCCCCTTTTTCTCTTTCTTAGTATCACTAATTACTACAACGCCTTCTTTAATACTAGATCATACAGTAAGTTTTGTTTTAGTACATATGGCTCTCTTTTTCCCCCCAATTATTTTTTAAGTGTTTCTAAGGCCAGAATTTTTTTTCCTTCTCTCTAAATCTCTCTCCTCCGGACCTCTCATTCCTGTCTCTCTCTTAATTTTCTGTGCTAGGAAACTAATGATAACGAATATTTCCTACATATGTACTATGTGCCAGTAAATGTACTAAGTGATTTACATGCTTTATCACAGAATACACGTAGAATAGTCACCAAATTAAATTTAGTTGAGAAAATGTAATATGGTTTATACGTCCTTGGTCAGTGAATCACTTGCTCCAACCTTCAACAGTCCTCTTCCTTTCCTTTTCACTACTCTTGGAAGTAAGTGTCACCTCCAGGGGTACTTCACAATCCCACCATCAATATCTCAGGGATTGCAGTTAGGGCAGCTCAAAAGAAAATCAAATTCAGTCATTTGAGTACCAAGTACATGACAGCAAGATGACCTTCTGACTGGGATGGTCGTTAGGTTCTGGACTAAACACCCCTCAGAGAAAACAATAAGAGAGAATGCCAAGTAGGTGCTGATATCCAGTCTATGACATGACAAAGCAGTCACTCACAATTCAGCTCCCCACCCTCCCTTCCCAAGCCATTCTTGTCTTCTTCATACACCCTCACCTGGTTTCCCCTGACCCTAAGTCCTAAAAGAAGCCTAATTCACTTCCAGATCCTGCTTCCCTCCATGAAAATAAAGGACGAGACAATAACTGTATCTAGTTCTTCTTTAAGATGTCACACTGACTTGATTTCCAGCTGAAATGAAAACTGGCCAGATGAGGTGGTTTTAAGGAAATGTTAATTCTTATCTTGACCACCAAATCAGCACAACAGGCCACTGTATATATAAATCCACCCAAAGTCAGTCAGTTAAATAGACAATGCCTAGAGCTATAGATACACTATCTACATGACTCCTTCAAATAAACCTTTATTCATTTGTTTAGTCTATAGCAGAAAGCCAACTGCCTTACTTAAGCTCAGAGGGGGAATGCTGAGATATTGTACAAGCTACATGCAGTTTTCCAAGCTTCAGGAAATTTGAACTGAAACATGGACTAAAAAAGCCCATAGTACATTTACATGTTGAGCTGTTGTTTAAACCCTTTTCATATGTGATGAGCTCATATTCAAAATGTTTTGACTCAACATTCATAAGGGCTTGGCAGGGACTTGTGGGGAGGAGTGCCCTGTCACGGGAAATAGGAGAAAAACAAGGCCGCCTCAGCACATTCCCAGGCCTTCATGGGCCTGGGTTTCTGTTATTAAAAAAAAAAAAAAGTCAAATAGAGACTCTATCCTCTCAATCCAGCAGTAATTCCAAGGTTACAATAAGTCAACAGTCACTATTCCCATGGCTTCCTACTACAGAGTGTCTCAACAAAGTATATACTTAGTATATTAATATATTAATATATGTTTTAAAGAGTAGAGCAGTTAGACATTAACTAATATCTGTTTTGGTTATGCTAAAGTCACACATGTTTTAAAAAGCCACCATTTCAGAGTGGACCACATGCAAGATACATATTGCCTTAATAAATACATTTAACTTCTGAAAGGGATTCACATTTTCCTAGGACGCACAGTTCTGAGCGAGTTTATAAAGGCCCAGAGTTGTTAGCTCTAAGGGTGATAGGTCTGGTATTCACCAGCATATATGCCCCACAGCTTGGGTCCAGCCACAGATTTACTCTCAGATGCCAACACTTCTTGCAAAAGTCCTTGGAAGGGACTATCAACACAGTTCATGCATAAAGTTTTCACCCTCAAAAAGACTTTCTATTCTTGTGTTTCAGTTGAACCTGTAGGTAATCCAAGTTAAAGAGCTAAAATGGCTGCAGTGAATGGACCACATGGAACGCCATGCTGAGCGATATAGACTTCATATTTCCATTAATGGGGCATCCAATAAAGTTTTAAAAGTCTGTCTGAGGCTATTAATCCAGCAAGAGTAGGAAGATGGATTCAAGGGAGTAGACGCTCTGGGGAGATGTAGGGAGCAGATCAAGGCAGAAGGGATGCTTAGGAAGAAGAACTGAGAAGCCCTGATAACTGAGCAGGTATAGAGCATAACGAAGAGAGGTGGAAGGACTTCCCTGGTGGCCCAGTGGTTAAGACTTTGCACTCCCAATGCAGGGGGCCCAGGTTTGATCCCTGGCCAGGGAACTAGATCCCACATGCATGTCACAACTAAGAGTTCGCATGTCACAACTAAGGAGCCCTCAAGCCGCAACTAAGGAGCCCACGAGCCACAACTAAGGAACCCTCCTGCCGCAACTAAGACCCAGTGCAACCAAATAAATAAGTAAATATTTTTTAAAAAATAAAAAAGAAGAGAGGTGGATGGCATACAGGGATGACATCAAGGTTTCTATCCAGAGAGCTGGGAGTGTGATGCAATCATTGACAGAAACAGCAAACCAGGAGTAGGAGCCAGTTGGCAATGAATTAAGAAGAGGGTTGAACTCAAAGAATCTTAAAGCTGGAACGTATCTTAAAGGAGACACCAAGCCCAACTTTCTACTTCCTCTATGTACCGATATTTCAGAGACAAAACTGAGGCCCAGAGTGGAGAGCATAAAGACTCATTGAAGGTTTCACAGCCAGTTGGCATGAAATACACACTAATACCGACTCTTTGGTCTCTTGGTTCTTTCTGCCCTGTGATCGTTCAATTGTCCTGTGCAAAAGCTAGAAATCTTTCCGTTGCAAGTGATAGAAAACCCAACCCAGTTTGACTTGCACAAATAAAGAAATCTATAGGCTCATATAGCTTTAAAGTCCAGAAGCTTCATGTGACACTTGGTTCAGCAACTCAACAATGTCACTAAGTACCTAGTTTCTTTTTGTCTAGTCTCTGCTCAACATCCTGGGTGGTTCCAAGATGAGTGTGAACAGGTCCCTGGGCTGTGGGCTTACTCATTCATATCCAGCAGGAAGGAGAGCAGATGTTTGTTCTGGAATTCCAAGTAAAAGTCTTGAGACTTACTCCGATCAGATCTGCTTACTCACATGTCCACCCAGAACCAATCACAATGACCAGGGAGTCAACTATGCTGATCTGGGTCACATGCTTCACCCCTGGGATCAGATTTCATAGAGCCAAATGGATCCCCAAACTGAAATGAGGGCTATAAAGAAGAAAATGATAGAAGATATAGGACCAACCAAAAATGTCTATTACACATTGGTTGTCTAAATCTCTCTCTTTTTCTCCATATCAAGTTTATAGCTTTTGTGTTAGATACAATGACTAAGTGGTTTGCTCAAAGTTTCAAAAATATATTATACAGAAATCAGAATCTCCATACTCACCACAGTATTGAGAAAAGGGAGCAGGGGTTTAACAAATATGTTAAAGGGAAAGAAAAGTAATCAGAGTCATTGGGCTCAAACTCTAGGCAAATGCAGCCAAGTCTTTCCCCTGAGATGTATTTGAGGCAGCATTCTCTAAAGCCAAGTAAAGTCTGAGGCGGCTGTGTGCTGGGGCCTTTTCCCCTCACTTCAGTTGTGGGCTGGCTTGTTGATTGGTGACCCTACAATATGAAGCCTCTTGTCACTCTGACATCAATGATGAGTGGTGTGGCAAGGCTTGGTATACCTTTGATAGTTACTTAAAAATGACTCTAAACTACCCAGTTGTTGTTTTTTTTTTTCCTACACCATTGCCTACGGAAGTCTTTAGCAACCACTGGTACATGCTTCTGAGAAACATTTGACCACGAGTATCTTAGATTCAAAACAGATTAATATGTATGTATTTATGTATTACGTTTGGTTCCCAAGCCCAGTATCATAGAGGTAAGAGGTGCTCTGGTCCCAGGCTTGGACTCCTGATAATGACCCCACGTGGGGAAGAGCATCTTGCAGCCTCCGACACGGGCAATTCTTACTTGGTGAAGGGTTTCTTTTTCGGGAAGCCAGAGCCACTATTCCGTGGCCTCTGAGGCACCATTCAAGAATGGGAGGTTGATTTTATGGTTGGTTTGCTTTCATTTGTTTTCATCTGGTACCTGGCACCATAGCCATCATTCCATGTTTGTCTTGGCTCCTGACTCCAACCAATTCTTTGGGCACCAGTGGTTTCTGAAGTCTTTCTCATGTCATTTCCCAGTATGGCTCAAACTGCCTTGTGAATTAGCAGAAAGAAGAAATGGCCCCAAGGGACGTGACCTTGAAGCCCCATGAGGAGAGACACAGTCACATGACTCCCTGTAAATGAGGTGTGAATGAGGCCATATGTTCAGAAGAGGGAAAGCTAGCATGGGTCTAGCATGATCAACTGCTTTGTATTCCAAGGTGAACACGCAGCTGTTGCAAGAAGGGAATGCTACCATGTTACTCTCTGAGTGAATAAAGTTCACTTTTGCAGGAAAGAAGTTCAGTGTGTATTTAGGAATGAACGTGTGTGCATGGATGTGCGGGCACATGCATATTTGCTTAATTTTTTTTTTATTGAAGTGTAGTTGATTTGCAGTGCTATGTTAGCTTCTGGTGTACAGCAAAGTGATTCAGATATATAGGTATATACACATATATTGAGTATCTAAAATAATATATATTATTCTTTTCCATTATGGTTTATTACAGGATAGTTAATGTAGCTCCCTGTGCTGTACAGTAGGACCTTGTTGTTTATCTATTTTATATATAGTAGTTGGCATCTGCTAATTCCAAACTCCTAATTTATCCCTCCCCCGCTTTCCCCTTTGTTAACCATAAGTTTATTTGCTTTAAAATATTAAATATTTAAATTATTAATATTAAATTATTTTAAAATTAAAATAAATTATTAATATTAAATTAAAATGTTTTCTGTTAACTGCTGACAACAGCAATCCCAGAAAACCAGACCCCCTGTTTCTGCCTACTTGGAAATGGCCTGTTTGCCTCCTGGAGCAGGGGCTGAGGTGTTCCATAGGCTCATTCCTGTCCTCACTGGCCTGGCCTCCCCAGTCTCTGAAATCTGCATGTCCTGAGCCTTCCTTCCCAGCCTCATCTTCCCAGCCTCTCTGCTCCTGTCATGCAAAGTTACTTAACGCCCAATAGTGGCTGTTCCCACCATGTTCTCTTTGTGCCTATGGGCCCCTCTGCACTGCCACTACGCGGCAAAGAAGGGGAAAGGGCTCCACATTTACATCCCCAGCCTTGGGAACCAGACCTTCCCCCTTCCCCTGCCTCGCACCAACCCTTGCTGGCCGGCTCGCTGTAGTCCAGCGTGTGCCATTTCTCCTCTTGGCCAAATTTCACAACACAGACTCTACACAGTTAGAAATATCAAGAGTAGTGCTTCATCTTTTTCAATCCACTTCAAGCTTAGGTTTAAATCTACCAAACCAGCTCTTCTTTTATCTTTTATCTGCTTTATTGTTAAGATCCTTTTCTCTTCGGGGCCTTTGTTAATACTGCTTGATACGGTATAAGAGACAAGCCTTGTTTATGACAGTCTGATTTACCGAATCTTCTTCTATTTTCTCCTCTGTGAAATAGTGATAATACTGACTCACTGTCTGCTTCCTGGAGCTGTTGTGAGGAGTAAGAGAAATTACATGTGAAATTCCTCACTTGGAAACTGATTCATAACTGGGGCTCAATAAATGTTAATAACACTCCCCCGCCA
The DNA here is from genome assembly GCF_008692025.1 of Phocoena sinus. Taxonomy (NCBI): domain Eukaryota; kingdom Metazoa; phylum Chordata; class Mammalia; order Artiodactyla; family Phocoenidae; genus Phocoena; species Phocoena sinus. The sequence continues at coordinate 30,745,842 of NC_045775.1, forward strand.
CCACGAACCACATTTACTGTGACTAAAGTAGATTCCGATTGGCAAGTCACACTCTACAACAGTGCTTCTCAAGCCCTGGTGCACAATGCAATCACCTGGGGAGCTTTAAAAGTACCTGTGTCTGGGAGCCACTCTCCTGTCCCACCTTTAAATATCTGAAGCGCTGGACCTCCTTATTTCTTGGTAGGTAATATTTCTGCTGCCACACCAGACATGTGGTTTTCTCCCTCTGGCTCCTCTCATTCTTCCCTTTCCACTAAGCTTTGGGGAAGTTTGTTACACAGCAATAGAAGCATACCTCAGAGATATTGTGGGTTTGGTTCCAGACAATCACAATCAAATGAATCTCATGGGGTTTTTGGTTTCCCAGTGCATAGAAAAGTTACGTTTACTTTATACTGTAGTCTATTAAGTATGCAATAGCATTATGTCTAAAACAACATTGTACGTGCCTTCATTTATTGCTAAAAAATGATGACCACTGTCTGAGCCTTCAATGAGTCATAATCCTTTTGCTGGTGAAGGGTTTGAAATATTACAAGAATTACCAAAATGTGACACAGAGACACGAAGTGAGCAAATGCTGTTGGAAAAATGGCGCCCATAGACTTGCTCAACGCCGGTTGCCAGAAACTTTCTATTCATTAAAAAATGCATCATTTGCAAAGTGCAATAAAATGAGGTGTGCCTGTAGATAACTAACATACTCCTCTTACCACAGCATGGCGCTGTTACGTCCCTCACTTTCAGATAGATTTTCATTTTTGTGTGACTTTTTTCTCAGGAATAAGGTGGTCATTAAATTTGCACGACTGGATATATTAGTGGGTCCCTCTATGACTTTGATATATCTCCCTTGTCTGTTAGCTTTATTAAAAATGACTGTCTTCTTTATTAGTAGTTTATTCTCATTGGTGGGCCCATCTTGAGATTCCATCTCTGAAAAAATGAAAGATTACCTCCCCTCTCTCGGATATTGGATAATTCATCAGTGTGGAACACATCCTGGAGCCCTCCTTCTGTTCCCTAACCCCCTCCTACCTCATCATTAAACATGATCACAGAGTCTGATGAGTCCTTTCTGTTCTTGGAACAGGTTCTACTTTTTCAGGGACACCTTGCTGACTCCCAGGTCCCTGTGTTTATTCTCTCCTGCTTGGGCAGAGAGGAACAAATACAAGTCAATACTTTAAAACAGACATGTATTTAATATTTTTTAAAATAATACCTACATATTCTAATATACTCTTCTATTCATCTTTCTTTTATAACTATATTTTTATGCATGTATTATTTTGGAGTATTATTATGAACTCATAGCCTTTCACACACTCACCCTGTACCAATTTGCCATAACTGGTTTTATTAGTTGATGTTCACATCTGCACATCTAGGCTAATAGAAACTCCTCAAGCATTGCTCTGATAGTCTTGAAAGATCCTTGTTTTTAGACCACAGCAACGAGATGTTTCAAGCCTGACTGTTTTTCCTGTCCCCAAACTGGAATCAACTAACTTCCAAGAAATTCTGATTGCTTTGAGCATTCATGAAAGAATAGTATTAGAAATGACAATCCAAGCTTCTCGCTGGTGCGTCGTAGAGGGGAGAAGTGCTAGGCCCTTGGCCATTGCTGCTTGGGGCCTGTTTTGTGACAGAGGCAAAGGAGATGTTTTTTAGGGTAGGAATTCATACTGACCGATTTTCCTGATACAATGTGTTATGTTGCTATTCCTTGCTCTAGAAAAATAGAGTGAATATTCCTAGAAAGCCTAAAGGTAGGTCATTTCCCAGCTGGGCAGTGAGGCGGAGGCCCCCAGAGACACTGGCTCCTCAGGACAAGGTTACACAGCTTTGTCCTCAGGAGAGGAGAGCTGTGGGGCTCACAGCTTCCTTGGTGGCACCGCCTGGCCACCTGGTTCCTTCCCAGAGCTGCGTTTCTTTTTATCAGGATTAACGCTTCATCTCCAATTTGCTTCTTTACTCCTCCAAGTTCTTTCTTTGACTCCAAGCAGCCCCACTGCACCACTATACAGTGCCAACTGCCCAGTTTGCTCAAGACTGAGAGGGTTTCCAGGAGGCAGGACTTTCCGTTTTCAAACCAGGATAGTCCGGGGCCAACCAGGATGAGTTGGTCTTCCCATCGCCTGTGGGCAAAGGACCTTATCACTTCTGTACAGAGTGAGAAAAAGATGCTTCGAACTCTGCTCAGTAGAATCTTAAAGGATGGAATAAAAACATGTTTAGGATTTCCATGTAAGGCAATATTCATGTGAATTTAAGAGTCAGGCTGCAGTATTCCTCAGCACATACAGCCAAAATAATTACATGAAAACCTGGAAGAAGCTGAGCTGGTTAAGCTGGTAAACACACAGCTGTGAACAATCTTCTTATTCAAAAAGCCCTGGTCTTTGGGCTGCAGAGCCTGGTTTTCCTTCCCAATCTCAGAGGGCCCTATAGAAGGTAGGTGTGAAAAACCAGTGGGACAGAGCAGATTCTCAAGGGGGGAAAGGTGTGGAGAGTAAAGGCTTTGTACGTCCGTACTCTGAAATTGGGCCCCATATCGGTGGTCAAGAGTTTAAGTGAAGGTATATTCCACTGTACTCTCATGAATATTGGTCTTACAAACAACACTGCACTCAGAGCCTTGGCCTGCCCAAGAGCTGAGTGTGTTAATTAACTCTGAGAAGCTCCTAAAAGGGCCAGAGGACAGCTCCTGGGGCCTTGTATGAAGCACAGATAGCTTGAGTTGGAAGAGCCCCACCCTCTCCCACCCCTGGGATAACCTGGTCCAACCTCCCCTTACAGATGAATAAACTGAAGCCTAGAGAGGTAAAGAGACTTACCCAAAAGACATAGCTGGACACTGTTAAAGTTGGAATTTAGAATCCAGATTTCCTGACTCTTTCCACTAAATAAATCCCACTGCCCTCCTGCTGCTCCAAATGTGTGTCTCATCTGGCAGAGAATTCCGATAAAGGAACCAAAGAGAGTTTGAATACTGAGAGAGAGCTACTCTTCTGGACTTCTAATCTCTGAAGAACACATTTTACCAAAGGAAGAGACTTGTGAAATCATTTGGTCTATTACATGGGGCTTCAGTAAGATTCAAATAATTTCAGCTGAATTCTTGCTAATCAACAGTACAGCCTTGACCTTAGCAAACACATCAGGCAAATTGAGCGGATTCAGTTACACAATTATCTCCTCTTTGGTTTCTTTAGGCCTAAATGAAAGGAAATTGCTTTACCACCATTTCTAGTGAGGAAATTCACATCACAGAGAAACAGAAGCTGCCATTCTTTCCAAACACTGCACCTATTCTCATCTTAGGATCTTTGCTCTTGCTGTCCCTTCTGCTTGTTTATCCCAGAGCTTCAGATAGCTTCCTCCTCATCTTTGGGTCTCAACTCAAATACTCTTTCTCTAATAAGCCTTCTCTTGTTGCCTCAATTAAAGCAGTTCTAGGGCTTCCCTGGTGGCGCAGTGGTTGAGAATCTGCCTGCCAATGCAGGGGACACGGGTTCGAGCCCTGGTCTGGGAAGATCCCACATGCCGCGGAGCAGCTAGGCCCATGAGCCACAACTACTGAGCCTGCGCGTCTCAGCCTTTGCTCCGCAACAAGAGAGGCCGCGATAGTGAGAGGCCCGCGCACCACGATGAAGAGTGGCCCCCACTTGCCACAACTAGAGAAAGCCCTCGCACAGAAACGAAGACCCAACACAGCCAAAAATAAATTAATTAATTAATTTTTAAAAAAGCAGCTCTGTGCTCAGCCCCAGTCATGCATCATCTGTAGTAGGTTGAAAGTGTCCCCCCAGAATTCATGTCTAACCAGAATCTCAGAATGTGACCTTGTTTGGAACAGATGTAATTAAGGTAACTATTGAGATAAGATCATACTGACTAAGATGAGCCTTAAATCCAATGAGTGTATCCTTGTAGGAGACAGAAAAGTACACACAGAGACACAGAGAGAAGGTCATGTAAAGATGGAGGCAGAGACTGGAGTGATGCTGCCACAGACCAAGGAACACCAGGAGCCACCAGGAGCTAGAAGGGGCAAGGAGAGAGTCTCTCCTAGAGCTTTTTGATAGAGTGTGACCCTGTCGACATCTTTTTTTTTTTTTTTTTTTTTTTTTTTGCTGTACGCGGGCCTCTCACTGTTGTGGCCTTTCCCGTTGCGGAGCGCAGGCTCAGCAGCCATGGCTCACCGGCCCAGCTGCTCCGCGGCATGTGGGATCTTCCCGGACCGGGGCACGAACCCGTGTCCCCTGCATCGGCAGGCGGACTCTCAACCACTGCGCCACCAGGGAAGCCCCCTGTCGACATCTTGATTTCAGACTTCTGGCCTCCTGAAATATGAGAGAACATCCTATTGTTTTAAGCCACCAAGCTTGTGATAATTTATTACAGCAGCCCTAGGAAACTAATACACCGTCATTCTACCACCCACATTATCTTCTCCACAGCCCTTAACCACTTGTGGTTTCTTCACAGCTGTTCCCGTCTTCCATCTCTTTCTTCTTCGTAGAGACTCCTGCTTGTTTGGGGTGTTTATCCATCCTGTGTGTTCAGAGAAAATGAGCCCACCCCTGACCTGGGGGCAGAAGAATGACTAGTCTAAATCCAGTATAGTCATTTCACTCCTCTGACCCACGATTGATTTCAACATGGGCGTAAAATAAACCCCTGGACAAGCAGTAAGAGGAAGTCTGTGGTGAGGCCTCTGATTGTCTTAGTCTGCTGGGGCTGCCATAACAAAATACCATGGATCAGGTGGCTTACATAACAGAAATTTATTTTCTCAAGATTCTAACAGCTGAGAAGTCCAAGATCAAGGTGCCAGCTGGTTTGGTTCCCAGTGAGGCTTCTCAGCCACCATCTCACTGTGTGCTCACTTGACCTCTTCTCTGTACACATGAAGGGAGACAGAGAAAGCAAGCTCTCTGGTGTTTATTCTTATAAGGGCACTAATCCCATCCTGAGGGCCGCAGCCTCATGACCTCATCTAACCCTAAATACCTCCCAAAGTTCCCGTCTCCAAATACCACCCCCCATTAGGGTTAGGGCGTCAACATACGAATTTGGTGAGGACATAATTCAATCCATAGCAATGGTCATAAGAGATGCAATGAGGAGAAGCAACCATTCCTGTTTTGGGACACAACTATGTGAAGAGGTGGTACTTGGAGCTACAGGAACCAAACTGGTTCATGAGAGATAACCCCAAGGAAGAAGCCAACATCCTAAGGGTGGCCGTGCAGTGGATGGAAGAGCTAGGTCTTCAGTTACACTGTTGGGTCTATGGATTAACCATCTCTGGAATGGCTCTCTCTGGGTTGTTTCTTGTTTGGGAACATGTGTGTGTGTGTGTGTGTGTGTGTGTGAGTGATTATCCTTTAGGCCACTTGTAGTTGGATATTTTGTAACTTGAAAGCATCCTAAGTGATTCCTTGGTATCTATAGTTATGGAATATTATCTATTTCATTTCTTTGTGTGTTTCTGTGTTCCACATGTTGGGGTGTAGGCTCCTCAACAGCAGGGTTTATCCGCCTTGCTCCTAGGACTCTAGTTTTTAGTCTATGCTTAGCACATAGCAGATGTTCAGAAAATATTTGCTGAATGGTCTTACTTTGACAATTCTTCCTAAATACGTTCCCTTATATTCCACCATCACCTTAGCATATCTTTATTAGCCCACACCTGGACTATTGCTAAAGGCTTCTAACTCATCACCCTCCCAACTTGTCCCCACATAAGAGCATATTAAACTCCTCTATTAGATTAACTTTATTAAAATCTCCAGTGGATATATCTCTTGCCTTTTTGAAAACATTTGGTGGCTCCCCAGTGCCTGCAGAATAAAATCCCAAATCCTTCTACCTTCCTTTAAACCCTCCATAACATGACTCTCATCTACCTTGCCAGTCTTAGCTTTGTGGATTGTCTACACTGACCGTCCACTCCTGGCAAACTGATCTTTCTACTGTCCCCAAACTTGGCTTTCACTTTTCCTCATGCATGTCTCTGTCACATCCATTTCTCTGCTAGGGAGCTTCTCCTCGCAATTGAACTTGTCCACATTTTACTCATCCTTCAAAGTATGGTTCCCATCACAAAAATCTCACGTCTTCCACGGAGTCGTTCCTGACATGGCCCCACAGGACGTAATGTCAGAGAGACTCTAGCACCATTATTTGCACACATACTCATGTTGCCCTGGTGTGTGTGTGTCTCCCTGTTGGGATTATGTGCTCCTGGAGAACAGGAGCCATGTTTCAAAGTTGTTGGTTTTTGTTTTGTTTCGCTTTTTAAATTTATTTATTTATTATTTTTGGCTGCGTTGGATCTTTGTTGCTGTGCATGGGCTTTCTCTAGTTGCGGCGAGCGGGGGTTACTCTTCGTTGTGGTGCACGGGCTTCTCATTGCGGTGGCTTCTCTTGTTGCAGGACACAGGCTCTAGGTGCACAGGCTTCAGTAGTTGTGGCACTCGGGCTCAGTAGTCGTGGCACACGGGCTCTAGAGCGCAGGCTCAGTAGTTGTGGTGCACGGGCTTAGTTGCTCCACAGCATGTGGGATCTTCCCCGACCAGGGCTCGAAGCCGTGTCCCCTGCATTGGCAGGCAGATTCTTAACCACTGCACCATGAGGGAAGTCCCTGCTTTGTTTGTTTGTTTTATTTTATTGAAATATAGTTCATTTACAATGTCATGTTAGTTTCAGGTGTACAGCACAGTGATTCAGTCATATATACGTGTGTGTGTGTATATATATATGTATGTATATATATATATATATATATATTCTTTTTCAGATTCTTTTCCCTTATAGGTTATTATAAAATCAAAGTTTTTGTTTTGTTTGTCTCTTCATTTTAGTTTTGTTGTTAGTGTCGTTTTCCGATTTATCCTTCCAGGGCCTTGAATGACATATAGAATAAGTGACAACATGTGAAATAAGTGACAGATTGCCTGTGTTACACAAATAGATGCACAGTGTGATTCTCTGCTGGCTCTGACCCTAAAGCCTCCCCAAGTCCTCCTGGGAGTCTCCCCTGGAACTTAGGTGTGTTCTTACACAAGTCCTCTCAGCCACCACCCACTGGAATGCAGTCTTCATGTGGCTTCTGGGACAACATTACCAAATGGATTCAGAGGTAGAGAAAAGGGCAGAAGGTGGGTCCAGGGAGGACTGAGATAATTTGAGAAGACTCAGGAAATACCTCTTTGGGACTCCCAGAAACAACTGGGGAAACATTTGGATTGTCCCACACAATCAAGTGAGGAGAGTCAGAAGAATATGCTTTCTTACTTTGGGGTCCCCACTACTGCCACCCTCACTCCAGGACTTGCTTCCTGCTGTTAGCTGCCTGGAGTCACAGGGAACCCAAACCATATGTCACTGACCTACCTCTGCAGACAGAGAGCATACACTTTCTACACACACACACGAACACCTAGATCATTCTCTGAATCAATAATCCTAAGCAGGGCTTAGGTCCTCCCAAAGTCTCAGAGATTTTGCATAACCACGAATTCAGCTCTGTGAGCTGCACCTCTGCCCCAGGACTCAGATGAAGCCAACAAGTGCTGACTCAGAATGAAATCTAGCCCAGACGCCTTAGTGTCCTGCATTCCTCTGCCCGTCCCTTAGAAGTTATCTTCTTTACCCCCAAACAACCTCCCTCCTTGCCCCAAACACCCTACTTTCTCTCACCTTTGCATGCTCACAGGCCCTTTAGATTCCACAATCAGTCGTTTCAATACAAGACTTATTTTTCACTTTGAAACTTTAAAACTTGAAACCCAGGGATCAAATGTTTACCCACTGTCAGGTTGAATCTGTTCACCGCGAGATGCTGCACCACTGAATTTTGCCCGTGCAACCATCTGGTTGAAATACAAGTGAATGTGAACGTTCTATCTAAAATACTTCTTCAGGGCTTCCCTGGTGGTGCAGTAGTTAAGAATCCGCCTGCCAGTACAGGAAACAGGGGTCTGAGCCCTCGTCCGGGAAGATCCCACATGCCGCGTAGCAACTAAGCCCATGCGCCACAACTACTGAGCCTGTGCTCTAGAGCCCGCGAGCCACAACTACTGAGCCCGTGTGCCACAACTACTGAAGCCTGGGCACTTAGAGCCCGTGCTCTGTAACAAGAGAAGCCACCGCATTGAGAAGCCTGCTCACCGCAACGAAGAGTAGCCCCCACTCACCGCAACTAGAGAAAAGCCACGCGCAGCAACAAAGACCCAATGCAGCCAAATAAATAAATAATTTTTTAAAGTGGGTAGGTTTAAAAAAAATAAAAAATAAAATAAAATAAAATACTTCTTCATGAAATACTCAAGTCATCAAATAATTGAAAGCCTGGACTGCTGATCAGGTTGTAAAACTGTGAAATTCTCTCAGTCGTCAGAAGTAGTTTGAAATTAAACTGAAAAACGTCTTATGGTCTCTAAAGAACAGATGTTAATTGTGGGAAGAGCTACAGAGAAAATGATGTCCTCCTGTAAGGTGCCAGCATTCTTCCTTAGAGTTCTTCCAAGGTCAGAGGGCTGATCACCTCTTTGCTGCCATCCATGGTCCCCGTGTGGCTGTGAAGAGCTCATTCACCACCGAGTTTATTTCCAAATAGTAGTTTACCATAACATACATAATTTTATTTTCTGAAAAAATACTTCAACCTTGTATATTGACCCAAGCTAACTATAAACATACCAAAGAAAAAGGTCCCATATAATTTGGCCATTTATGGACATAGTACCTGGGGGGTAACTTTAAATTCTCTGTGTCATAAATTAAGAAATTTCTCTATAAGAGCTCTTGTTGAATTACAGCTGACAACAGTATGAGTAGCACAGTCACGCCACTGAATTCTTTCCAGCTCCAGCTCCGTAATTCACCCACTCCCACATGTCCTCTCTTCTTGAACTTAGAAATTTTTTCTTAATAAGTGTCACTTATGTGATCCTAATGGGAGATATAAGAGGGGAAAATTTCAATAGCTATTCCAAGACTTACAACATTGTAGGGAACAAATGCTGGATTTAAAGACTAAAAATATAGGATTGAGTGCAGCTTCCACCAGATACTGGGTGTGTTACCCTGGGAAAGTCACTTGCCTTCTTTGAGCTTCAGTTTTCTCATCTGTTAATTGTTCATAGGTTCAGTCATTCGCAATCATTTTTATTATCTTCTCAAGTCCCCTTTAGCTATTGTGATAGAGAGAGAGATGACTGTATAGATAGATAGATAGATAATGGGTGGAAGAGATGGGAAGGTAGATGGAGGGATAGAAAGCATTATGAGCTGAATTGTGTCCCCTCAAAATTCATATGTTGGAGTCTTAACCCCAGTACCTTAGAACATGACTGCATTTGGAGATAGGATCTTTAAAGAGGTAATTAGCTTACAATGAGGTCCTTCAGGCGAGCCCTAATCTAAAATGACTAGTGTCCTTGTAAGAATAAGAGGTTGAGACACAGATACACACAGAGAGAAAGCGGCCACTTACAAGCCAAGGAGAGAGTCCTGAGAAGAAATCAACCTCGATCTCAGACTTCTGGCCTCCAGAACTGTGAGAAAATAAGTTTCTGTTGTTTAGGCCACTTGGTCTATGGTAATTTGCTATGGCAGCCCTAGCAAACTAGGATAGATGATGGATAGATTGATGATGACGATGATAGACAGATAGGTAAGTAGGTAGATACATAGATAGATAGATAATCTGGACCAGATAGAACAATCATAATTAAGACTCTGGTGTTCAAAGTGAGCAAACCCAAGTAAGGAGCATCCCTTCTTGTAATGCTGTTCTGACAGAGTCAATAGTCTCTGTGTGGATGTGCGATAAATTACAAAGACTTGGGTTGTTGCATTTTCAAAATGTAAAGAGCTAGAGAGTCAGAGGAGAACTCCAAATCCACATTTTTTTTAATCCATCAACTGCTTCCAAAGGCTCTTGGGGGAATTATGAAGACAGATGGCTCCAAAATGATGTAAATTCCTTGTTGCCAACTGGACCTAGGGCCTGAGCCCTAGCCGTGCTGATGTGGGCCAGACATGTAAACAGGGAGGACTTCTGTTGCCCAGAAGGCTTGAACAGCCCAGATCAACAGCAGCATAGTAGCCAACTTGGCCTCTTCCCTATGGCTCACACTCTCACCTTGGCGGGGGTGGGGCAGTGCGCTATGGTCTTAACAGCTTGGAAAAGGAAGGAAGGATGAACGCAGGAAACGAGAGGAAAGAGAGCTCTTCTCCCTGAGGCTGACAGCAGCTGCTCCAAATCATCATTCCCTGTGCCCTATCCTATTCCTGCCTGGCCTTCCCAGAACAAGACGCTCCACCGTGTGAGGCAGCTCCATGCCCTTTGTACTGCTCCAGAGGCCTGGGGAGTAGGACTCCAAGTGGGAGGAAAACGATGCAAGAAAGAAAATCCAAAGGGTCAACAACATAAATATATAAGCGCCTTTAAACTCCCCTAAAATCTCAATTGTATCCTGTCCCTGGATGTGGGTCACACGCCAATTTCCCAACAATGGAGTTGTGATGGGGGGATGGGGAACAGAGAAAGTAGTCTGGAAAAAGGACTTTATGAATGCAAATAAGAAGGCATAGGGCTTCCCTGGTGGCGAAGTGGTTGAGAGTCCGCCTGCCGATGCAGGGGACGCGGGTTCATGCCCCGGTCCGGGAGGATCCCACATGCCGCGGAGCAGCTGGGCCCGTGAGTCATGGCCGCTGAGCCTGCGCGTCCGGAGCCTGTGCTCCGCAACGGGAGAGGCCGCAACAGGGAGAGGCCCGCGTATCGCAAAAAAGAGTGTGATAATAAGGTATAGGACCTCAGAGCCTGGCACTAACTCGTACTCTTACCTCTCTTCTGGTATCTTATTGTCCTGTCCATTCTTTGTATCATTCTTTCTGTGTTGCCTTAAGTTGGCACCCTCAGTCCATCTTTGCCATTTGAAGTCCTCTGGGAATAAGGCTATGGTTCATTCACTAGTGATTGTCAACAGCTCCCAGCCCAACACCTACTCATAGAACAAGCAGGTTAAATGTTTGTGGAAGGAAAGAAGGAAGAAAGGAAAAAAAGAGGAAGAGAGCTTCTTCTGGCTTTCTTCTGGAGACTTCTTATTATACTTATTCAAGGAAGAATTAAGTTTCAGTTATTATTGGTCATACATTTTGAACTCTTCACCTCACAACTGCCATACGTTTATACTGTGGACCAATCCAACTGAAACAAACTTACATTTTAAATGTGTCATTTTTCAGAGCAAAGAATAAGTCAGCAAGGGGCTCTCAGACCATACTGCTGCATCACCAAGAGTGGTTATTTCAGCAGCAGGCCCTAGGGTCTCTGACATTGCATGTCCTTAATTTATTGGAGGGGCTTTCCCAAGTGTTATTTTCGTAAACAGTCAGATTAATATAGGGGCTTTTTCTTGCATTCATTTGGAAAAATCTTATCCTGATGTAAAACATTCAAGCTCCACTGCCTACAAGGAAGCTAAAATCTTTCTTCTGAGTTGTTGCCCCTGAGACTTCAGTCTCATCTTGTCTGAAGCATAAAATGCGGCCTTAATTTTGTTTTGTTTTCCTTAAAATGTAGAAAGCACTTCAGGTCAAAGAACTGGAGGGAATGTGAATGCTGACTCTATATTATGCTTTTAGTTATTTTTGGTTTCCTTCTGTCCCTACTCTACTGTGGACTTTTTCCCCATTCATCCCCTTACCCCCTGGGGATCGTTCTGACCTTGAAGGAACAGCTTCTTAACCTACTTATAGCCATGAGAGGCCCACCAGATTCTCACTACTGTGGAATTCCATCAGGAGTCAAGATTTCCCAGTCACAAGTCCGAGGGGCCTTCCTGGGTAACTTGGGCTCCATGCTGCCTCCTCAGAGGCCCCATGAACCACCCAAGATGGCTGGTTGTCAGTGTGTCACCCTTTTCCTTTTCCAGCCAACTATCTTTGAAAGAAAGGAAAAAAAAAAAAGGCCTCTTTGAACGCACCCATTTCTTTCCCAAATAATTCTGTTTAATGAATTCCCTGTTAGGCCAAACCCAATGCGCTGAAATTTCTGCCACACGTGTCATTCTGCACAAAAGGGGTTTGAAAATAGCCAGAAGCTAGTTCGAGGAGAGAGCATGTGAAGGGACTCGACGAGGAGTTTCCCGTCCACGGTCGGAGGTCCACCACTGCCTCGCTGTGTGCAGATTTGGGCTGAGCTAAGCATCACATTGTTCACGTAAAGAAAAAGCAACTGTTCTCCCCTAGCGCCCCTTCCCTGCTCCGAATGGCTGCGATCAACAGCCCCAAGACCCTAATTGCCACAGCCTATTAGAAATAATGAGACTTACATGGCAGAAGCCAAAGGTAAAAGCGACATCTCACAACACAAAAGGTTAATATCAACATATACTGCTAGTGAGTGCAAAGGGCACATCAGCTGGTGACTCATTACTGGGGGTTGACCCATGGGGAACGTGTCATTCAGCAGAGAGGCTTTCTCAGGATGTGGCAGCAAAAGTTACAAAAGATAAGGACTTGCCTGTGGAACACGCTCAACTAATGAGAGCTGAAAATGGTTTGAAATATCCCGATGACCTCACAGATGGGGGATGCTGATTAAGGTGGCTACATGAGGCTCCTTTCTTGTCTGACAGCCCATTGAGAAGCTTTGGTGAGATGTGACTAACAGGCCGTGAAGGTGTCTCCATCTTCTCCGACATGGTCCATGCTTTGGGCAAAACAAACACGAAAAATAAGTCCAAATTGACACGCATGTTTGAGTTTAGTTTCCAGAGACGTGTTTTGGGAAAAGAGCACTGGTGGGGCCGTCAGCTAGGATTTCTTTATGGCCAAGGGGTTTTGTGACTCCTTGCGTGACTAATCGCATGACTGCGCTGGGGGTGAGCCAACGGCAAATTTAGGTCTTGAGCACTCGACAAAACAACCCCACTGTTCTGTGGGTGAAATTCTCTGGAGCTTCGTGTGTAATTAAATGAAAGTCTCACAAGGGTCTACACCTTAATCATTCTCAATGCTGATATGTGGCACAAAGGAAGGATTTTTTTGCCACATCAGAACGCTTCCATGGAACAATGGAGAAATGGAATCAGATTTTTGTTTGCTTTGTCCAACATTTTCTGAGACAGAGACATTTCACAGAAGAAACCCTGAAGTTCTCTGGGTCTTCATTTAGTGCCTGGGACTTTGAAAAGAGACCACTTTTATGGATGCCCTGGCCCTATCTCCTAATAGAGATGAGGATGAGGACGCATCTCAGACTGTTCATCTCAACTCTTTCTCCAGCAAAACCAGAAGTAATACCTGCTCATTTGCCACCTCATTTAAAATAAGAATCACTCATGTCTTGCAAAAACAGTCACATCATCTCATAAAAAGAACTTACCACTGGGTTAAATAAGATTATACAAGGGTTTTTTTGTTTTTTGGGGTTTTTTTTGGCTGTACACGGGCCTCTCACTCTTGTGGCCTCTCCCATTGTGGAGCACAGGCTCCGGACGCACAGGCTCAGTGGCCATGGCTCACGGGCCCAGCCGCTCCACAGCATGTGGGATCCTCCCAGACTGGGGCACGAACCCGTGTCCCCTGCATCGGCAGGCAGACTCTCAACCACTGTGCCACCAGGGAAGCCCTATACAAGGGTTTTTATAATAACATTTAGGAAAAAATTTCTCAAGCTTTCCTAACTAGTTGTACTAGTTATCAATTGCCTCATAACAAATTATCACAAAGCACAGTGGCTCAAACAACGATTAACTTTTATTATCCCACATAGTCTCTTTGGGCGACCTCATGAGGTTGCAGTCAAGGTGACGACCAAGGCTGTGATATCATGTGGAGGCTTGTCTGGGGCTGGAGGATTCACTTTCAAGCTGGCTCACTCACATGTCTGGCAAATTAGCGCCTGCTGTATTACAGAGGCCACAGTTCCTTGCCGCTCAGCCTCTCCGTAGAGCTGAGTGAGTGTCTTCAGGACATGGCAGCTAGCTTCCCCCAGAGCAATAATCCAAGAGAGAGAAAGTTGGAACTTTCATGTCGTAGCCTCAGAAGTCATGTACCATCATATCCACAATATCCTAGTGATTTCACAGGTCAGCCCAATTCGATGTGGGAGGGGACTACCTATGGGTATGACTCTCAGGAGGCAAGAATCTTTGGGTACTATCTTGCCTCGATACTTAAAATATTAAAAGTATACCAGCCTGGGGCTTCCCTGGTGGGGCAGTGGTTGAGAATCTGCCTGCCAATGCAGGGAACAAGGGTTCGAGCCCCGGTCCGGGAAGATCCCACATGCCACGGAACAACTAAGCCCGTGCACCACAACTACTGAGCCTGAGCTCTAGATCCCGTGAGCCACAACTACTGAGCCTGCGCGCCTAGAGCCCACGCTCCACAACAAGAGAAGCCACCGCAGTGAGAAGCCCGGGCACCGCAACCAAGAGTAGCCCCCGCTCGCCACAACTAGAGAAAGACTGCTCGCAGCAACGAAGACCCAAAACTGCCAAAAATAAATAAATTTATTTTTTAAAAAATGATATGAACTGACTCCTCACCAAAGAGTAGATGTAAATAGCCAATAAATACATGAAAAGATGTTCAACATTGTTAGTCATCAGTTGTGACATATGTATAACAATGCAGATTAAAACCACAATGTGATACCACTACACACCCATTCGTTTGGCTAAGATTAAAAAGATTGAATGTATCACCAAATGAATGAATATGAAATGAGTGAATATGTTAAGGAATCGAAACTCTTATACCCTGATGATAGGAATATAAAACGATACGAGCACTGCCAAAACAATTTGGCATCTTCTTAAAAGTTGAATGTACACCTATCATGTGACAAAGCCATTTCACTCCTAGGTATTTAACCAAAAGAAATAAAAACGTATATTTACACAAAGATTATGCATGAATGTTCTTAGCAGGTTTATTTGTAAAAGCGAAAAATTGGAAACAATCCAAGTATCTATCAACAGGTTAACGAGTTAGTAAATTATAGTCTTTCCATACAGTGGAGTACTACTCATCATTTAAAGGGATGAATTATCAATACATACGACAACATGGCTGGATCTCAAAATCACTATGCTGAATAAAAGAAACTAGGCAAAAATAGACAGCTGGGCTCAAGTCCCAACTCCACTTGGCTATGCAACATTGAGCAAGTGACTTAATACCTACCTGCTTAATTTTCTCACCCATTAAATAGGAATAAGAAGAATAATAATTGCTACCACTTACTGAGTTCTTACTATGTTTCAAGGTCTTTACTTTCCATATCTCATTTAATCCTCTAAACTCCATCATATTTGAGATAATGCATGTTTAGTACTTACCATTATATGCAATAAATTGTAGTCATTATTATTACTTTCTTACTAATTTCTTATTAATAATAAATAAATGAATCAATATATGTTGATATATGTTTAACACAATAGATTCGTTTTGTCTGTTTTTGAACGTAAATGGAATCATATTTATGTATTTTGTGACTGCCTTTTTTCATTCATTATGTGAAAGACCCAGTGGAATGCCCTGTAGAGAGATAAAATGATGAATAAGACAGAGTCCCTATCCTCCAGAATCTTATGCTCTAGAATTGGAAACAAAACATACACAGATAACTATAGCACAAGATAGCAATAACTAGAAGCAAATATGGTATTATAAGAGAGGGTCGTGGAAAAATCTCATAGAGAAAATAGTGCTTAAGCTGAGCCTAGAAGGATGGTGGCATCTCACCAGGAAAAGCTGCTGGGGATAAAGAAACTCTGGATATAATAGCACAGAGAAAGAAAGCAGGAGCATTGAGAACGACAGCAAATAGTGCAGCATTAGTGGAGCACAGGTTGTGTGAAAGCACGTGTGAGCAAGGAAGGTCAGATCCCGGAAGGTCTTGGATAGCAGGCAAGGAGTTTGGACTTCATTCTGAATACATTAGGGTACCTTGGTGTGTCTTGAGCCAAGGAGTGATATCGTGTTGTGTGTAAGCAGGATGACTATGGCAGCGATATGGCCAAAGGAGAGCTGAGAGGTGGGAAGAACGACTTAGAAGCTTTTGTGATGAGCTAGGTGGGGCCTGAACAGAGATGGTGGCTGAAAGAATGACAGGTCTGTAAGAATTGATTTTAAGGTAGCATCAAATTGATACAGTGACTAATTAAATTGGACCAGAGGAGAGAAACAAATCAAAGGGACTCCAAAATGGCAAACTTGCTTGACTGTAAAAATCGGAAGACCATTATTAGAAATACAGAAGTCAAGAATAAAAGGACATTTGAACAGGATAAAAGGAGTGATAACAAGAAACGGGGAAAATGAATATTTGGATTACATTAAAATTAACAGTTCTGTTCATCCAAAAAACACCATTAAGAGAATGGAAGCAAACCACAGAGTGGTTGAAATATCTAACAAAGGAATCATCTCCAGGATATATAAAGAACTGGTACAAATCAATATGAAGAAAACAAACAACCCAATAGAAAAATGGACAGAAAGACATGAATAGGTACTTCACAGGATGCTTTGCAAATGGGCAATAAACATATGAAAAGTTGCTTAACTTCATTAGTCACTGGGGAGATATAAATTAAAGCCTTAAAGAGATAACATTGCACACCTACCAGAAATAACTAAAATTAAAAAGAAAAAAAACAGCCAATGCCAAATGTTGGCAAAAGTGTGGACCAATTGGATTTTCATACATTGCTGGTAGAAAGGTCAGTTGGTATTGGTACAGCCACTTTGGAAAACTGTTCGGCAATATCTACTAAAAATGAACACGTATCCAGAGACCCAGCAATTCCATTCCTAAGCAGAACAGAAAAGCATATGTCCACCAAAAAAACTTACAAGAATGTTTAAAGCAGCATTATTCATATAACAGCCGGAAACTGGAAACTACCCAAATGCCTTTTAACAACAGAATGGATTTTAAGAAATACGGTATATTTGCATAATGGAATATTATTTATTAATGAGAATGTAACATGTAACAACTTGGAATGATATTAAAAAGATGATGCTGAATGAAAAAAGACAGTCACAAAATACATAAATATGATTCCATTTAAGTTCAAAAACAGAAAAAACTAATCTATTGTGTTAAAAATCAGGATAGTGGTTATTTGGGAGTGTTTATTTGGGGTAGTGACTAGAAGGGGGCAGGAGGGGCATATCTGGGGGTGCTGGTAATGTTCTGTTTCCTGATCTTGGTGCTGGTTACAATGGTGTGTTCCCTCTGTGAAAATTCCTTGAATGTGAATAAACTTCTGTTATACATTAATAAAAAATGTATTCCTACAGAAAGCAAGTTTAGGGGTTAGATGATGCAGTCAGAATTAGAAATGATAATTTTTGTGGAAATACAGATACTAAACAAGGAGGAAATGTGGATCTATGTTAGGAGTTGACAGGATGTTACTGGAGATAAATGCATTTGTCACGCATTACAATAGTCATAGATGATGATAAAGAGAAAGGAAAGAGAAAACTAAAGAAAGAATCTTGGGGAATGTTTACCCGTAGGTGTTGGAAAAAGAAAAATAGAGAAGAAAACAGATAGAAAAGGATCAAGAAATGAATGCACATAAGCCAACCCAGAAGAATGCTTCATAGAGAGAAGAGGGGCAGCTGATCAGCAACTGCAGGTGCAGGACAGGGAATTCCCTGGCGGTCCAGGGGTTAGGACTTGGTGCTTTCACTGCTGTGGGCCCAGGTTCGATCCCTGGTCAGGGAACTAAGATCCCACAAGCCACGTGGTACGGCCAAAAAAATTCTTTTAATAAAATAAAATTTTTTTAAAAACGCAGCACAGTGGTTAAGAGCATGGGCTTTGGAGTCAGAGTTTCTGGGTTCGAATCCTCCATTTCCTTGTCTGTAAAATGGGGCTACAAATGGACATTACCTCATTGGGTTAGTGCATCTGAACAGTGGCTAACGGCTAGTGATCCGGAGAGCTCCAGGAGGATGAGAAAAGTGTGAGAAAAGGCTGTTTGATTTCGTAGTTAGGACTTGAGATGTTAGCAGAGTAATGGCAGGGGGAGGGCAGAAGCAAGATTCCAAAGTATGGTGAGAAAATAGATTTCAGAAAGAGTGAACCAGTGATGAGCAACCAGTGCCCAAAAGGCCACAAGTGGATCCTCCAGCTTTCTAGCGCAACATTACTGTCAACCTCTCCGGTTCCCAAGTGTTCATTCACTCACATTCCAGCCAGGAGGGTGGAGGCCAGAGGTTGGCCAGATTTCCCATTAGGCAGAGACCTCCAGGCATGTGGCCCAGAAAGAATCATTGGTTTTCTCAGTTGCCTAGAAGTTTGAAAGCAGCCATAACTATCCTACAGAAATGATGCTTGGGAAGAGTTCCTGTTTCTCAGATTAAGAAGCCTCCCCAACAAAACCCACCCAGGAAGGAGAGAAGAGCCCTAGACGATTGTCCACAAAACACCAACTCAACGGTTCCATCTCAAGTTCCTTTTCCAGTGGGCCACTGAGTGGCTGCCCAAGGGATAAAATGCATATGATTTGGCAAAAGACACAAACCCACTTCTGAAAAATAGAGACAAAAAAAACAACCTTAAAAGCAGCCAGAGAAAACTGACATTTTATCTATAGGGAGGAAATAATTAGGATGACAGCACACATTTCTCTCTTCAAAAATCATGGAAGCCAAAAGAAAGTGTTACAATATATTTCAAGTGTAGAAAGAAAAGAATTGTCGACACAGAATCCTGTATCCAATGAAGATGTCTTTCAGGAATGAAGGGAAAAATAAGACACTCTCAGATGAAAGAAAACAGAATTTGTTGCTCAAAGACCTATACTAATGGATAGATAAAGGAAGTCTTCTAAACAAAAGGGAAATGGGGAAAAAAGGAAACTTGGAACATCAGGAAGGCAGGAAGAACTCAGTAAATAAAAATGTGGGTAAATATAATAGATTTTCCTTCTTTTGAGTTTTCTAAATTGTTTGATATTTGGAGAAAAATTATAACACTGTCTGATGAAGTTCTAGATGTACATACAGAAAATATTTAAGGCAATTATATTATAAGAAGGTAAAGGGACATAAATGGAAGTAAAGTTTCAATACTTCACTCAAACTGGCAAGATGGCACTAGTAGCCTGTGATACGTTATATATACATAATGGAACACCTAGAACAAGCCACTTTAAAAGAGAGATACTTTAAAATACTACATATAGGGCTTCCCTGGTGGCGCAGTGGTTGAGGGTCCGCCTGCCGATGCAGGGGACGCGGGTTCGTGCCCCGGTCCGGGAAGATCCCACATGCCGCGGAGCGGCTGGGCCCGTGAGCCATGGCCGCTGAGCCTGCGCGTCCAGAGCCTGTGCTCCGCAACGGGAGAGGCCACAACAGTGAGAGGCCCGCGTACCACAAGAAACAAAAACAAAAACAACAAAAAAATACTACATATAAATCAATATAGAATTCTTTAGAATATTCAAGCATTTCATAATGCAAGAAAATGAAAACAAAGACATGAGAAACAGAGAGAATAAGCAGAAAACAAAATGGCACATTTAAGCCCTAAAACATCAATAATTCCATGAAATGTAAATGGTTTAAATACACCGATTAAAAGAGATTGGCAGAGTAGATTAAAAAACATGACCCAGCTGTGATCTGTCTACAAGAAACTCACTTCAAACATCCTATAGACAGGTTGAAAGTAAGTCACACATGGGGTGTCACTACACGCCTATCAGAATGGCTAACATAAAAAACAGCAATGATGCCAAACGCTGGCAAGCACGTGGAGAAACTAGATGACTCAGACACTCGTGGTGGGAACGTAAAATGGTACAGCCACTCTGGAAGACAACTGGACGGTTTCTAAGAAGCTAAACACTTCGTTTTCTTGTAAAACGAATCTATCATAAACCTCAGCAATCGCACTCTTGGGCGTTTATCCCAAAGAAATGAAGGCTTATGTTCACACAAAGGCCTGTATACAAGTGTTTATAGTAGCTTTATTCATAATAGCCCCAAACTGGAAACAACTCAGATATCCTTCAATGGATGACTGCTTTAAAAAAACAACAACAACTGTGGTACATCCATATGATGGAATACTACTCAGAAATAAAAAAAAGAATACACTACTGATACCCACAACAACCTGGACGAATCTCCAGAGAATGGTGTTGAGTGGAAAAAGCCAATCCCTAGAAGTTACGTACTGTGTGATCCCATGGATATACCATTCTGAAACTACAAAATTATAGAAACGGTGAACAAATTAGTGGTGGCCTGGGACTAAGGAGGGGTTGAGGGTGAGAGGGAGGTGTGTGTGGCTATAAAGGGGCAACATGAGGGATCCTCGTGGTGATGGAAATGTTCTGCATCTTGACTGCATCACTGTCAGTGTCCTGGTAATAGGATTGCATTATAGTTTTCAAAATGTTACCTTTGGGAGAAACTGAGGAAAGGGCACATGGGATCTCTCAGTATTATTTCTTACAAGTGCATGTGAATCAATAATTGTCTTAAAAAGCATTTCTTATGTCACACTCTTTTTTGTAACAAACACTTGATACTAAGAATAACATATCCAAAGCTTCAAGAATCCCCAAATATCAGAAAATGGATGTGCACCTACAGGCCTGCTCCCATATCACACTTCCTCTGGAATCACAGGTCCGCTGGAACATGTTCAGTTCACCTCACTACATTTTCAACTTTTGCTGGAGTTTTACCCTCCTCTTTATGTTTATTTCCACAGAGCCATCCTTATTTCCCAGAGTCGCTGCACGCGAGGACGAATCAAGACCATGGATCTGCTTCAGGGGGCAGCAGATGCCAGGTCTTGGGATGCTCAAATCTTGGCAGAAAAATTCCAAATTGCTGCACACATTAGTGAGGACCATAGTGCCAAATCTGGAGATGTCTAGGGCATGCCACGCCACTTCCTTTTTTCTGCATGAAAAAGAGGGGTCGTTAATATCTATTCAGAAGTGCCAAAAACATGTATGATGGCAGAGAGCAATTATTCAAAAGTGAAGCTAATGAAGGCCTTCTGTTTATGGCATGATTCTCTCAACCTGAAGTTTGAATATTTCAAGGTAGTGCTACATCCTAGACCTTCATCTCACACCATTCAACCTGCAAGTTAAACGTTAATCACACCCCGCTGAAAACATTTATGTAAGGTGTTGTCTTAGTCAGCTTGGGCTGCTATAGAACAAAAATACCATAGACTTGCCATCTTATCCACAAGAGAGAAATTTATTTCTCACAGTTCTAGAGACTGGAATTCCAAGATCACGGTGCCAGCATGGTTTGGTTCCAGTGAGAGCCCATTTCCTGGGTTATAAACAGCTGTCTTCTCACTGTAGCTTCACATGGTAGAAGAGGCTAGAGAACTCTCTGGGGTCTCTTTTATAAGGGCACTAATCTCAGCCGCTTTCTAGATATTTATTTTTAGACGAGAAAAACCAGGATCTGTGCCTTGCTGCTGTCAGAACCTCACCATAGCATCCAGAGGGGTGATACTTGCTGGTGGCAATAGGGAAAAAATGAATGGTTCTCCCCCCTGACTCACAATGACTGGGGGTGGGGTTCTCAGCAGGAGCAGGTTCAGAAAGACTGCTTAGCGGGCACCCGGGGCAGCTGTTCACGGGGCCCCATGGCTGTTTCTGAAGGCCCTCTGAGCACCTCCCCAGCTGAAGTCCCAGCTGGACGCCAGAGCTGTTTTCTTAACCCTAACAAGATCTGTCATTAAACGTTACCGGAGCCTGACTTTGCCTCTTTCCCTCCGGGCCTTGCTAGTGGAGGTCAAAGATCACATCATCCTTCCACACAGGCTCCTGGGAATCCGGCTTTTGTTTGCCAGACCTCATAGTGATGATGAGCAAGCATCTTGGTCCTTGGAAGACACACAAGAAACCAGCGAACCATGGTCTTTAACGAACGGGGCCCCTCGGAAGCCAGCCGGTAACAACCACTTAGGATATTTACAGCTTTCTGTCCGCGCAGATTAAACATAGGGAACAAAAAATGGAACTCTTTTGTCTGGTAAACTTACGTCATTCCTTGTTAAGACAAATTGCGAACAAACCTAGATTTTGTTGGGAAACAACTTTTGCTTCCAAAGGCAGTCTTGGATGATGATGGGAGTGTTTCTGGGGACAAGGACATCCTGTACAATATTATTCTTAAGTGACAGTGTTTTTTGATAATTTCATAAACGCTTTAGCTGTATTGTTTTCTAGCAACAGACTATATTTTGGCCAAGAGCAATATTTCTCACTCGTTCATTGGCAATTATTGTTGAAACAGATACCTTGTGGGTGCATTCCTCAACAGAGAAACACCACCAAAGCAACAAGAGCTTGGCAGCCTGAGTTATCACTTTTTGTTTGAATTATGGACATTTTTCTAAAGATAAATGAGCACTTTGGGCGCTGAGGTCGAGGAAAGTGTTCGGTTTACTGTCTTTGCAATCTGAGAACCACGGAGTTAAGGGCAATGGATTTTGGCAGAGAAACTTTTCTTTTTTTTCAGAGAAGGCATATGTGCAAGCCCAATATGTCAATTTAAACCCAGAAGTGCTTTGATTCAAACCAAGTAGGAGACTAGAGCTCACCTGATCAGCAGCCCTACTCCTCATGTCCACCCTAACCCACTGCCCCCACCAGTGGGGTCCCCTAAAGAGGCTCTGTAGAGTATGGCTTGAAAACCACAGGTCTGTCAAACGTGCCTGCACTGGTCGCTTAAAGACCTTGATGCCTAATAGACCTTCTGCAAAGCTGTTGTGAGCTTGGGGAAGCTCCATGGTCTCACTGTGTCTGGCTTTCTCACCTGGTAAATATGGATCCCTTATTCCACCTGCCCAATGGGGCTGGAATGGATTTGGAATAGAGAGGAAAATCTGCCCATAAGCCCATGGCACCCCACCACTGCCCATAAGGGTTGTTTCTTTTTTTTCTTTTTTTGGCCACAGCGCTCGAACCCATGCCCCCTGCAGTGAAAGCACGGAGTCCCAACCACTGGACCGCCAGGGAAGTCCCTTAATGGTTGTTTCTTAAAATAACTTTATATAAGTCACCCATTGAAAGAATACAACTCAATGGTTTTAATATATTCACAGAGGTTTACAACTATCACCACAGTCAATATTAAAACATTTTCATCTTTGCTGTGCAAAAGCTTTTAAGTTTCATTAGGTCCCATTTGTTTATTTTTGGTTTTATTTCCATTTCTCTAGGAGGTGGGTCAAAAAGGATCTTGCTGTGATTTATGTCATAGAGTGTTCTGCCTATGTTCTCCCCTAAGAGACTTATAGTGTCTGGCCTTACATTTAGGTCTTTAATCCATTTTGAGTTTATTTTTGTGTATGGTGTTAGGGAGTGTTCTAATTTCATTCTTTTACGTGTAGCTGTCCAGTTTTCCCAGCACCACTTATTGAAGAGGCTGTCTTTTCTCCATTGTATATTCTTGCCTCCTTGGAATCTAAAAAAATAAACGGCTCTGAAGAATCTAGGGGCAGGACAGGAATAAAGACGCAGACATAGAGAATGGACTTGAGGACACGGGGAGGGGGAAGGGTAAACTGGGACGAAGTGAGAGAGTAGCATTGTACATACTGGCAAATGTAAAATAGATAGCTAGTGGGAAGCAGCCGCATAGCACAGGGAGATCAGCTCGGTGCTTTGTGACCACCTAGAGGGGTAGGAAAGGGAGGGTGGGAGGGAGATACAAGAGGCAGGGGATATGGGGATATATGTATACATATAGCTGATTCACTGTGTCATACAGCAGAAACTAACACAACATTGTAAACCAATTATACTCCAATAAAGATGTTAAAAAAAAGAAAATATTTTTAAAGGAAAAAATAAATAAATTAAAAAAAATAAAACATTTTCATCATCCCCAAAAGAAACCCTGTTCTCATTAGCGGTCACTCCCCATTTCTCCCCACCTCACATGCAGCCTCAGGCAACCTCCAATCTAATTTCTGTCTGCACAGATTTACCTATTCTGGACATTTCATATAAATGGAATCACATAATACAGAATCCTTTGCGACTAGCTTTTTCCACTTAGCACGTTTTCAGGGTTCATCATTAGTTCATTTGTTTTTATTGAAGAATAATATTCCATTGTATAGATATACCATGTTTTGTTTAGCCATTCATCAGTTGAAGGACACTTAGACTGTGTCCATGTTTCAGCTATTTTGAATAATGCTGCTCCGAACATAATTGAACACTAAAAACATGTACAAGTTTTTTGTTTTTTGTTTTTTTTGTGGACATGTATTTTCATTTCTTCTGGATATGTACCTGGGAGTAGTTCTATGTTTAACCTATGGTAACTCTATATATAACCTTTTGAGGAGCTGCCAGACTTTTTCAAAACAGCTACACCATTTCCAATTCCCACCAGCAGTATATGAAGGTTCCAATCTCTCCACATTCTTACCAACACTTGTTATTATTTGTCTTTTTGATCATAGCAGTCCTAGTGGATACAAAGTAGTACCCCATTGTGATTTTGATTTGCCTTTCCCTGACGGCTAGTAATGTTGAACATCTTTTCATGTGATCACAATGAGTCTTTATTTTTTAAGATAGTGGCAGGAAATTTAATAGTGTAAGATGTCAAGATAGATGAAACTCTGTAAGCATCAATTGTTTTCTATGTCTGTCAAGTGTACTTCTCATTTGAAGACTGAAAATGTTTTTACTTAAGTTATGGGAACTATCTCCCCCAGCGCTCCCCGCAATTCACCTAACTTCATTACTATGCCCTGAACTGAGCCAAACTCTATTGCAAAACACGTATTTCTACAAAACTCTGAAAAACAGATGAACTCCAAAATCGTGCCAATAATTCACTTTCTCAATAAATCGTAGCATGCCAGGTGACTTGAATTTCACAAGGCTGACACTCTGCAAAGCCCTAGAGTGCCATTCACAATGTCAGCTATGTGCCTGGAGCCCCCTGGAGCTGGGCAGTGCCCACTTTGTGAGGCAGCCTTTCCCAACACACCTCTAACAGGAAATGTCCTTGAGAGTTGCTCTTTAGTCAAACACGGGAGTGATTTGCACTGACCTAAGGGGCATCTGCAAAATGGCCAAGTCGGGTGAAAGGCGGAGTGAGATCCGTTTTGTTCATCTAACTGTTGATTTCACAGCCTTGCTTGGAGCAATGGCCACCCCAGCATTCTCAGAAAGCTCTTTCTCAGCCACAGCCAGTTTCTAAAGGCAGCTCTGTACAGAGGTTAGGAGAGAGCACTGGCTCTGGTACCCAACGAGTCTTGATGAAAGCATCTACCACCACCCGTCAGCTCTGCGATCTTACAACGATTCCTTCATCATTCTGAATCTCAGTTTCTTTATCTGTACACCTAATAATACATTGCTTAAAGAGCTGTGAGAATTAATAACACAGTGTATATACAGAATTTTGCAGCATGCTTAGGACACAGTAGGTCCACAACAAATGTTGCTATTATTGTTATTTTTATTACCAACAGTCCATTAATGCATAAGGATTTCTCACTTCCAGGCACTTACACTTATGGTTTCTTCTGTCCAATATACTGTTCCGTACACTTGGCCCAAGTAATTCGTGTTAATCCTCTGACCTAGGTGTATAGGTACCTTCCCTGTACCACCAAGAGTAGGTGCCCCTTCCATGACCTCACAAGCACCCAATCTTACTCATAGTATGGTCACTATTACCCTGTCTCTAATTGCCTGTGTGCTCGTCTGCATCCTCCACCAGACCCTGGGCTCCTGTACTTGCTGGGAATTTCATAAATATTTGTCCAGTTTCTGCCTGTGCCCGACTCTGAGTTACGGTCTCTTTGCCATCCTCAGTACCTCCATGAAAGGAAAAGAAAATAACAGTGATTGAGTTCACCACGTGCCAGTACTGTCCATATAATCCTAACAGAAGGCTAGGTGAGGCAGGTGTTCCTTCCTCTAAGGATAAGGAACGGTTGGCATGGGAGTTTAATTAACTTGATTAACTCACCTTAACTTGCCTAAGGTCCCACAGGCACTGGGCTGGGGTTGGCATCCAGAGTAGGTGCTTCCTGCCCTGTCCCCACAAAGATTCTCCCTGTCTTCCTTAAAGATCTAGTTCCCAGTACTCCACAGGGCTCAACTCAGCTACTGCTGGTTTGGTGCTGAGGAACCAGGAACCATGTTGTGGGGTGGGTGGAAGAACACATTTTTTCCCTTTATCCTTTATTACAAAAACACTCTGTTATTTACTAATATCTGTTCCATTTGTTTAACTGATTTTGAACATTTAGAAGGAGGTGGAGCAAACCCTCTCTGGGGCCCTTTCTCAGGGAGGAGAGATCGGGTAGGTTTAGAAAGGGGGCTGAGGTCCGGAGATCAGGGATGGCTGCCTGGGGGCCAAAGATGGGGTGGACTGGCCAGAGGAAGGCAAAGGTTTGGTAGGAGACTGAAGACAAAAGCTCTGGTTGTGCATCTGACCAAGCCTGCAAACCCCACACCCATTTTCTGAGAGGCTTCGTGGTTTGAGACGATCGCACATCTGTGGGTCTGCATGCCACAGCATCCTGGGACCTTCTCTGTGCTGTCCCAGCCCTGCTCAGCAGACAGGACTGTGCATGCAAAACTGCATGGAATTGTAAAAGCCTGGGGTTCAGGGGCAACCTCCCCTCCTTATCTGGAGACGCTTGTAGAGGTGGCTCCTCCCAGGGAAAAACTGTGGATATAAACAAGGACCCTTTTTTTTTTTTTTGGTCAAAATGAAGGACTCCAGAAGCAGCACATCAACGCATCTGTATTGGAAGCACATCTGCTACGAGCCAGCATCTGCTTTGTGCGATGTGATTGTTAACGAACTGAAAAGGGTCCTGCTGCTCTTATTTCCAGGGCACAGGAAGCAAAGTGAGGAATTTATTCGTTCCTTAGTTATTTTCTCAACAAATCCATATTGAGCACCTCCTCTGTGCGAAGTAGAGAAGAAAACTGGAATTAAGTTATGGTCTGTACTCTCTGGACCACGTGGGAGGAAAGGCCATGTGGTTGAGGAATTATACCGTTGATGTGTCTCATGTATGTTGAGCACTCAGCAGGGGAACTTATATTCTGCAAACTATAAGACATTGTTGAGAGAATTTATAAGATCTAAATCAATGAGAAAACATCCATGTTTATGGGCTGGAAGACTTAATATGGTTTAGACAGCAATAGTCCCCAAAATGATCTACAGATTCAATGCAATCTCTATCAGAAACCCAGCTGAATGCTAAAAATTCACATGGAAACAAAGGAAACCAGAACAGCCAAGACAAAAGAGAACAAATTTGGAGGACTTACACATCCTGATTTTTAAATTCAGGATCAACAGTAATCAATACAGTGTGTTACTGGCAGAAGGACAGCTATATAGACGAATGAAATACAATTGAGAATCCAGAATTAAACCCATGTATCTACACAAAAACTTGTACGTAAATGTTTATAGTGGCATTATTTACAATAGCCAAAAGGTGGAAACAACCCAAATGTCCACCAAGTGATGAATGGATAAACAAAATGAGTTATATCCATACAATGGAATTTTATTTGGCCAAACAGAAGAATGAAGTACCGATACATATTATAACATAGATGAACCTTGAAAACAATACGCTAAGTGAAAGGGAGCAGTCACACATAACAAAACACATATTATAATATTCCATTTATATGAATTGTCCAGAATAAGTAAATATAGAGAGACAAAAGTAAATTAGCTTAGTGTCACACTTAGCAAGAGGAGTGGAGAAACTGAAGTATGACAGCTAGCGGATATGGAATTTAGCTTTGAGTTGATGAAATGCTCAGAAATTGATTGTGGTGGTGCACGACTCTGAATGTACTAAAACCATTGAATTGTACACTTTAATCGAGTCTGTGAATTATATCTCAATAAAGCTGTAACAAAAAAAGCCAGAAATGAACACTGCCTTAGAGCGCTTTATGCTCTTTTTAAAAAACGTCTTCAAATCGCATCTAGCTAAATTGTATTAGGACCCTTACATCCCACAGAAGGACAGAAGCGCACAACTGACTTCTCCTGGCTTCTGTACCTGTAAAAGGGGTGAGAAGAATGTCTGCACTACACTGACTTCACTACCCAGAGTCTTCCTCACGGTTTATCCATCACACACAGTGGACTTCTGAGAGTCCCTGTTGTCTTGGGTGAAAAATGTAACAGGGTACTTTTGTGGCGTCACAAGGACTGCTGTTCCCAAAGCACACTGCTTGGTACAGAGCTCTGGGGCAAGGAGATGGGAAATGTTAACGGGCCCAAGATACTTCTAAGGAGGAAACTGACCAAGACTTAACACCTGTTCCCTCGAGAAGATCAATGATATTAGACCTGTGTAACACAATGGGTTTTAACAGAGGTTCTCAGGCAAGAAAGGACACCAAAAGGAATCTCAACAAGAAGAAAAGAGAGTCTAGAACAGAGACTGCCTCAAGAGCAGGCTCTTGGTTAGGGTAGGGGTAGGGGTGCTTGTAGAGCCCATCCAGGCATCCCTCACGGCCCCAATACAGGAGCAGGCAGAATGATAAAGAACACCCAGGGTCATGGGCCTATAAGGTAGAGGGAGAGTCTGAAATTCCTTGAGAGGGAGAGTCTGGAATTCCTGCCCAGAATACACGTAAGTATATTGTACAAAATGGTATAACTGGATTAGGATATGGTATTGCTGGTTTAGGATATTGAGATCTCACACTTAAGGAAAACTCTGTCAGCAGGCAACTCTCCAATGCTGATTTTAATAAGGTGTTACCTGCTAATTATGTAAAGATGATTGTCTTCCATTGAAGACAAATTAGCATTGTGATATCACTGGAAGCAGCATGAAATGGATATCAACTTCATTATTTCTGGGACAGAAATTAGAAATGGAATTAAAAGGGTTTTTCAATGTGGTCATTGCCATGACCACTACAGTTGTCGTTATTGAGCTACAGCAAGTCAGCACATACCCAGACACACACACGCGCCCCCAACATGAATCCGGTTCTGTCTACTTCAGGGCAGGTTCTTTTGCACGTTGCATGATTTGTTCTCAAATTTCTCATGTGCTTATCCAATTCACTCTCCAATTTTTTACTTTCAAATTCCAAAAAAACCTAATTTGAAATCTTCATTTGACCTCATGAGCATAGACACAAGCACTGATGCTGATATCATGTGATCATAATCAACTAAAGATCTTCTAGAGCAAAGGTAGTGAACTCTTTCTGTAAAGTACCAGATGGTAAATATTTTAGGCATCGTGGGCCATACCCTTTCTCCACTATTTTCAGCTCCACCATTGTAGCATGAAAACAGCCATAAACATTACATAAACAAATGAGCATAGCTGTGCTTCAATAAAACTTGCTATACAGGGACTTCCCTGGTGGCGCAGTGGATAAGACTCTGCGCTCCCAATGCAGGGGGCCTGGGTTCGATCCCTGGTCAGGAAACTAGATCCCACATGTGTGCCTCAACTAATAGTTCGCATGCCACAACTAAGAAACCCACATGCCACAACTAAGGAACCCGCCTGCTGCAACTAAGGAGCCCACATGTTGCAACTAAGACCTGGTGCAACCAAATAAGTAAATATTTTTAAAAATAAATAAAAATAAAACTTGTTACACAAATAAACAGGTAGAGGGCCAGATTTAGTCCATAGGCCATAATTTGCCAACCCCTGTTCTAGAATATCCTTAAACTATCCTAAATTTTATGTTATAATTAAAATGGTAACATGAAATTTTAAAGTGTTCTTGGAGAACTGTTGAGCTCTTGAGAATGTAGATCTATGGACTTGTTTGAGAAAAACTTGCCTGAGGAAGCCAGAATATAAACACACAGACCAGGAATGGGGAACCTTGGCCCAGTTTGAGAGACAAAGTATACACCATGAAAATAACCTCAGGGACTTCTCTGGTGGCACAGTGATTAAGAATCTGTCTGCCAGTGCAGGGGACGCAGGTTCGACCCCTGGTCTGGGAAGATCCCACGTGCCGAGGAGCAGCTAAGCCCCTGCACCACAACTACTGAGCCTGCGCTCTAGAGCCCACAAGCCACAACTACTGAAGCCCACGTGCCTAGAGCCCGTGCTCCGCAATAAGAGGAGCCACTGCAATGAGAAGCCCACGCACCGCAACGAAGAGTAGCCCCCGCTCACCGCAACTAGAGAAAGCCCACGCGTGGCAATGAAGACCCAATGCAGCCAATAAAATAAAATAATAAATAAATAAATTTATAAAAAAAGAAAGAAAATAACCTCAGATGGTCCCTGAGGATAGAGGCTCGGACTGGCTATGCCTGTGTCCCACACTAGATTCAGTATAATGTCCTAGTAACAGGTAGTGCTCAATAAACGACCATTAAGTGAATCAGGTGAAAATCTAGAGGACCTTCTGGTTCAAACTCTGACATTTAAAGAGCTTGAAAGTCATCAGTCCTGTACTCACAACAAGAAAAAAAAAACTAAGCAAATTGAAAACTAACAACTTTTCTTAGGAACATCAGAGAATTTAAATCACAGGACAAACTACCATCTTGAAATCTGGAGAGTCAGGTACATATGGAAAATGAAAGCTGAGATCAGCTTACCTGAAGAAGAAGCCACTAGAAGCAGTGACCAGTAGGAACACTTTAATGGTAATTTTGAGGAATTAATGGAGGCTGAGTGTGGACAATTTGAGATTTAGAAACCCTGGTGTGGGTTGGGGGCAGATTTTGGGGGAAGGAGGTTAGGCTACCTTTTCATGGTTTTTACCTCAAAGATTCCTACCAGGTTCTCACAGTGAAGATTGGAGGACAATTCCCTCCTGTTTCCAGCAGAGGGAGGAGGGAAGTAACAATTTTTAATTATACCAGGGGAAAAGTAACCCTTGTGATGTAAGTCCAGAGCATTCTCCATAAGTAAGACCTGTACTCTAACAGAAATTGACCTAAGAGGGCTTCCCTCGTGACGCAGTAGTTAAGAATCTGCCTGCCAATGCGGGGGACACAGGTTCAAGCCCTGGTCCGCGAAGATCCCACATGCCGTGGAGCAACTAAGCCCGTGCGCCACAACTACTGAGCCTGCACTCTAGAGCCTGTGAGCCACAACTACTGAGCCCACATGTCACAACTACTGAAGCCCACGTGCCTAGAGCCCTTGCTCCGCAACAAGAGAAGCCACCGCAATGAGAAGCCCACACACTGCAACAAAGAGTAGCCCCAGTCACCACAACTAGAGAAAGCCCACACGCAGTAACGAAGACCCAATGCAGCCAAAAATAAATAAAAATAAATTAATAATAATAAAAAAAAGAAATCAACCTAAGAAAAGGGAAATTAGCCACCTCTAACCCCCTCTAGTCTTCTTGTCTCATATAAGGGGAGGGAGAAGGCTAAGGAACATTTCTGAAGGCCACAGCCCAGGGACTCAGGCCCACTAAAAGCCTGACATTTAATCATAAAATTATAAAACACCTCCCCCCACCCACATCCAATCACTACACCAGTAGGGCTCCACTACAATTACAGTGGCATACAACTGAGAGCTGCAAGACACAGATTCTATTTAAGAAGTGCTTAGGGAGACATAAAGACAACACGAGAAGGAAAAACAACAAGGAAACCAGAAGAAAATAGAGCCTCTGGCACCTACAGCAGCAGAAGACATTAAACATAGCACAGCTCATGCTAAAAGCCTAATTATCTCAGTTTCTTTACCCAATATATCATGTCCAGCTTTCAGCAAAAAAAGGAGATGACATTCTAGAAAACAAGGAAAAACATAGTCTGAAGAGACAAAAGAAGCATAAGAGACTCAGGCATAACATAGTTTTTGGAATTATCAGACAGGGAGTTTAAAACAACTATGATTAATATGTTAAGAGCTCTCAAGGAAAATGAGACAACATGCAAGATGGGTTATGTAAACAGAGCAATGGAAACTCTAAAAGGAATCAGTGAGCTTGAAGATATGTCATCTCTAAAAAGAAAGGCAAAGAGAAAGAATGATTTTTTTAAATGGAACAGAATATCAAGGAACTGTGGAACAAGTACAAAAGGTAGAATAAATGTGAAGTGGAAATACTAGAAGAAGAAGAAAGAAAGGAACAGAAGATATATTTGAAGTAGTAATGGCTGAAAAAGTCTCAAAATTAATGACAGAGACCAAACCACAGATCCAGAGAAGCTCAGAGAATACCAAGGAGAATAAATACCAAAAAAATCTATATCAAACGACAGAAAGCCAAAGAGAAAAAAATTTTTTTAAGAAAAAAAGAAACCTGATCTGTAGAAGATCAAAGATAAAAATTACATTGGGGGCTTCCCTGGTGGCGCAGTGGTTGAGAGTCCGCCTGCTGATATAGGGGACACGGGCTCATGCCCTGGTCCGGGAGGATCCCACATGCCACGGAGTGGCTGGGCCCGTGAGCCATGGCCGCTGAGCCTGCGCATCCGGAGCCTGTGCTCCACAACGGGAGGGGCCACAACAGTGAGAGGCCCACGTACCGCAAAAAAAAAAAAAAATTACATTGGACTTCTCTTCAGAATACATGCAGGCAAGAAAAGAATGGAGTGAAATATTTAAAGTATTGAAGGAAAAGCCATCAACCTAGAGTTCTGTATCCAGTGAAATTATCACTGGATATACAAAGAACACATAAAACTCAACAATAAGAAATGAACAACCCAATTAAAAAATAGGCAATGAACACACCCCTCACTGAATAAAAATACAGACTTTAAATAATACATGAAAAGATGACATCATATATCATTAGGGAATTGCAATAGTGAGCTACTAATACACATCTATTAGAGTGGTTCAAAACAAAACAAAACAAATAAACTGACAGTACCAAATGTTCCACACTAATGCGAGATGTTAATAATAGGGAAACGGTTTTGGTGGGGAGGGACTGCATATGGGGACCCTCTGTATTATCTGCCCAATTTTTGTGTAAATTGAAAACTGTTCTAAAAACTGAAGTCTCCTAATTTTTAAAAAACCAGTACAGGGTAAATTGAGGATGCATGGAAGATTCACAGAGTAAAAGAATGACAAAGATCAAACGGGTTCAGAGCTAGAAGAGACCTTAGGATTGGTCATTCGTTCATCACATATTTATGGGACGCTTGCAGAGTGTCACTCTGTGTGAG
Source organism: Phocoena sinus (assembly GCF_008692025.1). Taxonomy (NCBI): domain Eukaryota; kingdom Metazoa; phylum Chordata; class Mammalia; order Artiodactyla; family Phocoenidae; genus Phocoena; species Phocoena sinus. The sequence continues at coordinate 30,779,058 of NC_045775.1, forward strand.
GCATGGCAAGTTCAACGAGAAGAAGACGGCCCCATCGCAGTAGAGTACTAAGTGAACAAGGTCAAATTATCCCATTTTGATACGTGTGTGTGTGTGTGTGTGTGTGTCAGGGGTGGAGGAGAGCTTAGAGAGGATGGTCACTAAGACAGTAACAGTAGTTATTTCTGGATGGGCTTTATTTCCTTTTACTGGTTCATCTCATTTCGTAGTGTTTCTATGATACGCATGCTTTGCCGTTGTAATAAGAAAATAAAATAATAAAAGTAATTTTTCTTTTATTCTAAAGATGCCACTTTACAGAATACTCCCAGGCAAAGGTGAATTTGGAGCCAGGATTGTGAAAACATACGAATTGGAGTGGGGTGAGTGGGTGGGTGGAGAAAGGTCATTTCTTGCAGGGAAGGTACACAGCGAGAGCCCTGGTACTGCACAGAACTGTCTTTGGTGGCCCCAGAGGACAAGCCCAGTGGCTTCTGCAGTGGATTTCACTCAGTGGCAGCAACCCTTGACCACCACTAACCACAGCCAGCTTTGTGATCCTGAGAGTTTTTAACACTTGATAATTTCCACTGAGTTTCCTCTACCCGTGTTTTCCAAAGGGTGTTTCACAGAAAACTAGTCTCCCAGGTATCAGTAGGTGGATTTCCATGGTTAGAGGCTTTTGATAAATGCTAGATCAAACAAAGAAGAGCACAGTTATTGAGAGCAGAACCTATCAAAGCCCTTTTTGTTCTATGATACAATATGTAACTCCAAAACAGAGTATACAGTATTTCCCAAATTTATTTGAGAAAAAAATCACCCTCTCTGCTTTGTGTGGGGGCAAGAGAATTTTACGGAATGGGCATCATCATTTGTTACACGCTTTGAGAAGTGTTAACCCTGCCATACGTCACATCAGTGATTCATGTGCCATGATTTATCTTCTTTGTCTCTATATCCCCTAGTACCTTCAGCACCAGGCACAGCAGCTAGTACACAGAAGACTCTCAAATATTTGTTAAGTAAGTGAATGAATGAACTTCATTAAGAAAAATTGACTTAACAAAACTCTACACCTTCTGTTTCCCTTCCAGATTTTACTTACACTTCCCTACAGAGACCATCCCAACTGGAGCAATCCACATAGGCGTGGAAGAATTAAAAATCTAGACCCTTTCATCAGGACTGTCTTTCCCAAGTGTTTCTGTCCCTGACAAAAGAAATTCTCTTCCCAGCTGAGAGTTACGGACAAATCAAGGAAGATGGGTCTGTGGTTCATCTTACTGCTCCCCCTTCAACAAATTCAACTTGCTTCACAAGAGTCAGCTGGGAATGGCCTCCAAAGAAAACAACCAGTTGGATTATATGAATTCATGACTGTCAGAGCAATAAAGCCTTGCTCTTTCCCCATCTCCTTCAAAAGTTTAGCAAGGATACGATTTCCCCACATAGCCTGCATAGCCTCATAACAGCTGTCCCAGAGGATGGATTGCACATGGATTACAACTAATTGGGGTCAAGAAGAGATTGCCTACAGTTTTGCCCAGAGCTCTTCTTGGGCTGAGAAAGTGTGTGCTCCCTCAGATATTTTCCTACCGCCTATGGTACTAGTTCCTACCTTCTATGGATTTCTGTCATTGAACAACTAAGAAGCTATTAATTTTATTTCTTCTAAGGACTGAAGGAGCTCCTTAGTCCCTCAAAATACAACAGAGGAAAAATCTGTTCAGCCAAAATTCAAGCCTAAGTTTAAAATCCAAATATTTGAAGTGATCATGATGTCCACATGCTACAAAACACAACTTTCTTTTAAAAAGAAAATCCTGGTGATTGTACTATTTTATGTAGAATGCTGTTCAGTCTAGAGCCATTTCAAACTCTCAAAACTTTATACATGCGCAAAATGAAAGTGAAAGTCACTCAGTTTACTCTTATTTCTAAGATTAGTTTCAACCTCCCTGGTTTTCAACACTCATGACAGTGTCCAGACTACTAGATGCAGCCACAGCAAGGGATTTCCTCAGTCACAAGAGAACCTGGAATAGATTACTCTGGAGGAATGGGTGCCATTTCTAAGTTTGTGGTCGGCTTCACTGTATTTAAAGTAAAGGTTATTAGACACTAATGCTGCACAGATTTCCTAAATACTTTGTATTGCCAATGGCAGAGCCAGATGTGAACCATATCAGGAGAGACATGCATGACAGCGTTTTCCTAAATGCCCGTGATGAATTATAATTTGCAAAGGGGAAAATTGCAGCTGTGTGGTGCCAGGGTAATTTCCTCCAAATACCACTCCCATCAGGTCATTTTCTCATCAGGGAGAGCTAGGGCTCTCTTTTGTGTGAAATCTAACGGCTGGTATTAAAGACCTCAGTCGTCTGCCTGCCCTACCTTGAGACCAGCCAAAAGGATCCCTACACCCCAGGACGACCTCTTTATTCTCCTCCTATATACTCTGCTTGGGTGGCTCCCTCTGGAATCCATAGCTCCAATGTCCATCAAAACCTGGCTCAAACCTCATTAATGTCAAGGCGCCTTCCCTATCCAGCCTGTCTCCGTGTTGATCCTTCTCCTGTACTTGGCATTCCCGGTAGTTATCTGTAAGTTGTCACTATGACTACTGGTGGGGCCACTGGAAAGCTTAGCATGGAATATGTGCCCCCTTAAGGCAAGCGTGTGGAATGGACTCTCTGGTGTGCATTTTTCTGCACTTCCTCCTTACCACCTTCACTGTAAGCCTCACCCTTGATTTTGCTTTGCTTTTTCATCACTTCTAAGTTGTTACTTTGCTTGCATTTATCTATTTTATGTGGTGTCTTCAATCTTTTCTGGATCAAAGCAGAGTGTCAACGTGATTTTTTGGACCTTATTAGCATGTGCTTTTCCCTTAGTACATGTCCTCTTGGAGGGTCTTACCTCCCACTACATCATATGCTCCTCTGAAGAAAAAATGATCTCATAAGCAATTTATCATCTTTTGTTATAGTTTTTTGTTTGTTTTTTTTCTAAGCATGTTAGACACGAGGTTTATTTTAAGTACGAGTGCACTATATGCTATACCGACAGTAGATACAGGGCCAGAATAAGTTTGTAAATATTCATACACGTGTAAAAAAGACTACAACTTACACATGCTTTATTTACTTGACTGAAAGCCTTATTGGTACGTAAAATGCTTTCTATAGTCGATCTCAGCTTTGTTCCCACGGAAGTGAGTTGCGTCTGGGTTTTCCGTACTCAAGGCTGCTGAACTGCTGCTGCTGCCGCCATTGTTTTCTTTCAAGATCAAGGTGGGTACTTTCATATAAAATCTTGTTTTTAATTCCTTCTCTGGCAAGTCTTCCCTGGATTCTTAGCTTTGCATAATTATACCTACAATGGAACCAGCGTCCTAAAGTCACCAAGATAAATCCTCCTACTCCAATGTCACATGACGTAACTCTACCTTCCCCGTCCGGGGCTCCCCGGGCTCCGGCGCAGCCGCCATGGGGATAATCGGCGCCTCCGCCCCACCCCGGCAACGCAGCTCTGTTCTAGTTTTTTGAAACTAACATTTTTTTTTTTGTTCTTCCTTTGATTAAAATATTATATGTACATGGGCTTCCCTGGTGGCGCAGTGGTTGAGAGTCCGCCTGCCGATACGGGGGACGCGGGTTCGTGCCCCAGTCCGGGAAGATCCCACATGCCCCGGAGCGGCTAGGCCCGTGAGCCATGGCCGCTGAGCCTGCGCGTCTGGAGCCTGTGCTCCGCAATGGGAGAGGCCACAACAGTGTGAGGCCCGCGTACCCCAAAAAAAAAAAAAAAAAAAAAAAAAATTATATGTACAAGATCCTTTAAATATATTATCTGAACCCAGAATTATCATCTTTTGTTATACCCGAAGAACCACGTAATCAGGAAAATTAAATGGTTGGCCCAAGTCACCCAGCTAATAAAGACTCAAGACTCAAACCCAGGTCTGCCTGACCCCATATCCCTTGGCTCTGCATGCCCTGAAACTGCCTAGCCCCACAATAGGCACTCAGGGCTCTGTACTAATTGATTTTTGACGTACCACCAGGAAAACATGGTCTAGAAGGCAAAGCTATGGAAAGTTGAACTTGTAAAACTGAGTTGTAAAACAAATCAGCTTCATAAAAAGACTGAAGAAACCCTAAGCAGGTTTCTCTGGGAAAGACAAGTCAGACCTATGAAGGTAACCAACACGTAGGCTGTGGGGTGAACATAATACTGAAAGAGATACCATGTGCTGATGTCCAGGTTTGGATACAGAGAAAAGAAGGGATGGGGCATACTCGTTTGGGTTTAAGTCCAGGGCAAACTGATCCCACCGTGCAACCATCACAAAATTTCTAGGGTTTCAATGAGGGTAACCTTGGTGGTTATCTCCTGAGGGGGTCTGACAAAATGGGATAGACAGACTTTTTACATCTGAAGCCAGAATACAGAATCTTTGTTCGCTGAGAGCCTTCACATATGTTATCTTCTCTATAACACTTTCCCTAGCTCCTCCTCTGTTTCATGTTTATATAATATTTACCACATGGTATTATACCAATGTGTCTGTGTCTGTCTTCCCCACTAGATCATCAGCTATTCAAGGACCATAATATAATCTTTTGGAAACCTCATACATATGCACTTCTCCCCAGACTGCTCTAATGATTGGATACAATGCCTGTAAAAAAATTCAAATAGAATTGTTGAGGAATTTGACCAATAATTCTCAAATTTATGTGGAGAAGCCAAGATCTAAGAGTAAACAAGGCACTCCTGAAGAGAAATATCAAGATTTATTACAAAGCTGAAGTAATGAAGACAGTGTTTGCTGGCACAGATATAGACAAACTGCTCACTGGAATAGACTAGAGAACCCAGAAACAGCGACAGAAAGAGGAGATAGGGGTGGGTGCTTGAGATATGATGGAGAAAGCACTGCAGATCACTAAGGAAACAACGAATTCTTCAGTAAATGGTACAGGATCCACTGGTTACTATATGGAAAAAAAACCAAAAAACCTGTAATCAGATCCTGCTTCACACCATACAGAAAAATCAAATCCTGGTGGGTCTTCAGACTCAGATGTAAAAGGCAAAACTCTAAAGTATTTGAAGAAAATGTAGGCGAGTATCTTTAGGACCTCACGGTGGCAAAGATTTCTTAAAACATGAAAGTACAAACTACAAAAGAAAAAAATTATAAATTTGGCCTCTTTCAAATTAAGAATTTCTGTTTCACAATAGATCCGTGATGAAAGTGATCAGAAAAGCCACAAACCAGGAAAAGATATTTGCAATACGTATGACCAATAAAACATATGTAAAGAGGATTTCTTTTAATCTTCAAAGTCCAATAATTAAATGAATAAATACAAAGCCAACAGCCCAGTAGAAAAATGGGCAAAAGACAGGAACAGGTAGCTCACAGAGTAGTAAACTTGAGTCGTCCATAAATACATCAAAGAACACTCAATCTCATTAGTAATCAGGGAGACAAATTAAGACACCAGTGAGATGCCACTTTTCGCCCACTGGGTTGGCAAAAATTAAGAAGTCGGACACTGTCAAAATCTTGGAGAGGGTGTGAGTCAATCGGAATTTTTATACGCTGTTGACAGGAGTCTAAACTAGACCAACTCCTCTGGAAAACATAAATTGAACGTTCACATACTTTATAGCCTAGTAATTCTACCCTAGAGAAACTCTTGCACACGTGCCTAAGGTTCGTTTGATTCTACTTCTTTCTCAGTATAAACTCTAGAGAAGCTTTTGCACAGCGCTTATGTACAGGAACATTCACAGCAATATTGTAATAACAACCAGACAACCCTTGTCCAAAGTAGCTGGAGAATGAGAACAATTATTTATTCATACTTGTGCAATAAAATGTTACATACCATAGCGAAAATAATGAACTCCTTGCCACATGGATGAACCTTAGAAACATTAATACTGAGTGAAAAAAAGCAAGTGAAAAGAAGACTGGGTATGGTATAGTATAATATCATTTTTATAAAGCAAGCAAAATTAAATAGTATATTATTTGATGTTGTATATGTATGGGCTTATTTTTTAAAACCAGGAGTTTATAGAAATAAATTCAGAATGCTGGTCACTTCTTGGGGTAGGCAGGGCGTGGTACAGGAAAGGAGCCCACAAGCTGAAGCAATGGTATTGGCTGTGATCTCTAAGGCCCACAGATCTTCCTGTTGCTATTCTTGTTCATCATTACCTGTGTGATAGTTACGTTCTTTTGCCAATATCAACTATGACGTAATAGTTATAAAAGGAAAAATCAGGTGGCCAGGCTTTTCTGAGAACACGGAAACAAGATTCTTCCAGTAGGGCTTCCCTGGTGGTGCAGTGGTTGAAAGTCTGCCTGCCGATGCAGGGGACACGGGTTCGTGCCCCGGTCGGGGAAGATCCCACATGCCGCGGAGCGGCTGGGCCCGTGAGCCATGGCCGCTGAACCTGCGCGTCTGGAGCCTGTGCTCCGCAACGGGAGAGGCCACAACAGTGAGAGGCCCGCGTACCGCAAAAAAAAAAAAGATTCTTCCAGTAACTGATGATTTTGCCGGTGCCCACAGGCTTGCCAACATATAATGTTAGAGGTGGACAGGGCAGCAAGGTCATCTAGGCCCATCACTAACTTTACAGATGAGGAAACTGAGGCTCAACAACCATAAGCGACTGTTCCGTGATCACCTGGCAGAGGCAGGAGCCACATCCAGCTCTTCTGACACTTCCTGCCTTGCACCAAGTCCCCAGGCCATTCCTTTGGTCTGGTGGATAATAAAAAGAAAAGGAAGCTCTAATCTTCTTCATCTTTGTCTCTCTAAGACCTGAAACAAGGCCTGACAATTTGTTGGCTCTCAAAATATCTGTTCACTGGATATTACGGAATTCTTGATGGATTGCCCACAAGGTGTCTCTCAAGTGGTAAAAGGTAATTCTCTTTCCTGGTTCAAGAGCTTCAAACCAAAAAAAAATTCCTGGAAGCAAAACAGAAGAAACTCTCAGGCCTGTCATTAGCAGGCATTCCCGGAACTCACATGTGTGGGCACACGGGAGGAGGCATCTGAGGGAAGGGAGGCCAGAGATCTCAGCAGTAGCCATGGATGGATTTCCCAGCTGGTCCCAGCAGGCTAGCCTCGCGTGACTGACTTCTGTAGCTTGAGGTGTAGATTTCAGAAGAAAGAAGCCAAGCCCTGTGAATGTGTCTTTGTTGCCTCAGAGGCAAGGAGTTGCCAGGATCTGTGGTTTGGCTGCGGAATGAGCAGTGGAAGCGCTTTCTCTTCCATTAGATCTGCAATAACAGCCTGGCTGATCGCAGTCCTGTAAGTTCCTGGCAAGGCAAGCGTTTTCCATCTTACTTCACTGATGGCTTCCCTGAACCTCGGGTTTCCCCAGTCCCAGAAGTCTGTGTGGTGAAAGTCCCCTCAGGTATCATCATCATTATACATTTTTTTTTTTGGAAAAGGTTTATTGAATACTCACCTTTTATTCATTCACTTAAAATATTGTTGGAACCCTACTATGTTCTATATGTTTTAAACGTTCATTTGTTAACATGATTACAACCTCAAGTTGATTTTACCCACACATTACAGACGAAAAGGCTGAAGGCACGTGCGTTTTGATAAGAAGTCCGCAGTTGCAGAGTTGAATCAGTTACTCTTGCTGTGGAATAAACTGCCCCGAAATACAGAGTGTTAAGATCATAGAAACACGTCAAGCTTAAAATTCTGTGCATCAACAGCTTAGGATGGTTTCACAGTGTTGGCTAAGTTATGTTGTACATTGGTGGTCAGCTCTGGGTTGGTTAGCCAAGAAGCTGAATGGTTGGCTGGTAACTGGAGTCCCTCGGGTCTCCTCCACAGGATCGCCTATCTTCCAGGAGACTGACGTGGCCTTGTTTTCACTGTGGATGCAAGAATCCAAAAGCAAATCAGCCCAATTCAAGTGTCATTATTCTTCCTCCCCTGGTTTTCCCAGACCTTTCCTATCACCAGAAGGCTGAGACAGGATCCTCGTTTGTGGGGACTTGGCAGCCTCCTGCTCTAACTCAGCAAAGGCTCTTAAAGGCTCTAACTTCCCGTGAATCTTATTTGGTCACTTACACCTGTTTACATTTCAGCAACTTTTGTCATTGCAGCATATTTCCCCCGATCTTTTGTATCTCTACCTTGGGCTCTTGATTACTCTTGAAATTAATTCCAAAATGTTTTGTCATAATTGTTTAAAATAGACTCTATTTTTTAGAGAAGTTTTAGGTCCACAGCAAAATCGAGTGGAAAGTACAGAGAGTTCCCTTATACCCACTGCGCTCACGCATGCGTGGCCTCCCCACTGTCAACATCCGCAACCAGAGTGGCGCATTTGTTACAGTTGATGAACCCACCCTGACACATCATTATCACTCAACGTCCTTAGTTTACATTAGGGGTCACTGTTGGTGTTGTACATTCTATGTGTTTTGACAAATGAATGATGGCATGTATCCACCATAATAGTATCATACAGAATAGTTCCACCACCCTAGAAATCCACTGTGTTCCATCTATTCATCCCTCCCTCCTCACTAGCCCCTGGCAACCACAGATCTATTTTTTACTCTCACCACAGTTCTGCATTTTCCAGAATGTCATAGTTGGAATCATACAATATGTAGCCTTTTCAGATTAACTTCTTTCACTAAGTAATAATATGCATTTAAGGTTCCTCTAAATCTCTTCATAGCTTAATTGTCCATTTCCTTTTAGCACTGAATAACATTCCATTGTTGGGATGTACCACATCCATTCACCTACTGAAGGATGTCTTCATTGCTCCCAAGTTTTGGCAATTATGAAAAAAATCTTCTATAAACATCAGTGTGCAGGTTTTTGTGTAGACATGCGTTTTCAACTCATTTGGGTAAATACCAAGGAGCACAATTGCTGAATCGTGTGAAACTGACAAACTGTCTTCCAAAGTGGCTGTAGCTAACTGAGTCACCTTGCTGTAGAGCAGAAATTAGCACAACATTGTAAATCAACTATACTTCAATTAAAAAAAAAAAATGGCTGTACCACTTTGCATTCCCATCAGCAATGAATGAGAGTTCCTGTTGCTCCACACCCTGTTCAGCATTCTGTACTGTCAGTGTTTCGAATTTGGGCCATTCTAATGAGTGTGTAATGTTGTTTTAATGTCATGATTTTATCAGCTAGACTGTAACATTTCTCTGGAGCTTGTACTTTCCTTGATATTTGTTTTTCCTGTTCCTTTCTTTCTTTCCTCTTATAATATCTTTGTACTTTACAAGATGTTATGGTGGTTCCTTTTTAATTTCTTTTTATAGAAGCAGGTGATATTTTCCTGTATTAGATTTTTGCTTTCTTACGTTACTTGCCTGTGTTAGTCCACCATTTACGCTGAAAATGGTGACGCAGAAGGAAGGGGAGAGATAAGGCACTTCCATAGTTCTTTTCCTTTCAGTCCTTCCTTACTCATCAGGAAGTTGAGAGTGTAGGTAGAATGTGTGCATATCAGAAGTAAAGTGGGGTACTTCCCTGGTGGCGCAATGGTTAAGAATCCACCTGCCAGTGCAGGGGACACGGGTTCGAGCCCTGGTCCGGGAAGATCCCACATGCCACAGAGCAACTAAGCCCGTGTGCCACAACTACTGAGCCTGTGCTCTAGGGCCCGTGAGCCACAACTACTTAAGTCCACGTGCCTAGAGCCCGTGTTCCACAACAAGAGAAGCCACCGCAACGAGAAGCCCGCGCACCGCAACAAAGAGTAGCCCCTGCTTACCACAACTAGAGAATGCCCGCATGCAGCAACTAAGACCCAATGCAGCCAAAAATAAATAAATAGATAAATAAATTTATTTTAAAAAAAAGAAGAAGTAAAGTGAAAAGAGCTGAACTCATTGTGTGCAGTGTTTCTACTGTTCTGGTAAAGACCAAATATATCTGCATGTGTGAGCTACAAAATATGAATTGTGTAATTTCAGTGATTGTGCATATAAGTTAAATGCTCTTATATTTAATAACTTAAAACAGGCATTGCACAACATAAGGATGAATGGTAAAATTCACGCTAATATTAAATTTTAACTTTACTTACGAAAACATTAGTAAATAAAAAAATCATAAGTCGAAAGAGAACACAGGAGAAAGGAAAAGCTTTGTATTTTAGGACCTTTAATGGCACTTTTCCCCTCATTTTTGAACAAGGGTCTTGCATTTTCACTGTGCACTTGGCCCAACAAATTAGGTAGCCAGCCCTGCATAGGAGGTCAGTGCTGAAAAGACCCTACAGATGATCTAGCTCAATCCCTTCACTGGACAAGGAAGATGAGGCCCAGAGAAGTGAAGGGACATCTTGCTCAGGAAATGAAAAGAGAAGGGTAGGTTGGGAGGAACTTCATCCATCTTCAGACCTTGAGGAGTGAGCTAGGGGTTTACTGAAACGCGCTAAATCCAGAGGGACCCACATCTCCCGATCTGTCCTTGTCCAGGTTTCCTGGCGCCCACCGGCTCCCACATGATCCGAGGGTTCCCAGAGCCAGCCTTGTCTCCAGGGTTCAAGGGCAGTGGAGCCAAGCTCCCAGCATTCTTTGCAGCTCTGCGTATTTTGGCCACATTCTGACCATCCTTGATTCCCCCGCTAGGCATCACTCCCACACATTTAATGGCCAGACAATATCTTACACCACCAATTATGTCCCGCCAGCCCTGGGCACCTGGAGACTTTCAACAGACATGTGTTCTGTTCTTGGGAATGTTAGGCTTCTAGTAAGTCCATAAGGCTTTTAAAAGTTTGGGAAATGCTGTATAGCACAAGGAACTCTTCTCGATACTCTGTAATGACCTATGTGGGAAAAGAAGCTTAAAAAAGAGTGGATATATGTATATTTATAACTGCTTCACTTTGCTGTACAGCAGAAACTAACACAACATTGTAAATCAACTATACTCCAATAAATATTTTTTAACATCTTTATTGGAGTAAAATTGCTTTACAATAGTGTGTTGGTTTCTGCTGTAGAACAAAGTGAATCAGCTATACATATACATATATCCGCATATCTCCTTGCTCTTGTGTCTCCCTCCCACCCTCCCGATCCCACCCCTCTAGATGGTCACAAAGCCCCGAGCTGATCTACCTGTGCTATGTGGCTGCTTCCCACTAGCTATCAATAAATTTAAAACAATAAAATAAAATAAAATGGATACTTAAGAAATGAATTGTTCAAGGTGGGGTTTAGGGGAGAACAGGAAGTCCTGATGCAGTGTCCTGAATCCTCCTCCCTTGGACAAATGTCTTCTTTTCTATGAAGAAAAAACAGCAGGGGAATGAAGAGAGTGCTAGGAGGACTGAATTGGGAAAGATGTGAAGTCTTTTCCTGTTTTTCTGGTAAAACCCTTGCTGTGAGGCTCGGAAATGCTGATTTTGAAAGATTTAACAATTACTTTGCTGGCAACTGATTGAATAACACATGTAACAGGAGTCTTTTATCAGCTGTCATGTCATATGATATTCCAGCCGGCACCACACACACACGCACACACGCACACACACATTTTGTTTTCACTTCTACAGGGAATAAGAAGAAAATGGACACTTGCCCTCAAATTACAGTGAGATATTTTTACCCTCCCCTACATCCCTAGAGCCCACGTCATTCCCAAAACACAGCAATGTTTGAAAGGACACCATGTACCATTTCATTCCTTTGGGGGGAAACATGGTTTTGAACTCCACCCGGCCTTCCCTCCACCTTCATTAAAACTCTAGAAGTACATTTTCTTCGAATGATATGTTTTCTGGGATTTCTTGATGTTGCCTGAAAACTACTTCTTTCAAAACATTTTGGCCCAGGCCACGGCTAGCATGCAGTGACAAAGCCAACTGGGACTGGGGTTGCGTAGAAGGGAAAAGGGCCTCCTCAGGGGCCATCACACGCTCTCTCAGCTTTCAGGCTGCTCATACTTTCTTGGGGAACGCCCTTTCCAGCCACCACCAGCCACAGGGTTTACAAACAAGCTCACAGCCTCTGGCTTCCATGCTGGGGGGATCGCTTCAGGCTCCACCCCTGACCCTCGGGCCCTGCCTGGGTCGCACCTCTGCCCCGCAGCCCTCCCGCCAGACCCCTCGCTCTGGTCGGGCTCTTTCTGTCCACCGGCTCCTGCGTGCTGGACTTCAGAATTCTCACTCACTTCCTGAGCTTCCTCACCAGGACTCAGAATTCAGTCCTCCGCCCAGTTCTCCTCGTGCTCTTGCAAGAACCAGTTCGAGGGAATTCCCTGACTGTCCAGTAATTAGGACTCGGCGCTTTCACTGAAGGGGGCCCAGGTTCGATCCTGGTTGGGGAACTAACATCCCGAAAGCTGCCCAGCATGGCCAAAAAAATAAACAAAGGAACCAGTTCAAATGCAATGGCCCCTCCAGGCCTCCCTCATTGCTCCCAGAACCATCCTAGAGCATCTAAGCAAGGCCAGGATTCTAGCAATTATCTTCGCCTCATCTTTGCTTCTCCCACTCCGGCGCAAGGACGTATTTTTCTCTGCCTCCCCGTCCACCCCAATGCCTAGCTCAGAATATGTATGTAGGTGCTCAATAAAGACTAGCTGTACACTACCAAATGTAAAATAGCTAGTGGGAAGCAGCTGCATCGCACGGGGAGATCAGCTCGGTGCTCTGTGACCACCTAGAGGGGTGGGATAGGGAGGGTGGGAGACGCAAGAGGGAAGAGGTATGGGGATATATGTATACGTATAGCTGATTCACTTTGTTATACAGCAGAAAGTAACACACCATTGTAAAGCAATTATACTCCAATAAATATGTTAAAAAAATATATAAAAAAGATAAAATAAAATTAAAAGATTAGCTGTACAAATTAAAAGTTCTCCACTGCAAGCGCAGAGTTCTTTAACATACCTGCACAAAAACTCAGTAAACATGCGTGGTGGGAACTTCGATTTCAGTTCGATAAATGTCTCTCAGTTGTGTTCTCAAACGTGCCCACCCACTCCCCCCAGCATCACTGCGAAGGCCATCAGGGAGGTTGTCACACCTCTGAGATCTGAAAAGTCACGTGGGCCGCTCTGCCCAGCTGTAGGGCGCTCAGGGCTGCTGGTGAGCTTTGAACAAATCCTGGGATTATTTATAATTGAACATCAGTCTCCACGAGCCTCCAGAGCCATGAAGGAGTTTATTATTCTCCACCCCACAGGCTTCCCTCTGTCCTCTGGCCTCCCCCTCCGGCCTGACATCCTGCCGCACTCACAGCAGGCTCTCTGGCTTGCGGGGGCCTCAGGGCACCTGGGCTGGCCAGCGGCCACCTTCCCGCCGGATTGTTCCAGGAGTCCGGAATCGCAGACCACCCGGGACGCCCACACATACCCTTCCGACTGGGATGGGGCATCCAAGGATGAGAATGTCTAGCTGAGGCGGAAACTCCACAAGACTGACTTACTCCAGGTTTATCTCGGCGGGGCCTGCAGAGTCGTGACAGAAACGGACGCCGCTGGGAGGGCCTGGGTGGGAGCTCGCATCCCCTGGGCCTGGGCCTACCCCGCCCGTGAACATAGCAAGCTCTTAGGCCTGTAACGTGAATCATGCCCAGGCCAGGGGACTAGGAAAGTGAAACCATAAAGAACATTAGCCCTGGAGAGGCAGGTAAAGATCCTCTAAGAGGGTGAACGTAAAACTATTCTAAGCTGCAGAGCCCTTTCTTCAAAAGAATCTTACCAGAAAACCCAATGAGCAAAACGGATGAAACCCCAAGAAGAAAAGCCCTCCGCTTTCGCATCTATGGAGCCCAGGTGTTTTGATTTTATCTCCCTTCCATCTTGACCAGCTGGGGCCCCTGACATCTTGGAGCCCACCTACGGTGTGCCCTCAGAGACTCTAAAGCCAGGCCGGCAGGCAGCCTTCTCTTGCCCGTGCAGGAATGGTGTTTATGGAAAGCCGTGGAAGATGGGCACATTGATGAAAGCGTTAGAATGTTCTCTCTTGAGAGTGGTAGAAGCCCAGTACAAACAAGCTTAATTAAGATGCAGCTTCGTTGTAAAGATCCTGGAGCGTCCAGACACATGTCTGGGCTCTCAGTGCCTAGAATTGGGCCTCGACGCCAGGAAGACCCCTCTCTCTCCGCCTCCCCTCTCTCCCCGCCTCCCCTCTCTCTCCGCCTCCCCGCTCTCCTTACCTCTACTCAGCTTTATTACTCCAGTGAAGATGGATTTTCTCTGCGCGACTGAAAACATAGCCTGGGGGGCTCTAGATTCCCAAACATCCCTCCAACCTCCCTGAGTTAGGATGACTTCACCACTAGCTCTTAGAACGGGGCCTCCGATTGGCCCAGATTCTGCCATCCCTGAACCAATCACTGTGGCCCAAGGGATGGGTACATGCCTAAGCCCTGGCCAAGAGCGTGGAGTTCTGGGATTGGCAGCCCCTCAGAACCACGGGGAAGGGGGACTGGGAGAAATAGTTCCCCAAAGAAAGTGGGGGCCCCGTTAGGTTAATGATCGTGAACAGCCCAGATTCTCAACATTTGTGGCAAAGACTCTCTTGGAAACAGGGCCCTAACCCCAAGGAATGATCCCCATGAGTTGAACTTCAAGCATTAGAGACCGGGGCAAAGAGAGCCTTGCAGAGCCCCCGGGACCACCCACAGAGGGAGCCCTCTACCCTCTCTGCCCACACCACCAGCGCTAAACCCAAGCATTAGCTGGGAGCATGTGTGTTACTTTTCCATTTAAACTTAATTCAACTTGAAAGGACTCTTCATCATATCTTGTGCAAGTGAGCAAGGGAGAGTGTTGGTTCAGTGGTGCAATAAATAACCTCTCGTTACGAGACACACGATGCCTCAGTCCCTAAGCCCTTTGGTAACCATAATCTGATATTACAGAAGCTTTTCTTGTGAGACCAGAGATATCTGAGCCACTTCCCTTTTCAAACAACTTCAGCTAATGGCTTTCCATGCTACTAGTGGAATGAGTCCAAGCTCTGTTTGATTTGTGGTCACTTGTTTGGATCCTGAAAGGGGAGGCTCAGATCTGCGAGCAGGGACGCTGCAGAGTTATACAATTCCTGTGGAGTTGGAGGAACCACTCGTTTGGAGAAACCTGACTCCTCTACAGAGATGAAAATATTTGTCAAGGTTTCTCACTCCCATGCTGGCCCCTTCCTCTCTCTGACAGCTCACTTCAGCCCTCTCTCTCTCTCTCTCTCCCCAATGCCCCTGATGCTGAGAATGTTTTCTTAGAAAGGAGGGGGCTCTTCTTGGATCCTACTACGCAATGCCAGAAGCCATTTAGGAAGTGATGCAGCCACCGTACCCTTAGGCAAATGTCAGTCCTGCGAGTGCGCCTAGAACTCTGCCTCTGAATTTCAAACTCCGGTCACTGTAGGGCAGGTAGAGTGGGAGCACAGCAGTGTGTGTGGCCATTAAACAGAGTTTCTCTTTCTAGTAGAAAGAGAGACGCCATTTTGTAAAGTTGCCTGACCACCTGCATGCTTCCGGGCTCACTCACAGGCCCATTTTAGGAGCGCTTGTTCCCATCTGATCTGAAAGAAGATGATAGTAGAACTTGATCCTATACTAAGTACACTTCACAGGGCGGGAGGGAGAACACCAGTGGGACAGCATTTGTTTTGACATGAGAAACCTGCCTTCATTTTCTGAACCATAGCAGCCAGAGGTTATCTCAGGCCTGGAAGGGACTTTTTCTTTTTAATAAGCTTTTGATTTTGGAATAAATTTAGATTTACAGAAAAGTTGCAAATGTAGTGCCAACATTTCCCACCATATACCCTAAGCCCAGTGTCCACTAATGATAAAATCTTTCCTGACCGCGCTGCATTTGTCCAAGTTAAGAAATTAACATTGGTACCCTGACAGCTACACTCCAGACATTAGTCAGATTTCACCCATTTCTCCATTAACGTTCCAGAATCCCACATGGCATGCAGTCATCATGTCTTCTTCGTCTCTTCCAATCTGTGACCGTTTTTCTGTGTTTCCTTGTTTATCATGACCTTGACCATTGTGAAAATTACTGGTCAGGTATGTCATACACTGTCCCTCGATTCAGGTTGTCTGATATTGTCTCAGAATAGACTAAAATTATGGGTTTTGAGGAAGAGACCCAGAGGGGAAATACCTGGGAGGAATTTTTTTAAAGAACAGGTAGCTCAGAAGTTACAAACGAACCCGCCTTCAAATCAAATCATGTTTTGCTCGTTCTATCTGTATCTTTAAGAAATTTTCTGCCAATTTTGTGCCGAAGTTTTTCAATTTAGATTTTCAGCTTCTCTTAAAAAAATAGAAAGAGCTGGTGACTGCAGGCTTCCATGACGGTTAGAGGTGGGTGCCAGGAAGCTACGGCCCGCCGTGGGATGCGTCCTCTTCAGGCGCCATCAGTCCTGTGGCTTCCCCAGCTCTGAGCCTCAGCATCAGCTGCCATTGGTCATCATGTCCACGGTGTTGATTTTCTTACGGTAAAGAGGAGGCGTCTATGTTTCTACTACAGCAGAAATGAACCCAGATGGCCCCATGCTTCAAGAGAAAGAAGGCAAGAGCAAGAAACGTGGTGAGTCGAATCTCAAGGAAACTGCATGTTTCCTAATGACAGGAAAGGGTGTGAATGCACACCCTGAAAACTGCCTGTGATCCTCTGTGACTATCGTCACAGCCCTCACCACTCATTTGGCAGCAAAAAGCAGGGGTGTGGGTCAAGAGGGAAGCCAGGGCTTCCCTGGTGGCGCAGTGGTTGAGAGTCTGCCTGCCGATGCAGGGGACGCGGGTTCGTGCCCCGGTCCGGGAAGATCCCACATGCCACGGAGCGGCTGGGCCCGTGAGCCATGGCCGCTGAGCCTGCGCGTCCAGAGCCTGTGCTCCGCAACGGGAGAGGCCACAACAGTGAGAGGCCCGCGTACCGCAAAAAAAAAAGAGGGAAGCCAGTCAAAAGGGAAGTAGATATATGAAGGGAAAGGATGCTGCCCTGGGTTCCCTTCCCCAAGGTCAAATTCATGTCACTGCCCAGGGATGGCTCTGTTACCTACTGGACACGGCCATGCAGTAGGGTCTACGCAGCTGGGCCTACCCTGGGCAGGAATTTCCAGCACTGCCAATTCCACCTCAGAAGAGGTCCTGCTAGCAGAGAGAGGATCTTCCACATCTTTTGTACCCTCCCTAAACTATGGGCCTGCTGGAGGCACAGTGAGGGTCTGTCTGGTTATCCTCTACACCCCACCCTGCTGTCTGTGAGTCAGACATCCTCTGGCACATCATCTAGAGTTCTGAGCCCCAGCCTTTCCTGCCCCGACAGGTCCCCCAATCCCTCCTGCTTCTCCTCCTCCCCTTTCCTGTCCCACCCCGTCACCCCAGCCTTGAAAGGCTTTAGGATCTGAAGAGTGTGACCACACCAGGTGTTGAGGTGGTGACCAAACCAAGTCTCCAAGCGCTCCACTAATGTGCTGAGTCCTACCTGCTGCATCACCAAAGCAAACCTGGGGGGAGCAGGACCTTGAGTGAAAGGAGTGAGCACTGGACCAGGAGTCAGAGGATCTGGATCCAGTCTTGATTCCAGTGCTGTGCAGTGTTGGGCAAATCACCTAACCCCTCTGAGCCTGAGCTATCTCAGCTATCAAGTCCAGTGACATTTCTGTGATGTATAAATATGATCCAGGAACTTCCCTGGTAGTCCAGTGGTTAAGACTCTGTGCTCCCAATGCAGGGGGCCCGGGTTCGATCCCTGGCCAGGGACCTAGATCCTGCATGCCACAACTAAGAGCCCTCATGCCACAGCTAAAGATTCCACATGCCACAACTAAAAAAGATCTTGCATGCTGCAACTAAGACCCAGCGCAGCCAAATACATAAACAAACAAACAAACAAACAAATAAATAAAGATGATCGAGCCACAGAGTCAGTTTCATGACTTGTTTCCTTTGCTCTCAAGCCCAAGTTATACCTTTCTCTATATGTCCAGAGCAGCCCAACTTTCTCCACCAGTGCCCCAACCTCACATTCCCTGCACCCCTACTCCTAATAGAACTGCCTGAGGACAACATACTCAGATTGGAACATGGGGCCCAGCTCATACATGAGGACTTGCCTGAGGCAGGGGTAGGTCTGAGGGCTCTTTTGTGGCCCAGGACAGACCCTAAATCCCAGAGTTGACAGTGGGAGTGGTGTCTCCCTAAGCTGACTCAAAGATACTTCTCTCAGATGAGCAGAGAAGACTGAGCCATAGGCTTTAAAGATGTTCCAGAGAAATAAACCTTCATTGTTATCGCTAGAGCCGAGGCCCAATAGTTAGTGGCCAGATCAGGAGGCCTCCCAGGACTCTCCATGGACATGGGCTGCCTCTAAAGTGCTGGGAACTTACCAAACCAGGAGATGGCCAAGCTCACAATAGGCAAAAGGGCAAACAAATCATATGAGCAAAGTGACAAAACCAAGAGAGGGAGACAAAGCCCACTTTGGGACTGGCCAGTGGGATCCTGGTAAGAAAAGATTCCTCGTCCAGGAACTCGGATGGTGTTTGTCATAAGATTATGAAACACTGTGGAACTTGTTGTTCCTGTAATTTGTCTGCTTCAGAGGAGCTAATGTTTATTGATTTTCTTCTGTAAGAGGCAGAATCATCAATTTGGGTTGCCACTGTTGAAAGTTCTCAGGTTTCTGGAAGAAGCTTGAACAAAAAGAATTAGGCATCTCTATACTGGTTTTATTCTTAATCACAGAGGTTGCTATCGTGACAGGCTTCGCAGACATCCAAATCCTTATTCTTTTTCAAATTCTCAGAGGTTGAAAGTGTCAGAAGGAATGGACATTTGTGGAACACCGAACATGTGTCAGGCACTGAGCTGGGCCCCTTAACAATACCGCAGGAGGACTTCCCTGGTGGTCCAGTGGGTAAGAATCCGCACTCCCAATGCAGGGGGTCTGGGTTCGATCCCTGGTCAGGGGCCTAGATCCTGAGTGCCGCAACTAAGACTGGCACAGCCTAAATAAATAAATATTTAGGCACTCGGGATCTTCGCTGAGACATGTTTAGTTGCGGCATGCGGACTCTTAGATGCAGCATGCATGTGGGATCTAGTTCCCCAAACAGGGATCGAACCCAGGCCCCCTGCATTGGGAGTGCAGAGTCTTACCCACTGGACCGACCACCAGGGAAGTCCCAGTAAATAAATATTTTTAAAAAAAGCAAGACAGCAGGGAATTTAATCCGTGCAGGATCTCCAAAAATTATTATGATGCCTATTTCACTGAAGAGAAAATTGAATTGTAAAAAATTAAATAGCTTGCCCAAAGTTCCACAGATAAAATGGAGCCAAAGTGAGATTCTGACCCACGTCTGTGCGTCTCAAGTTCCTAATCTTTCCTTGGCTCATACCGCCTCTTTGTGACTGGTTTTTCTCTGACATTTTACATATTTTATTGTCCTACTGCGTTATTTGAAACTTCCAAAACAATACTAAATAACGATACAAGTGGTCAATGCTATTTGTTCCAGATTTTAAAATGGCTTCTCTATTTCATAGTTTGATACAGTCATCAGCATGTCTAAAAAGTTTTATTCTATCCCTAACTTACATGGAATTTTTATTAGTAATTGTTGCTAGATTTTATCAAATGCTTTTACTTTCTACTGCTATAATAATACAGGTTTTTTCTCTTTCAATCTAACACAGTAAATTTTTTTGATGAATTTCCAAATTTGAAACTATCTTTATAAACATGGGCTTAATTTCCTTTCATTCTTTTTGTAACTTTCACTGGATTGTGCTTACTAATTTTTGTTTAGTATCTTAGCTTCTACATTCATACATGAAATTTTCTAGTTTTCTTTTTCTATCCTCATCAAGTTTTAATATTGATATTACTTGGGAGCTATTTCCACCTGTTTCTCTGGCCTATGATGGTTTAAATAGTAACCTACAACAGTTTCATGGATGCTGGCACGAAACTCCTGGATCAGAGACAAAAGGCAGCTTGTTACTCACAGCAATAGCAGTAGTGACAGATCAGCATTTTGGTCCCAATTTCCTAAGGGCAATGTGAAGAGGACCAGATGACACCTGCACATGCAGTGGTTGGACTACAGGAGAGAAGAACCCTGGGTTTAAGGAACCTGATAATTTCACAATGGGCACTAAGCATACCTGCCATTTGCTCCATTGCGAGACACACTCTGTCTTCCAAGGTCATAAGTAACCTGCCCTTTATTCTGAAGGGAACCACCATCTCTACCTTCCACAGTCGTTCACCATCCAAACACCCTGGAAAAGATGGCCCAGTAGTTCACTCGCAAATGCACTAAAAGGTGAGAGACCCATGGAGGACTATATCCCAACAGTGGACAGCTGAGACCAAAAGGACAAAACATTAGTACTTGTTTATTCTTAGACAGTGGGCATGTGAAAGTCATTACATTCTTTTCTATATTTTTTAAACACCCCTTGCCAAAAAAAATAAATAAATAAATAAGGAAAGAAAGAAAGAAAGAAAAAGAAAAAGGAAGAAGAGCTTTCTCGTAATGGAATCACTACTTCAAGATTTGGTGAGTGTTCCAGCAGAATAAGGTGACTTCCCTTTAGGGACATTGCAGAATTCCTGAACTGGATGGGTGGGGCAGGGTAAGGCCCTTCTAATTCAAGGAATCTACAATATTAGGTCAACTTCGAAGGCATTTCAGAACTCCTTAACTATTCTTACTCAGTACCTCTGCATTTCATCATATTCATAGGTGAACAGGGACAGATGATTGGAAATCTCACACACACACACACACACAATTTCCAAATAACTCATGGCTGGGATTATCCACGTTTCTTAATCTCTTTAGTCTTTTCTTAATGAGGTCAGTGGGAGGGCTGTTATTTTTGCTCCTAAGGCACTGGTGTATGAAAAATGTCATGGTCACAGGAAAGTCAGTGGTGAACAAGATAAACGTGACCCTGTTCCACAGAACTTACTATGTACAGGAGAAGAGAAATAATTCAACAGAATAATAAGATTTGATTGGCTCTCAGATTCACTAGAAATTGATTTAGCCCTCTCCCCTCCCACCTCTACTCACCCACTGGCTCTCTAAGGAGCCTTTGCCAGAGGGAGTTGGCGTAGTTTTCCTGTGTTTGTCCCGTAGAAAGTAATAGAAGAGGAGGCCCAGGGAAACCATAGATTCATAAAAGATCCAGTAAGGTGCTGGTTGATTAAAGGTATCTGCTCAGGTAACTCTCTTCTCTTCAGCTCAGATTTTCCTTTTCATAGGAAATTCCAATGTCTAGCTTCACAGCTCAGTTGAATACTTATTGCTTTAAAGGACCCAGCAAACCTAACATACCATTAAAAAGTCCAAAATTAGGATATTCTCTCGACATCTTTGCCCAAAATGCAACACCCCACATCCTCGGTCCTCTCCTTTCTTCTGCCCCTCTGATGCCATTCTTGTGGCCATAACAGTATGCCAAACACACACACACACACACACACACACACACACACACACACGTGCGCACGCGCATGCATCTGCTTTCTCTACATTTCTAACATTTCCTCTTAATTCACTCCAAAAGGATGTAGGAGTGGCTACTATTTCTGAAATAGGAATAAGATTAGCTAATGAGGATGGTCTTTTTACCCATCCTCTCAGCAAAAATCAAAACACAGCTACAGTTCAACTTAAGCAAATACTTAAATAAAAATTCAGATTTATTGAAAATATTAAATTGAATTAATGTTAAATCCACTGAATAGTCTTTATTTTTGAAAGCATTCAGAGTAGAATTCCTTTACTTAGCAAGCGTCCCTCACAGCTATTTCCCAAAAATATTTACTCTGAAAGAGAAAATGTACCTGCAGTTTGGCTTTTTCCCAGATTTGATACCAGAGATACCGAAAGTCGGATAAGCAATGAGCAAAATGCAAAACCAGATTCTAGTTTCCTTCAAAAACTGAAGTGACAATTCTAATGGGCTGCCATCTAAAATGCTGGGCTGCCGCAAATGATTTTGAAAGATGGACTTTATCTGCCCCCTGCTGTATTCTGGGTAAATGACAGGACATCCTAATTTAGCAGCAGGAGACAGAGCCAGACGTGGTGTGTACTAGCACCCCTTACTAGAATAGAAAGAATAGAAAGGCTATGGCAAAAAGACCGTGCCTGGGCTTCACCACTGTGTCTCCAGAACGGAGTGTAGCTGGAATGTAGCAGGCATGACATTAATATGTGCCGAATGCCTGCACATACAGGAAAGGAAGCTGTGCTTACATACTCTGTTTGCATAAGCATAATACCAAGCGCGTATAGGCCCAAGGGGAAAAAAAGATATTTTGCAATTCTCTGTTCGTAAGTGTTTGAAATAAACTGGTGGCAACTGGGCATGACTGACGTCCTCTAATAATTCCACTGGGCTAAACAAAATAATAAATTGGAATATTCAGAGTTAACAACAAAGATCGATTTCCTAAATGTTGCTTACTGCCAAGAAATAAGTCTTTGAGATTTTAGGATCTAAAAGCCACAAGGTTAAAAGACCATATTATTGGGCTTCCCTGGTGGCGCAGTGGTTGAGAGTCCGCCTGCCGATGCAGGTGACACAGGTTCGTGCCCTGGTCCAGGAAGATCCCACGTGCCGCGGAGCAGCTAGGCCCGTGAGCCATGGCTGCTGAGCCTGCGCGTCCGGAGCCTGTGCTCTGCAATGGGAGAGGCCACAACAGTGAGAGGCCCGCGTACCACAGAAGAAAAAAAAAAAAAAAAAAAGACCATATGATTATTTCCAAGATGGAGGACTGGTTGAGATATCATAAAATTCGCTGTGTTATCTCTTTCATCCCTTTCTCCAGAGACGCCTGCTGCTACCAGCCCTCTAGTCATTATCCGTATATCTCTCAAACACTAGTGAAGGCAAGGACAAAAATAATAGGCATCTTCCTTAGTTGGGGGTGGATTTATTGAATACGAAAGAAGTCACGTTAGGGCTAAGATTTAGACATTTGATATACCTCCATACCTACCCTGAAGGTTAGGCTTCTCTGATGACTCAAAAAATCAGTGCAATTTCTCCAAAGAAGATATACAGAATGCCAACAAACACATGAAAGAATGCTCAACATCATTAATCATTAGAGAAATGCAAATCAAAACTACAATGAGATATCATCTCACACCAGTCAGAATGGCCATCATCAAAAAATCTAGAAACAATAAATGCTGGAGAGGGTGTGGAGAAAAGGGGACACTCTTGCACTGCTGGTGGGAATGTGAATTGGTTCAGCCACTATGGAGAACAGTATGGAGGTTCCTTAAAAAACTACAAATAGAACTACCATATGACCCAGCAATCCCACTACTGGGCATATACCCTGAGAAAACCAAAATTCAAAAAGAGTCATGTACCAAAATGTTCATTGCAGCTCTATTTACAATAGCCCGGAGATGGAAACAACCTAAGCGCCCATCATCGGATGAATGGATAAAGAAGATGTGGCACATATACACAATGGAATATTACTCAGCCTTAAAAAGAAATGAAATTGAGTTATTTGTAATGAGATGGATAGACCTAGAGTCTGTCATACAGAGTGAAGTAAGTCAGAAATAAAAAGACAAATACCGTATGCTAACACATATATATGGAATTTAAGGGAAAAAAAAAATGTCATGAAGAACCTAGGGGTAAGACAGGAATAAAGACGCAGACCTACTGGAGAACGGACTTGAGGATATGGGGAGGGGGAAGGGTGAGTTTTGACAGGGCGAGAGAGAGTCATGGACATATACACACTAACAAACGTAGTAAGGTAGATAGCTGGGGGGAAGCAGCCGCAAGGCACAGGGATATTAGCTCGGTGCTTTGTGACAGCCTGGAAGGGTGGGATGGGGAGAGTGGGAGGGAGGGAGACGCAAGAGGGAAGACATATGGGAACATATGTATATGTACAGCTGATTCACTTTGTTATAAAGCAGAAACTCACACACCATTGTAAAGCAATTATACCCCAATAAAGATGCTAAAAAAAAAAAATCAGTGCATGCAGAACAGTTCTAAAGGGAAGATAATTAAGTGTCAATGGATGTGATATAGAAAATGTCGAAAGAGAAATGTTTCCACCAGGGGAATCTTACTACCAGTTGAGACTGGCACTTGGCCATTTCAGGTTCCTTGCACCACGCCACTAAACCAGCAAATAAGATGGGGTGCAGTGGGGAGTGCCGACCATTTCAGCTGAGGCCGTTGATCTTGGGTGTTAGGGAAAATAGGAGTGCTTCCTTAGACAGCACGGAGCAATGTTCACAAACTGAGGGGTCCTCCTTGTACCTCCCCACAGCATGCTGCAAGTTAGCAGGACTAGAGCAACCTTAGAGAAGTAGAGGGCCGCCAAGAACTCAGATGCTCAGGAATAAAGGTTAGGGTCACTCCGCCAGGTAAAGGCAGACCAAGTTGTGGCCGAGGGCAAAGGTAACATGGAGTGGGTAAATATCAGCTCTAGCCTTATATTTCCCCTTGCAGGTGAGTTACGTTATATAAGAATATATGTTAAATGTTTCCCCTCTCCCTTCCCCAGATATATAGTGTATATAGCCTCTGTGGATTTATTCTACAATTTATCCATGGCTAACAGGGCATTAAGAAAAGAGTGTGTTTAAATTAGAAGAATGAACATCAAAATTCTGAATATGGAGCTGAATGCAATCAACTGAAATTTGGGGCTTCCCCTTTTGAGGAAAGAGTAGCATATTTTGTATAAGGGATTGTTGCATTGTGTTCTGCAGGCTAGAGATTTAAGGATGGAGGCAGGGTGTACATTGATGTTGGGCCTCCAGAGGGTGACTGCGGTGGACATCTGTCCCTACCCCGAATCTTTCAAACAGCTTCTTCTCGCTTGGATAATTCTCCAAGTATAAATCCTACCTCCCTCATCTGGAATAACTTTTTAAAAATACATTGAAATTTTGAAATTAACACAACAGGTGTGTTAGAGTCTGCCGATCAGATATACATGTGTAAGACTTTGTTTTGAAAGTGAATTTTCTGAGAAAACAGAGAAGGTCCAGGCCAGCAAAGGCAGCCAGTTCTGAAGTCAAGTGGTGACGGGACTGTCTCCAGCGTCCACAGCAGAGTCCATGTGTTTTGGCTGGGCTCCGTTACATGGTCAAATCTGAGGTGTGGTTCTGAGAGTTGTTCCGAGAAGCTCAACCTAGCTTCTCCAGAAATTCCACAAATTTCTAATAGCCTTTGTGAATCCCTTCCCACGTAGACTAGCTAGAGAGGATTCTATCTTAGAACTAAGACGTCTGATTAGAATAGAAAAAAGTTAGTAGCTATATGCCCAAGGCAGTTTGCTTTGCCTCTCTCAGCCTCAGCTTTGTCATCCTTGAAAACTTTCAAGCACTGTTGTAAAGACCAGAAATAATACAAAATGTCTTATATGTAAAAAAACTCTATGGAGAACCGTACGGAGGTTCCTTAAAAAACTAAAAATAGAACTACCATGTGACCCAGCAATCCCACTCCCGTGCTTAAGTCAAAAAGACACATGCGGGCTTCCCTGGTGGCTCAGTGGTTGAGAGTCCGCCTGCCGATGCAGGGGACACGGGTTCGTGCCCCGGTCTGGGAAGATCCCACATGTGGCGGAGCCGCTGGGCCCATGAGCCACGGCCGCTGGGCCTGCGCGTCCGGAGCCTGTGCTCCGCAACGGGAGAGGCCACAATAGTGAGAGGTCCGCGTACCGAAAAAAGAAAAAAAAAAAAAAGACACATGCACTCCAAAGCTCATTGCAGCAGTATTTACAATAGCCAGGACATGGAAGCAACCTAAATGCCCATGAACAGAGGAATGGATAAAGAAGATGTGGCACATATATACAATGGAATATTACTCAGCCATAAAAAGAAATGGAGTTATTTGTAGTGAGGTGGATGGACCTAGAGTCTGTCACACAGAGTGAAGTAAGTCAGAAAGAGAAAAACGAATACCGTATGCTAACACATATATATGGAATCTAAAAAAAAAAAAAAAAGAAAGTTCTGAAGAACGTAGGGGCAGGACAGGAATAAAGATGCAGACGTAGAGAATGGACTCGAGGACACGGGGAGGGGGAAGAGTAAGCTGGGATGAAGTGAGAGAGTAGCAGCTGTATAGCACAGGGAGATAAGCTTGGTGCTTTGTGACCACCTAGAGGGGTGGGATACGGAGGGTGGGAGGGAGAGGCAAGAGGGAGGGGATATGGGGATATATGTATACGTATAGCTGACTCACTGTGTTATACAGCAGAAACTAACACAACATTGTAAAGCAATTATACTGCAATAAAGATGTTAAAAAAAGAGAAAAAGAAAATGGGGTTAGACTAGGTAGCGGTTCTCAGTCCTAAGTGCACAATAGAATCACCTGGGGAACTTTTAGAAAATGAATAACCGGGCTTCCCTGGTGGCGCAGTGGTTGAGAGTCCGCCTGCCGATGCAGGGGACACGGGTTCGTGCCCCGGTCCTGGAAGATCCCACATGCCGCGGAGAGGCTGGGCCCGTGAGCCATGGCCGCTGGGCCTGCGCGTCCGGAGACTGTGCTCTGCAACGGGAGAGGCCACAACAGTGAGAGGCCTGCGTACAAAAACAAACAAACAAACAAAAAAAAGAAAATGAATAACCAACAAGGACCTACTGTATAGCACAGGGAACTCTTCTCAATGTTATGTGGCAGCCTGGATGGGAGGGGAGTTTGGGGGTGAATGGAGACGTGTATGTATGGCTGAGTCCCTTTGCTGTGCACCTGAAACTATCACAACGTTGTTAATTGGCGATACTCCAATATAAAATTAAAAGTTAAAACAAAAAAAGGAAGAAGGTATCAGTGTTTATCTCCAAGAAGTTCAAAGTATTCAAGATAATTGGTTTTTATATCTTCTAAATTTCTTGCATTTTATAATGAAAGGAAAAAAAGGTGTTTTTATTTAGGGGGATTGTTTAAAGAAATGGGTTTACAATATAGTCCCAATTCCCACTGTTCACAAGTGGAATTTGGTCTGTCTGACCCAGTCTGTTTCTGGTGACAGGAGCATGACATAGGCCCTGAAGTATTAAGAAAAATCATCCAAAACTTGGAAATAACCAAAAGACAGTTATAGCATGTCCTTTCAAGGTCATAATGGTGCTTTGTTTAACATGCCTGCCAGGGTATTTCTTAATCCAGGGCAGTGGTTCTCAAAGTGTAATTTAAGGACTGCTGAGGGTTCCCAAGACACTTTAGGGATTTTGTAAGGTCCTCCCTTTCCAACTACATAACTCTGTGAGGCCAAATTTTCCTCATATACTTCAACCAAAAACAACATATTGCAACATATGAACGCAGAAATTGATATAAGGATTCAGCTGTCTTCTGATAAGCCAATTAAGTGTTCTATTTGCAAAAGTGTAAAACAATGCCTTTTTTCTCAAAATATATCTGAAGTTATTTTTCATTTAAAAATGTTAACATATAATGGGCTTGTCATTTTTATTTTTAAAATACAGTTGACCCTTGAACACACAGGTTTGAACTGCGCAGGTCAACTTATAAACGGATATTTTCCCTTAGATACCAACTGCTGTGCTACATGATCCATGGTTGGTTGGACCCAGAGATGTAGAACCCAAGACAAACGGTGGACTGTAAAGCTATTCCTGGATTCTTGACTGTGGGAAGGGGTGGGTAACCCTAACCCTCACCTTGTTCAAGGGTCCACTATAACTAATACTTAAACATTTGTGTTTTAGTTTCTAATAAGGTTAATGTTGATAGATCATTGGGATCCTCAGTTTTTAAGAGTATTGAGGGATACTGAGAACGAAACTTTGAGACTCGCTGAGCTCCATGCTTGACTTTGCTAGATCATTGGGATCCTCAGTTTTTAAGAGTATTGAGGGATACTGAGAATGAAACTTTGAGACTCGCTGAGCTCCATGCTTGACTTTGCTAGATCATTGGGATCCTCAGTTTTTAAGAGTATTGAGGGATACTGAGAACGAAACTTTGAGACTCGCTGAGCTCCATGCTTGACTTTGCTAGATCATTGGGATCCTCAGTTTTTAAGAGTATTGAGGGATACTGAGAACGAAACTTTGAGACTCGCTGAGCTCCATGCTTGACTTTGCTAGATCATTGGGATCCTCAGTTTTTAAGAGTATTGAGGGATACTGAGAACGAAACTTTGAGACTCGCTGAGCTCCATGCTTGACTTTGCTAGATCATTGGGATCCTCAGTTTTTAAGAGTATTGAGGGATACTGAGAACGAAACTTTGAGACTTGCTGAGCTCCATGCTTGACTTTGCTCTTCACTTTGGAGGGCTCAGATCACTCAGCTCACTCATTTCAAAACACCCTTCCTGGTAGACCGCATAATTCCTGTTCCTCCGATTCTGCTTCAAACCAGCTTTGCCATCTTATCAGTTTCCTCATTAAGGAGGTGAACAAATTTGACTAATACTCATTATATATGTGTAACAGTCAAGTTTGATCTTTTGAAGATTATACTTCGATAGGAGGTGTAATCTCTGCTGATTCATAAAGACATTTACGATTTAGCCCTGGAGTTCTTTTCTTTGCATTCAAAGGTGGATGAAGCAAGGAACACTATGAAAATCTTACTCTTAAACATTTCCCTAATGAAATGAAATAAGACAACTGTGATGATCAGCTGTGCCTAAAACTACTTTGTTCCTCGAGGAAAGTGTTTAAGAGAGAACCAGTCAAAAGCTTGGGAAGCAGAGCGGCAGGGTTTTTTTTTTGTTTTTAATTTTATTTATTTATTTATGGCTGTGTTGGGTCTTTGTCTCTGTGCGAGGGCTTTCTCTAGTTGCGACAAGTTGGGGCCACTCTTCATCACGGTGCGCGGGCCTCTCACTGTCGCGGCCTCTCTTGTTGCAGAGCATGGGCTCCAGACGCGCAGGCTCAGTAATTGTGGCTCACGGGCCCAGTTGCTCCGCAGCATGTGGGATCCTCCCAGACCAGGGCTCGAACCTGTGTCCCCTGCATCGGCAGGCAGATTCTCAACCACTGCGCCACCAGGGAAGTCCAGAGCGGCAGTTTCAAAAGAATGTCTAAAGTTAAAAATGGGTCTGTAATTTGGGAGAGACAATATTCACTTTAATATGGAAGAATATACTTTTTTAAACATTTATTTTATTTTTGGCTGTGTTGGGTCTTTGTTGCTGCGTGTGGGCTTTCTCTAGTTGTGGTGAGCGGGGGCTACTCTTCATTGCGGTGCATGGACTTCTCATTGCGGTGGCTTCTCTTGTTGTGGAGCACAGGCTCTTGGTGCGCGGGCTTCAGTAGTTGTGGCTCGTGGGCTCTAGAGCGCAGGCTCCATAGTTGTGGCTCATGGGCCTAGTCGCTCTGTGGCATGTGGGATCTTCCCGGACCAGGGCTCGAACCCGTGTCCCCTGCATTGGCAGGCAGATTCTTAACCACTGCGCCACCAGGGAAGCCCTGGAAGAATATACTTTTAATCTACTGTTAATAGCTGTCTTTCCAACACAGGCTCCACCTCCCTCTTAGGTAAACAACATAAGAACATAATTTCAGCTGTCTGCAGAACTTTCCTAGTCAGTATAAAATCAGCAGAAATTGATCACCCTACGACCCATTAGGAAACACTTCTCAAATCCTTCAGCTCCAGTGTACATCAGAATGATCTGAGAGGCCTATTAGACATACGGATTTGAGTTCATCGTACAGTGTGGGGCGGGGCAACACTGTGCATTTAAAACAAGCACTCCGGGTGATTGATTTAAAAATACATAAAACCACACTTTGAGAAATTATCTAGACAACTAAAACCTGCTGAACTTCCATTTTTCTAAGAATCACCGTGTATGCTTAACATCTACATGCCAAGTCTGTCTACAGGGTCCGTAAGGCACTTCACAATCTGACTGGTGTCTCACAACTTCCTCTCCCACCACTCCATCCATCTCTGCCCTACAACCGCCTCCCATCCTGGAGCCCAACTGGCCCACGGCTGCAGTCCTCCTTGCTGTTGACCTCTTTCCCTCTCCCTTCCCCTGCCTGTGCAGGACTGTTTATTTTTCACAGCAGTGCAATAGCGTGGACAGTTCCTGGCTATTTGGACTCTAAAGCCGGTAGACCTGGCTTCCAATCCCAGAACCCTTTGGTAAAAGTGGCCGACCCTGGGGGCGCCTGCCCCTACATAGCCATCGAGTCCCTGTACAGGAAGCACTGTCTTGAACAGGGGAAGCAGCAGCTGGAGCCGCAGGAGGCAGACCTGGCTGAGGAGTTCCTGCTCACTGACAGCAGCGCCATGTGGCAGACGGTGGGAGAAATGGGCCGCTTAGAAGTGGAGGCCGAGGCCAGGATGGAGAACTTGCGAGTGGCAGTTCCAGGTCAGTCCCTAGCTCTGACTGCTGCTGGTGGCCCAAAAGCCAGCCAGCCAGCTTATCACCATGACAACGGACCCTACAATGATGTGGATATCCCCGGCTGCTGGTTCTTCAAGCTGCCTCACAAGGATGGTAACAGCTGCAATGCTGGCAGCCCCTTTGCCAAAGACTTCCTGCCCAAGATGGCGGACGGCACCCTGCAGGCTGGCCCAGGAGGTGCCAGTGGGCCCCGTGCCTTGGAAATCAACAAAATGATTTCTTTTTGTAGGAATGCCCATAAATGTATCAAGTCCCAGATGGTGGTGTGGCTGCCCAGGTCAGCTCTGACCCGTGCTGTGACCAGGCACCCAAACTATGATGAGGAAGGCCGCTATGGGGCCATCCTGCCCCAGGGGGTGACCGCTGGCACCATCACCATCTACAGCCCATCACGTGGGCTGTAGAGCCCACCTGGCTCATTGCCAGCAACGCCCGAACTGACCGAGTAGGCAGTGAGTTGAAGGCCATGGTGCAGGCCCCACCCGGCTACGCCCTCGTGGGTGCTGACGTGGGCTCACAGGCGCTGTAGATTGCAGCTGTGCTTGGAGACGCCCACTTTGCTGGCGTGCATGGCTGCACGGCCTTTGGATGGATGACACTGCAGGGCAGGAAGAGCAGGGGCACCAATCTACACAGCAAGAGAGCTGCCACAGTGGGCATCACCCATGAGCACACCAAGGTCTTCAACTATGGCTGCATCTATGGGGGGGGCAGCCCTTTGCTGAGCGCCTCCTAATGCAGTTCAACCACTGGCTCACGCGGCAGGAGGCAGCTGAGAAGGCCCGACAGATGTATGCAGTCACCAAGGGCCACCGCAGGTATCGGCTGTTAGATGAGGGCGAGTGGCTGGTGAGGGAGTTGGACCTCCCTGCGGACAGGATGGAGGACGGCTTGGTTTCCTTGCTGGATCTACGCAAGATCCAGAGAAGCTTCTAGGAAATCACAATGGAAGAAGTGGGAGGAGGTTGCTGAATAAGCCTGGATGGGGGACACAGAGTCAGAAATGTTCAATAAGCTGGAAAGCATTGCGATGTCTGACACACCAGTACCCCGGTGCTGGGCCGCTGCAGCAGCCGAGCCCTGGAGCCCTCTGCTGTCCAGGGGGAGTTTATGACCAGCTGTGTGAATCGAGCGGTGCAAAGCTCCGCTGCGGACTACTTACACCTCATGCTTGTGGCCATGAAGTGGCTGTTTGAGGTGTTTGCCATCGATGGGTGCTTCTGCATCAGCATCCATGATGAGGTTCGCTACCTGGTGCGGGAGGAGGACTGCTACTGTGCTGCCCTCGCCCTGCAGATCGCCAGCCTCTTGACCAGGTGCATGTTTGCCTACAAGCTGGGTCTGAATGACTTGCCCCCAGTCAGTCGCCTTCTTCAGTACAGCCGATATTGACCAGTGCCTCAGGAAGGAAGTGACCATGGATTGTAAAACCCCTTCCAACCCAACTGGGGTGGAAAGCAGATACGGGATTCCCGAGGGGGAAGCAATGGATATTTACCAGATAATTGAACTCACCAAAGGCTCCCTGGAAGAATGAAGCCAGCCTGGATGGTAGCTCTGCCTGGAGGCTCTGTATTTGCTCCCGTGGAGTTTCATCGGGGCGGTGCAGGCTCCTAAACTCAGGCTTTCAGCCGTGCTTTTTACAAGAGGGCTTGCCTAAGGCCAGCCGTTTTTCAGTAGCAGGACCTGCCAAGAATGATTGCCTCTAATTGACGGTGCAATTGAGTTCAGAACCAAGATGCCAACGTTGGTGCAGGCTGTAGGACAAGGGGGCATTGTTGCTTGTTGGGTAAAAAGAAAGCAGAAGCCCCAAAGTTCACATTAACTCAGGCATTTCATTCCTTTTCTTCTTGGCTGGTTCTTTGTTCTGTCCCTCATGCTCTGATGCAGTGCCCTAGAAGGGGAGAGAAGTAATGCTCTAAATGGAATAAGCCTGCTCAGAGGCAGTGGAAATAAAAACAAAGATCCTTTATCTTCTCACCAAAAAAAAAAAAAGTGGCTAACCTCTGTGAGCCTCAGATGACTCCTCTATCAAAACGGAGATTAAAATACCCACCCCAAGGTTATTATTACACCAGCACTGGCGGTATTTCGTTTAGATGCTAAATGTGTTAGTTTGGGGGTTTTGCCTCCTGTAAAACCTTCAATCCTCCCTGGAAGAACTGCTCTCTCCTCTGTTCTAAGCAGTGCTAGCATTTCTAGAGATACTCAATGTATATAAAAACCCTTATCTCCTTACTGCACAGGTCTGTAAACCCAATTCTGTTAAGGACTTAAGAGCAGATACTTAAGCTGCATTAGATCAAATCAGTATACTAAAGTTCTAAAGATAATCCAAATCCTTAAGGGTAACCTAACCTCACTCTACCCCAAAGTTATTATACCAGATACTTTTTACTTAATGATCATGTTCCTTCGCATCTTGAGGCCAAGGGGAAATAATGCAAAACATTGATACTTTCGGGCCCATAGCTGCCACGTAACCACCTCGCTCATGTATAGCGGACGGTATATGTTTAAATACAGAAGGTGGGTGAAGGGGATGAAGTTGAACAGTCCAGCCCATGTTAAAATACTCTGAGGGCTTCCCTTGTGGTGCAGTGGTTGGGAATCTGCCTGCCAACGCAGGGGACACGGGTTCGAGCCCTGGTCAGGGACGATCCCACGTGCCATGGAGCAACTGGGCCCGTGAGCCACAACTACTGAGCCTGCGCATCTGGAGCTTGTGTTCCGCAACGGGAGAGGCCACGATAGTGAGAGGCCCACGCACCGTGATGAACAGCGGCCCTCGCTCACCACAACTAGAGAAAGCCCCTGCACAGAAACTAAGACCCAACACAGCCATAAAGAAAGAAGCTTTCATTAAAAAAAAAAAAAAAAACTGAGCATTTACCATATACAAAAATACTAGATAATATGAAAGATTAAAAGATGCATGAAGTATGGTTTCTTCTTTCCAAGGTGCTTAATCCAGTTGAGGAAAAAAGAACTTAATGATACTGCTTTTCTCCATAGACAAAATAACAATGACCACCACCCTCCAAGATTCATCATGTTTTTTCTCTTCAGGAAGCAAAGGGTGTAAAATTAAGTACGTATGGTTTGGAAGGATAGATGCACGTTTCACAAATATCATCCCCATAAAAGGGATTCAGAAGAATGTCTACCAGGATTTTGATATATGTTTTCATCTCATCCTCCTCACAACCCTGAGAGGTAGGTATTATCTCCATTTTATAGATGAAGAAGGTGAGGCTCAGCTGTTACCTAAGTATTTGCCCAACCAAGTTCACAAAGCTTGGAAGTGGTGGTGCTGGGAACAAAGTTCCGTTTTAACTCCAAGGTCCATCTCCTTTTCCTGGAGTTGAAATTCAAGTATTCTTCCAGTTCTAGATTACATAAGTGTTTACGGAGTCTTCACGTTTTGTGTTTGGGAAATCTAAACTATGCCATTTTAGATGACCTTTCTTGCTTGCTCTGTCAGTAGCTATAGACCCATTTTCCTCCACAATGACTGTGTTTGCCATATAAACATATTTGTCAGAAAGCTTAAAAATAACTTATTTAAATAACAGCCCAAATTACTCCCATGCCCCACCAAAAAAAAAAAAAAAAAAAAAAAATCGTTATGGACAAGCTTCAGGAAGTAGTTATCAGACAGACTATTGGCCAAATAGAGCCAGCAGATGGAGACTTAAGACAAGCAAAACTGAGTACAAATTTTCTATGCTACCTGCTCCTTTTCATATTTGATTCTCTCACCAATCCTGTTGAGAGGGCAGGAATTGTCATAAAAAGTAAGGAAACTGTTAGCAGAGATCCAAGGTCTACTGCTCTCTCCTCAAAACCCCTCTTACCCTCAGAAGGGTCAAAGCAACCATGTGAGCATTAAAGACTTACTTAATGGCCTAGAATGTCAGTTATATGAAAAAAATATATCACGTACAGGGTAATTCTATTTTTGTGTAAAATAAAAATTGAGTATGTTTTATGCAGTATAGTGACGTGTCAATAAGCACAGGGAAAGATTTCCACAGCACACACACCAAATATACGGTTACCTCTGGGGTGTATCAAAAGGACCGGAAGATTTTCACTTCTTGCCTCATGTGACTTGTGTTTTTAATGTAGTATTATGGGTAATTTTCACCTTGTTTCAGTATTAACAGAATCTTTTTTCTCCACATTTAGTACTTTTCAGAATGCAGCTAAGACAGAGCTTTGAGTTAGGAATGTTACTCATCTGTGTCTGAAACCTTCCACTGACTCAAAACCCTTGGAGGTGTGGAGTTGCAGAATCCTGGTTTGCAAGCCTGAGATACCCGAGACACTTTTTTCGATAAAGTGGTTTCCTACCACACGACTGTTGTACAAAAAGTGCTAATGTATATTTAAGCGCTTGACTGAGCTATGCAAAGGCTATGATCCCCTCTTCTCCTAAGCTTTTTTACAATCTTTAGGCACTTTTGACCTGGTCAACTGCTAGCTTTGGCACTGAAGAATCGAAAACGTCACAAACCTAAAGAGAACATAATAGGAGCTGTATCGCACTCAAGTATGTCAAGGGTAGATCAATTCTTCAGCCTAAATTCCAGCAAACTGCAAATCTGGAGAGAAAAATTCCTAGGATCTGATAGAAGACTTAGGTAGAGAAGGTGGCATTTCTCTGTCCTGCTTGGGAAAGCTCTAATGTAGCTTTGTTTGCCCAAAAGCCAAGTGGAAGGATTCTCTCTGACAGAGGCTCCACACTGAATCCAAGTAAGACAGTCATTTGATTAGTAAACTCTGGCCAAGTTAAGATGGCTGCCTGGAACAGCTGCCAGCTCTCCAAGCTGGCTCTCACCATCACCCCACAACCAGGACACAAATGGAAAAACATTTAGGTGCACAGATCAATTATGGTCAAAGTACGGGAAAATTCAAGCCAGGAATGGAGCTGCTGAAACCTAAAAGTGTGTGCAGCAGACCCAAGCAACCCGCACTAGCAGAGAAGCAGCTCATCAGAAAGCTTTCCGTAAGGCCGTCTGACCTCAGTGGACCAGTAACAGCAACGTCAGTGTTTTCTGAAATTTCATGGTATATTTTAATAGGTTCTTAACCAAGTTAAGACCAAAAAAAATTTTTTTAATCCCACAATAATGAAACAATGTAACTAACTCCAGCAGCACTCACGCCTACAGCAAGGTCAAGTCCCTAGTAGCTAGCCCAATTGTGGGAGTAAAATAACTAAAGGAAGTCCTGCTCAAAGTTCACCGAAAATATAAACCCTCAAAAATTAAATTCTGCTCTTCAGCTTCACAAGTAGAATATGTTCAGTGAAGCAAGGATGACTAGCTATCTTCATTAGAGACATACAAGGCATACTCAATAGTAGGGTCACAAATGACTGTCCCTTCCACAAAAGTAAATTATTTATGTCTTAATTAGGAAGATAGACTGTTTGTTATTGGGTTTCTTTTTTAAAAACCTACCTTATAATATAAATTACTAAAAAATTATACCACAGAAAATATACTAACACAAAACTTATTTCAGCAAACAGTTTTGAGTTTGTCTTTATTCCCTTTTATTGCTTCTTGTGTAGCAATATTCAGTCTTCCAGCTGAAACCAAAGTACTTTCTTAGAATCCTTTATAGAATTGTGTCTTTGGGGAAAACACTCTTTCCAACAAGAAATACTAAGAAATCCAATGGTTTAGATTTCACAGCACTTTTGCTTAAAAATAAATAAATAAATAACCAACCTGTCTTTAATTACAGAAGAATTGCTATTATACAACAAACTTTTTATTTTTTCCATTCATAAAAGCAGTCTACGGCATTCATAAAACAGGGTGGTAAAAGAAATAA
This sequence comes from Phocoena sinus, assembly GCF_008692025.1. NCBI lineage: Eukaryota > Metazoa > Chordata > Mammalia > Artiodactyla > Phocoenidae > Phocoena > Phocoena sinus. The sequence continues at coordinate 30,815,326 of NC_045775.1, forward strand.
AAAGAGACACATTTCAGGTGGATTCTGTTTAAGAACAGATGAGTTGGTAGCAGTTTAATACAGATGGAAACAAATACAATCCATATAAAAACAGGGTTTGAAGCAGGAGGCAGATATATCAACCAAAGTAAATTTAGAGCTTTCGGCCATGCAACTCAACATCTGAGTTCTCTTCACTTAAAAACCAAACTAGACGCTTTAATAGGTGTTCATAGAGAAGGCTACAAAAGTATTACAGAATGTTAGCCTTATGTACACCACAAAAAAGAGAGAAACAAAATTAATAAATCCCCTAGGCTAATCACAACAAGTTTTCCCTAACAGAGACAGACACAGAAAAATAACTTTTTACAAGCTTAGATTCGAGGTATGAGGTACGATACCTTACAGCTCTCACTTGGGTGTTTCCCACTCATGCTCTTTTCAGTATAAACAAATAGGTTTATGTAATGGAATACATATTTGAAGAATTCCTTAAAAAAAAAAATCACAAGTTCCATTTTATATATACAAATTTTTAATTATGTACTGAAAATAAATTACAGTAAGGAACTTTAAAATGCAACAGAGGACAAAGTCACGATAAACATTCCCATTGAATTCCCCTGGGGGGAGGGGGTGGGGGGAGGGTGGTGAGACTGCAGTGCTCAAGAAGATAAATATCACAAATATATCAAAAACTTCAAATTGTCTATGCATTCACACACTGACATGAGCCACAAACATTCCTTCACAGGGACTGTACTCATTAGCCTACCACAGAACCAGATTTTGTCATAAACTACAAAACTTTTAATACAAAATCGTATTTATATATTTATAATTCATATACATGCCCTACCTGTGATTTTAGAAAATAAAAGCTACACACTGTATAGACACTCTTAACTCATAGCTGTAGGCAACATTTTTGGATGGAATTTCTCCCCCAATAAATTAACGGCATATTTTATGTACATGAAGGCTAAACTGCATAAAGACAGTTCAGTTTCCCAGATATGCATCTCCTTTTAGGGCAGGTTTATAAATTTAAAAAGGCAAGACAAATGTACACCTCAGAATCACTTTCTTAGCTACAAGAGTTGTCATGTAATTTCTGTGAAGTTTCTGATACATGCATTTATGTAATACTGGTATTGAAGGCAGTAAAGCAATATATACTTTTAATGTCGTGGCTCAATAAAGGCTTCATTGTCATTCCAATCTGATTCTTGATACAGTGATTCAAAACTTCTCTAAAAATTAAAATTTCAATGGGACACTGTGTTAAAGAGACTCTAAATAGATTTCTTAAAATATTTCCCTGAAATATCCTTTACATAAGACAAATTTCACTAACATTAGATTATGTAAAAGGGGGAAAAAAAGAATTAAACATGGTACAAGTGTGCATGAAAACTAATGCTCCTCAGGCAGTCTTCATGCCTTAGGAGCCATGAACAGAATGCTTAAAACCAACAAACAATTTCACACTCTGTGGCAGCCATCTGTGAAGCCAGTTAGCTAAACTACTTCTACAGTTGATTGTAAACTTTGGTTTATTTTTATTTGAGTTCTCATTGTACAGCAAGCATGAAAAAAAGAAAGAGTGGAGTCCATGAGGAGATGAACTGTCAGTCTGTCTTTAATCTGGCATGATGAGACACCTGGTCAGTCAGGCCTGCTTTGATAGAGTTTGTTACAGACTGCCTTATGTTTTCCTCCATCAAATTATCACCCAGGGGCTTCAATACCTGTGGTATGAGAAATGTGCAAAACAAATAAAAACATGAGGTAAAAAAAGAGCTACATATAAAAATAGATATAAAAATTCAATTCAAAGCAATGAAGAAAATAACCAGGAATGTGGGAAATAAAAAGGTGCTTCTCCCAAAAAAAGTTATGATGCTACAAATAATGCAGTTAGACATTTTATAATGCAACAAAAATTACTTTCCTCCTATTCAAACCATTTACAATTCCTATGAGATGGATGTGCAATTCCATACCCTATATGCAGCATCAAATCTGGTATGTATACAGCATTTATGCAGACCGGCCCAGACGGTCCTGCTTATTGTCCTACATGTGTAAGTGTGAACACTTCGGATAGAGAAAAAAGTTAAAAATACTGTCTAATTTTTCTTCTTGTTATTGTTCGATGACAGTCTCTGTCGCTGTGCTGATGAAAGAGCACGATGAACCATTCGACGTCTAGTAACTTCAAACAGTTTGGAAAACACCTAAAACATGGAGTGATTCGTTAGGAGAATGACTCAGAGTGCCTTGAAGTTAAAGAACTTAAGACTACAAGAATTTGAGACTTTGTAGGTTTCTCACCTTCCTGGGACTCCTCTGAAGCAAAAGAAAAGAGAAATGCAAAAAAATTTAGACAAGTGTTGACACAGCACAGATCTTCTGACTAGTGATCATCTTACCTCAACTATACTGAAAATAATTTTACACACTTTAGATTCTTCCGTTTACTTGTTTTGTAATAATGGCACTTCTAAACTCCTAAAATCAATGCTGCATGGGAGATGAGTGGTTTTCAAAAGAAGACAATGTACAACTATCGAAATTCATGTTGCACAAAATTAGTAATGGTCCAACATTTTTAAAGTAGGTAATATTTTAAATGACATTGTGATAGCTTTTTTTTTTTGAGGTTGTGATAGCTTTTAATCCATCTTCGGTCAGAAGATATCAAAGGAATATAAAGAATGAGATTATTTTTGATATAAAAATTTAAATTTTACAAATATCCAGACACAAGTTTCCAAATCAGATCTGAATAAATAGAGCATTTCTATAAAGAAGAAATATAAAATCCAAATTAATATAGTGGGTCACTGTATAAAATAATAATGACATTATTAATAGAAAAGTCAACATCCAATCAACTTCAGTCTTTGAATTTAAAGCCAGACCAACATGGACCTGCATATCTTAGATCTTCAAGTAAGCCCAATACTTCATCAGCCCAGAAATGGTATCTGAAAACACCTTTTATAACTGTCCAGCGGTAATAACTGCAGTTTTCACTCTGGTCCTTGACATGATGCTCAAGTATTTCACGATGATCATTTTAATGACAACATCCTTAAATGAAATTTTCTGAACACAGGCAATTCTAGACAACAGTTGGCTGATATACATACAACAAGGCTTTCCTTAGTAGATACTTGTCAGGCCCAACTTTGAATTCTGGTTTGAGGTAAAAAATCATGATTTGAATTCTGGTTGAGATAACGGATTATGATTAAGAAAAGCTGGTTCTCTGTTTGTGGTGCTTTGCTTTGTTCATTAGTATTTCCACAGTATAGAGGTCAAACAAAGTTTCTTTGATGTAAGAATTCCCTATAAGATTGTTCCTTGTAGTACATCAGTAAATCACTACTAACTTCATGGAAGGCAATGAAAACACAATATTTTTCCTGGAATATAAGCATGCCTTGGTTCTTGCCAATATTAGTAAGAAACTTCTTTTGCTTTCCTAAAGCAAAAGAATTACACTTCCAAACTTCTTTCCTGACCTTCATAACTCTTGCACTAATTATATTTTCTTTTCTTAAAAAAAAAAATCCTTAAAGACTCTGGCCCTGCCCACTTGTCTGGTATAATCAGGCCTATGACTAAGAATCTATCCAAAGGATATTACAGATGTAAGCCAACCAAAGCACACTATAATTACAACTTTAAAGGGGAGAAGAAACAGTTCATACTTTATATTCAAATTATGCATCTAAACGAAAAGGAAAATATCCTTTTACCATTCTCCAGATAAAGGAAAAGTAGGTGTGCAAATACTGGGGGTGGGGAATGGGGGACTGGAAGGAGGGGTGGGGAGTCACAGGGATAAGATTAGTCACTGAAAAACCAAAAGACAGATACCAACCTGTTCCCATAGTGTTTCAGCAATCTGATCAATCATTGTTCCAATTTCTCTGAACTCCCCAGAGTATTTAACATATGCCCAAGTACAAAGAGACGTCAGTGCTAACCCCATGACAAGGTTACACAAGACGGCTATAGAGTTTAGGCCAACGAAGCCAGTCAGTCCTGAGATTATATACATAGCAAACATGACTGCAAATAGTGTGGCAGGGGTACGAGCAGCATAGAAGATATTTTTGCCATCATTGTGCTTTATAAAATTTGCATAGGTTTCTTCTATTTCAGCCTCAAGCTGGTCCTGATAACGACGGCAGAATTCATCTCCACCCATTTTTTTTACTGAACGAAACTGTTTAATCGCCATTTCCTTGAGATCCAGGTGTCTTCGCTCCAGATCTGAAGGTGCAATGTAAGGCTTGTCCCCACCACATACCTGTACAGGCAGGGTGACATTAGGACAGATTACATGCTGGAAATAATTCACACTTGAAAGAAATTCCCTGATCATAATTTTTAATCTCAAAAAGTCAAACCACCTACATGGTTTAGTTTTACATCTGTTCATAATACTTCACACATTATCATAACCTACTTATTTCTTATATGTTTAACTGACTCAAGCAAAATAAACTTTCCAAAATTAATTATATTGGTATTAATTATATACCAATAAAGACAAAAAGAATTACACTGCAATCTGTACCTGACTTCACCTGACCCAGCAATACACCAAAAGAGTACAAAAGATTGCTGGCAAGAAAGTGGGTAAAAGATAACATAAAAAAGGTACTTTAATGTTTGAGTTAGCAAGCTTAGCAAAGAAGCTGCTATTGCCCTTAAGCTGATGTTGCTTGCATCAGAAGCTACTAATAACAGCACTCTGAATCATGTGTCAGAAAAGATTTCAGTGTGGTCTATGTAATAACTTACTACCCATATCCTGCACTCTAACCATGGGAATTATATTCTTAGTTTATTTCCAGCAGAGATGATAAAGGGAAATTTGGGAATGATGTAACATGACAATGTAAAAGGAGCACAAATTGGTTCAATTATTTTAAATATAAAAATCTTCTATCTTACTCTAGTGTCAAATTTAAATTTTAGTTACAAACCTGCTCCATACTTTTGCAATAGATCTCTCTTGCTCCTGCAACTGCAGCAAGATTATTAGCTTCAGCTGTTGCCTAAGAAATAAAATAAAATGTGCCAATTTTATGTGAAATACCTGATAACTATAAATTCTGATTAAGACAATAAATTATGTACAATGACCAAGTCTGAAAATGAATCAGAGAAAATATTATCAACTTCCAGTTTCCCTTTCTAATTGAAGGAAACACCAGTATAAAGGACATAATAATTGCTTCTAATAGGACTACCTGCTTAATCTTGTTTTGCTTAGGTTTGTTAAAGTGGGTTTGTAGAAAATACCACATATGCCCAGGAAATTATAGAAAATTAAACATATACAACCCTAAAATGTGTCAAGTCCCCAGGTGCAAAGAATCAAGAATTACTCATATGGTCCTCTCTCTCATAATCAGTATTACACACAAGATACATTTTTAAATCCACAAAACTGCTTATTGTATGGGTTTTATGAAAAAAAGTTTAATCTACTATAAAACTGAGAAACTGCCCAAAGTAGCAAATTTTAAAAAAAATGAATTAGGTTAAAATAACATTGTCCCTAAAGAACACCTTTTTAAAAAAAATAAAAACAAAATCTATATTCACTAGAACCAGACTGGGTGAATCATTAATATCAAGAGAAAATAAGCCTTATTTCAAACAACATTCGTTGTCAAAGACTCAGAAAGCAGAAGCAAGGCTCTTGGTTTGGCAAGGCCCATATGAAGCTATCTTCTGAAGCAGAAATTCTCCTACACTTTTTGAGCAACTGAAGAGAAGGCACCGAGGACCCTCATTTCTGGTGTGCAAGGTGTGCAACTTGTAGTTACAAAAACTCATTAAAACTTCAGGACCCATGCCTTAAGTATCTAAAATGTATTTGCATGGAAAGAAACACTACCCCATTTCCAGCATTTATCTCTAAAGCAAAGATTTTTTTTCCTCCTTCGTAAATAAATGTATGTACAACACACACACTACCTGAAGCATGGACTTTGGATGTGGAAGTTCCTCTCCTTGATAAATTTTAATGTAAGCCTAAAAATACAGAAGACTCATTATATTCATAGGTTATGCAAGTTGGCTCCACATCCCCAAAGAAAGAAAAATCATTAAATAGAAAAATGATTCACACTATTATAAGGAAAGTCTAGGCTTTAAAAATCATATACTCTCATTCCAACAGAGTTAACCCTATTCTCAACATTATTAAGTGTGTATGTTGCTAAATAATATCCTAGAGAAATGTCTCTAAATATAACTCCAACTTGGCATAAAAATTATGTCTCATATTTAAAAGTTATATATAAAATGTCATCTACTTTATGAAAAGAAATCCATAATTCTCCCCTAATGCCAACATTTCAAATAAATATGTAAGAAAATATTTTAACTCAGTATTCTACTTTGACCAGCTTAAAATATACTTCAGTTCAAGGGGAAAAAAATTACTGAATTTGTGGTTTAAGAGTAAGAAAGAAAGATGAACGTTTTTAAGTTAAGTTCTACATAGGAATCTTTCACCTCAACTTTCTACTGACTCTAAATTAATTCATAACTGAACAAAGATAGTATGAAAGTGATCAAGTGTCCATTAAATAATACAAAAATACACTCTTAGTTAACTGTATTTCCCTTCTATTTACAACTACAATGAATAAATACAAACCTCTACAATAGTCTTGCTCTGGCAAGCAAGCTATAAAGACTAGAGAACAGGGCTTCCCTGGTGGCGCAGTGGTTGAGAGTCCGCCTGCCGATGCAGGGGACACGGGTTTGTGCCCCAGTCCGGGAAGATCCCACATGCCACGGAGCGGCTGGGCCCATGAACCACGGCCACTGAGCCTGCGCATCCGGAGACTGTGCCCCGCAGCGGGAGAGGCCACAACGGTGAGAGGCCTGCACTTGAGCTCAAACCCAGTCTGGATACTTTCAGCTGCTCTTATCAAGTCCCAGACTCTGAGAGAAGGCTTTTGTGAGAACTCAGGATACAGAATTATGCTCCCAGTACCTATTATCATTCTCAAATGATAGAGTGGTATTGTAATACTATGGTGAATGGTTCTTCTTTCCATATCAGAGCTGGAGAAAAAGTAGGATAACTCTACAAAGAATAAAATCACTGTCTAGAAGATACATGTTGTCTGCGACAATGTTAAATATTCTTAAATACTGATACATCCAATTCAAGGCAAAAAAATATAAATTTTACTTTTTTGCTTTAAAATAAAGGTAAGAAATTTCTTGTACATATAAATGAGTTTTAAGTCAGCTATATTTCTAACTTAGACAAAGCCATTTAATGTAAGAATTTTCCTACCTTAAAGTATTCTACAAGATCTCTACAAGTGACTTTAGATCCACTTATCTCTTTTTCTACCAAATTTTCTGGGGCAAGCAGCAATGGAACCAGATTTCGAAGCTCTCGTTTAAACTCTTCATCAATATCTAGTGGACATGAAGTTAGTCAATATGTTAGTAAAAAAAAAAGTAAAGTCCCCATTGGTAAGAGTTAATAAAATTCTATTTCATAAAATAAAAATATGCTACTTAAGTGTAGATTCATTTCAAAAAACTCATCCAAACACGTCACACTGTCACATCTCCTAGGAAAATATATAACCACCCCTCCACTCTACTACCCCACTTCCCTCATCTCCCAATAATTCTTTCAGCCCAAATAACAAATAAAACTGTGGCCTACCAGAACAAATTCCACATCAAGTATTTTAACTAAACTATCCTTTCCAAATGGCAAGCAATTCATGAAATTGTATTAAATTTTAATACTAAATTTTGTTTCTCCAGCCATACTGTTAAAAGTTTTGTCAATCCTCAAGCCTTTTGCCATCATGCTCAAAATAATCCTAAAACATACACAAAAAATTACACCATCACCCCCGAACAGACTTAAATCTAATTACATCAATATAATATATTGGTGATGCTTTTTAGCAGAGTGCAATCAGATGAAATACTGACATGTTCTTAGCCTTCAGTATTTTTAGGACATCAGTGCTGAGCAACAGACCACCTTATAAAATGTTAATCAATATGCCAGGTGTTTGCAAGAAACCAATACATTACAATCACACCATTAATAATGCATCAAAATGTCCTCCAGTATAAAAGAAAAAATTTAAGGAACCATGTATTTTTTTTTAACTTTCAGCCTCTAAAACTTAAGTTCTGATTTTAGCAAGAATGGGAATTCCCACCTTTCAATCTCCCATCAAAACTAGGATTAGTTGCAACTTTAAGACCAGGATGTGGCAAAAGGAAGCAACCAAGATTTGAGAAACAATTGTGAATGTGCTTCCTTACATTCTGTAGCTCTTCATGTTGATTTTGTTTTACCTGGGGACAGAAGGAGGCACGGTGAAGGTGCAAACAAGAGAAAAACACATTTTTTTAAGAAAACACACATACGTACTCACATGCACACACATTAACTCAGATGCTAGTCTAGGTGTGTGTTTCTTGACAATAAAATTTTACTATAGACCCATTTCTAACCATTTGATAAGACCCCACTCTGTCTTAAACCAAAAAAGACTTTTTTTCCCCATGTTAGCTGCCAAGGATATAAATAAATACAAATAATAATTAATCATAATATCTAACACCAGAACAACAGGTGTGGTTGTGATTTATAAACCAGTAAATAAATTAAGAATTTGCCTTTAAAGTACTTATAATGGCAAAGAGAAAAACAAAGTACTAATTTGCCTACAAATAAAAAGGTCAGCCCCTGAGCAAAACAACAGATAAGGCGAAAAGCGCCAATGCAGTCCAAAGAGCCTTAAAAGTTTATTAGGATTTCGGCACTCACTCCAAATGATTATTTATGATTTATGCTAGTTTATCAGTGTTTTGCAGAAGAGAGACTGCTATATATTTTCTGGAAGGAAATCCTAATGTTAGATTTTTAATAACTCCTTATCCCAATATAACTCACGTATTCTCCCAAACTCGTCTCAAAAACCATTCTAAAAAACATGCACCATTCGTAATCAACAAAATCTGGAAACTACCTAAATCTCCATCAAGAGTAGAATGGAAAACCTGTTGCCTGTTCATACAATGGAAGACTGCATAGCAATGAGAATAAGTGAACTAAACTACATGCAACAATGTGGATTAATCTCAGAAATGTAATACTGGGCAAAAGAAGCTGGACACAAAAGAATACATACTGTATATGATTCCTTTCATAAAAAGTCCAAAAACCAAGCCTGTTGGAGGTCAAAAGAGTAATGAAGGGTTGGGGGGGCGCGGGAGTTAGTGGATACAGGCAGTTGCTTCTGGGTGGTTACGTGGCTATGTTCAATTTGTACAAACTCCTCAAGCTGCACACTTATGATCTGAGTACTTTTCTGTATGGCTTCAATAATATATTTAAAAACCTCCTTATCTTTGAAGTACATAATTCTGAATTTAGTTAATATGCCTGATGTGCTGTGGGTTAATTTCTTCTGAACAAACCAGAGAAAACGCTGATGAATGAAATTATCTCTGACAAGTCTAGAAATGCCTTTCAAATAATCCAAGAAATGAGCAGTTGGTTTTGATCTTATTTTAGGATTAAGAAAAATTACATTATACCCTAAGTCTTTGAATGTGGCTGCGAAATGAAATGCATTTTTTCATAGGAAACAAACAAAATTTTATTACTCCAAAGAGCTAAACCTCCTACTTATGAATACAGGTATTTTTATGTATCTTTTGTGGACGTCAGTAGGTAGGTAGTATCTGACCTGAGGGTTTCCCAAAGTACTTCCATGTTATTTTCCAGGAATGACTTGGTGTGGCATTTGCACAGGCCAGGCCAGGAGCTTGGACATTTGGGTCCTACTCCCAGTTATCTATAATTAGTTAAGTGACCAAAGACAAGTCACTTTTCTGGGTCCCAGTTTTGTGTGTGTGTGTGTGTGGGTGGGTGTAAAGGCTATACTAGATAATGTTTAAGATCCCTTTTTTCTCTATATGCTGCCACTCTACGAGATAGTATCCTTGGAAAGAGAGTCTCACATCATCTGTGTTCAATGCATCCACACTAGATTATCCAGCCTGTCCCAAATGCTCAGAAGCACAGCTGGGCCAGAAAGAGAAATGCATGCAACCTGAGCAGATCAAAAAGTTAGTCTACTTCAAACTTTTATCCTTTGAATATTGATTTATTGAAGGGGCAGTTGGCTCTGGAGAGAAATATCCATTCCTTAACTTCTACTTGAGGGCATTTCTATTGTCCTCTTTCACAGGAGTGCTATACCAATTTACTTCTCATCAATTATGTATGCAGTTATCTGGGTTAACTTGGGATACTCAATTTGTCCCAATGACACTCAGAGGTTGGTAGTCTAAGCAGCAGTCCAGACAGTCCACACCTTCACCTGGCGCTTGGTGCTTATGCTCTCCTCTCTAAGAAATGGGGGCTTACCTGCAATCTCTTTTCAAGGAATTGTTTTCCACCTTCCAAACCATATGAATGTTCATAAGGATAACTCCAGTCTCGAATCAAAAACATTAGTGTCTACAGAAAGAAGGGGAAAAAATTGAAATCATTTCTTATAAAACTTTACCAAAAATTACTACTTGAATAACTGAAGCACCCCTTACTCCCCAAAAACAATCCTTATCAAAAGTTATAGTAACCAAATGGCTTAATATTACTCATAGTTATAACAAGAGCCTACATAAGCCAACAATACTCCCAGCTCCTATACCAAGAAACTGCCTCCATCTGAGAACCTCACTGTGTATAAGAGTCACCACAAGCAGTAATACAGGATATTTTAAAAAGAAACAAAAGACATATCAGGGTATACAGATCATAATTTTAAGTCAAGATTGTGTAACTAGAAGACCAACTAACCTAATTCTAGACCAATTAGTTCTTTTCATAGAATTTTTAATTCCTATATGCTTAAGTTCCTCAACTCAGCACTACTGACACTTCGGGTCAGATAATTCTTAGCTGTGCACGGCTGTCCTACATTTTGTAGGATGTTGAACAGCATGTCTGGCCTCTATAAACTAGATGCCAATGGCATGAGCTTCCTCCCCAAAACTGTGACAACCAAAAATGTCTCCAGTCACTGGTAAATGCCCTCTGGGTGGCAAAATTACCCCAGTTCAGAAAAACTGATAGAGGCCAAATAGAGTATATTTCATCATATACACAAAATAACACCATAACCTGCCCAAATATTTCATAAAAGTGATCACCTGAGCCAGACAAGACTGAGGCAGAATCAATGTAACCCACTAACAGAATCACCAGTGATGCTATCACACAGGAAGGACTTCACACACTGATGAGCAAACAGGGTGGAGTCATTCTCACCTACTATAACACAACTAACCAAATAGTACAATGTCTACTTACAAATTACACTTGTTTCAAAAAAGAATCTATCTGAAATTAGATCTGCTTTTTAAAAAATCTCTAATGATAAGACTCCACAGAAGCAAGCAGAGCATATGCTTCTAAATCAAGGTTAATTTCTGACTTAATATTCTGTACCTAGCATTTAAAAGTAATGAAAAAACACATGGGGGAGAGATATAATAAATTCTGAAACTTTTCTATTTGAAACAAAAATAAAGAATAATAGGTCTAACCTCAACTTGTAATATACCACACACACACACACGTGTACAACCAATAACATTTTCTAGTAGTGTATCACATATAAAAGAAATTTACATGACTATCTCAAGTTTTGGAAGTAATATCCAGTTAAAAGAAATGTTATTAACCTTTTAAGTAAAAGTATTAAGAACCAGCCTATATTCATTTGTTCTATTTCCTATCCTGTAAGCTGCTACTGATGAGATGGTGACGACATTACCATAAATTAGTTTCAATTCCACTAGATCTTTTGCTAAAAATGAGTTTCGCATAATGTCCTCATATCTCCAGAGATAGAAGATGATAGCTTTTCATAGATAAAATTTTTTTTAATGATAAAATATTTATTTACCTGAAATGGCTTCTGGTAGATTTCTTCCATTGCAAGTCTGCCGTATTCTGTAAATAACTATTAAATCAAATTATTTAAAATAATGCCCCTGAAGAGGTTGAAAGAAGACCTCTGTAAAGCTATTCTATATCAGACGACTAGATGTCAGAGCCTTTAAAATCATTTGAAAGCCAAGCATTTAATTTTTTAAGACTGCATATACTTTAAAATTTCTTCTAGTTAAGAAGTCGTACATCTGTTTAAAACCATATAATAGTCAATCTTCTTACAATATTACAGGTTCTTGATGTAAAGTCACAACAAAGTGGGAATTAAATTTTCAATACTTTGGCATACATTCTTTGAGACATACATACTTGCAAGTGTTGAAGATCATCTTCTTGAATATTTTGAGACAAATTATACACCTGTTAAAACAAATTTTTGTTTTTATTAGTGTTTTACTTTGAATACCCAGCTGTGTATAAGTTTACTTGTGGAAACGAAGGCTATTTTACACCTGAGCACAAATGAATGACTCAGTCACTATCTTAACCAGTGGTCCATGAAAAGAATTTTCTTTTTTCCTAACAGGATAAAACATTAAGGGGGAAGCAGTGGTGGTAAACTGTGTAAAAATCATGAATATACACATATGGGGCCAAGAAGGCAGCAGACATTAAAAAAAAAAAAAGTATATTACATAGTAAGTTTCTTTAATGTTATGACATGATTTTTTTTTTTTAAGTGAAGAGTTCCCCCAACTACCCAACTGTTTTTCTAAGTCAATGAATGTGAAGGGCATAGTTCTATTGGTTTGGCCAAAAAGTTTGTTCGGGTTTTTCTCTGTAAGATGTTACAGAAAACCCAAACGAACTTTTTGGCCAACCCAATACAAAGATAAATTCCTCCCTGGAGCATTCATAGTACATAGTTTATGGTTTATTCAGTGGGTGCCTCAACTAACTTGACTGTAATATTATGGTTATCGTTTTACTTAAGCAAAGTCAGTCTAAATAACATGAACATTTTACCACACACACACACACACACACACACACACACACACACACACACACACACAGAGTAGGTAGCACTCTTCCACTTTCCAAGGCCCACAGACCAGAGCTGGTAACGCAAACTTCACTACTGTCAAGAAACAGTAATTGGAGAAAAGATTCGCTAGGTCCAATCCTTCTGAGTCAGGTCTTTAAAAGATGACCTGGACCACCAAAGGACAAAAGTGGATGTCCATAGTTGTCACCTCTGCTGGGAAATAACTTATATCTAATAAAATAGTGTTACTCCAAATATAGAACAATTTGTTCTAACAGCAAATAAGTGATAATCTAACTTAATCACTTGGAGGTCAAGAATATAAACAGCCAATATAGCCTGGCAAACCTAAAATGATAATTCTCAGTTGACTAATTCCAAACAGGTTCTTAAAAAGTAATTAATGATGAGGTGATTAAACTCTAGATTTAAACTCAAAAACTGAAAGAATAACCAACCTATTCTCACTCATATGGGCCTTACCTTTTAGAAAATAGGACCAGATCCCTACACTGTCAGGGCCAGGTTTTAAATAGCAAACAGAAAAGATTTGTTTATTGTAGATCATTAGTACTTAGCATATTGTGTTGTACTTAATATATGCTCAGTAATTATTTTTTGAAAGAATAAATGACAAAGGGATCAATTTGTTATTGATCTATCAGCCAGATAACTTATGTAAGGAAGGAGAGAAATCTAGCCTCAAGAATCAGGAAAGAAGCAATAATAAAAACTAATATTAGGGACTTCCCTGGTGGTCCCTGTGGTTAAGACCCTGCATTCCTGGGACTTCCCTGGTGGCGCAGTTGTTAAGAATCCGCCTGCCAACGCAGGAGACACAGGTTTGAGCCCTGGTCCGGGAAGATCCCACATGCCACGGAGCAACTAAGCCCGTGTGCCACAACTACTGAGCCTGTGCTCTAGAGCCCGTGCTCTGCAACGAGAAGCCAGAGAAAGAGAAGCCTGCGCACCACAACGAAGAATAGCCCCCACTCGCTGCAACTAGAGAAAAGCCCACGCACAGCAACACAGCCATAAATAAATAAATAAATAAAATTTTAAAAAGACTCCACACTTCCAATGCACGCAGGCATGGGTTCAATCCCTGGTTGGGAAACTAAGATCCCATATGCCGCACGGTTCGGCCTTAAAAAAGAAAAAAAAAATTAATATTCTTGATTATTTAGTTTACAAACCGCTTTCTTATGCATTATCTCATTTGTATCTCATTTCTGACTGCACACAAAACCACATGTGAGATAGGCAAGATGGGCAAAATCTTTGTTTTACGATAAGAAAGTGGCTGAATGGCTTTACGTGGTTGTCCAAAACCAGTTCTCTTGCTATCATAAAGTTGAATAAACAAGAGAACACCATGGTATAAGTTTTAGGACAGAGAACTTATAATTTAATGCAAGCCACAGAGCCAGCTAATCTGAAGGGCTGTAATGTGATAATATAAATACAAAGATGTGGCTTCTGCTCGCCTCAAGAAAATGGCAGTTGTGCTGCCCTGCGAGATCAGAGAAGAGGTAGGACAAACTGAAAACAAGAGACTCTGAGAGTCCCCAGTAATATCACTTAGTTTGTAGTGACAGATATTCCCATCCCTATAATAAAAAGAAGCCACTTCTCTTTTATCTCATAATAATTCCAAAACTTGTTTCCACTCTGACAGCTAGATACTTCAAATTGAGGAAGAAAGGAAATGGGAACTTTAATAGAAACTGGTCGTACATTCCAGATATTAATGGAAAGCACAAAAATTCCAAGACACTGTGATGGTATCACCTATAATCTACCATCCATAAGAAATATTTATCTCAGGAGAAGCACATACTTTTTAAAATATTTGCAAATATACATCTTGATACATCATCAGCTGGATCGAACCACCATACTTCAATAATTCATTTTTCAGCCAGAGAAGTATCAACCACAGATGAGCTCAGGAAACAGAAAGTAATGAAATAAAAAATGACCTGTGGTGGTTTAATTCAGTGCAATTAGTCTAAATTATACAGAAAAGAGATAGCCTAGCTTGAAGAGACTAGAACTTGATAGAACACCAAACATAACTCTAGGGTACAGCATAAGCGAAAAAACAGAAAGGATTTTACCCCTTTCTAAATGAAACAGGTGCTTTAACTCCTTAGTTTATTATATAAACATCATTAAGGTTTCCTAAATAAGAATTATTATGCCTCTACCTCCATTAGTTCAAATAATCATGTACTAGTTGTCATACATATTGCGTAGAAAACTAAATTACTTGGTTTTGTTGTTTGGTTGGTTGGTTTAGCCAAAAAATAAAGAAACACCCTATACTTTACTGTATATGACTGAATTCAATTGAATTCAATATCAACTGAATATCCTTGAATTCAATTAAGGATAACATGCAATAATACATACTCCTTTAAAAAGAAAAAAGCATAGATGCTATACCAAAGGGATTGGCTATTGGTTCACTGTTTCCCTGGTAAGCACTAAAAGTATGAAATTTCACATTGTAAGCCAGAACAGCAAGCATAGAAATGTAAGTGACCAATACTAAATGTAAATAGTTTCTCTGATTTTAATCCTTTTTTTCCCTTCAATCAAAAGGCATTTTGAGGAAGAGCAAAGGTATTAGGATTGTCTGACCTGATCATACCACAGGATCTCTGTATCTCACCTGGACAGAGCTAGTCATAGTGCTCAGAGCAAACACTGTTGCACAATCTTTGATAGTTGACTGGCTATCAAAGGCACCCTGGGTATCCATTAGCAGCACAGCCACCTAGGAATTTAAAAGTTTAAAATACTAAGTAAAAAATTCACCAATAGTGGCTATAAAAGTCAAATATAAAATGGTTAATATCAAAATCAGTAATTAAGTCAAGAAAAGTCCTCTAACTTAAGTATCTCACACATTTTGACATAATAATCCACATGTTAAAGTTATCAGATATTAATAGTTCTGTGTTGTTTTGCTCAAGACAGAATATGGAAGAAAAAAACCTAGTTTTTTTAGTAAAAAGCTATATATATATATTTTACTATATATAGTAAAAAACTATAAAGAGAATCTCACTTTTGTTCCATTAGGTCTGTCGATCACAAACACTTCATTCCAGACTTGTATGCCTGTAGTCTCTCTTTCGCAACCACCTCTCCATGTAAAGCCAGTCAATGGTTCATTGTTTCCACCAATCCAACTTTGAGAATCCTGTTAAAGTTAAGAATAAACAGAAAATAAAACACACAAAAATAAGGACTCAAAAGGAATATAAGAAATCACCCACTCTTCACAACATTGTAAATCAACTACACTTGAATAAAAATTAAAATAAAAAAAGAAATCAGCCACTCATTTTACAGATGAGGAAGGTACATCCAGGGAGATAAAATATACTGTAACATTACACAAGTAGTTACAAAAACAGTCCCAAATCCCATCTAGGGTGTTTTGACTAAGAGAGATGTGGTCTTCCCCCAAACCTGAACCTTCTTGAATAGCTCACATTTTCATACTCTAGGCTTCTAGATAAGTGGGGTCACACCCACTTCCCCCATTTTGGAAAGATTTCCTATGTTTAAAAATCATAAAAAATAGATACTAGCTATTTCGATACCTCCTTGTACAAAACTAAGTTCCAGACAGAATGGCTGTCAAAACAGCATTGCTCTCTTAGAATAGCTTATACTAAAATGTTTTCACACTGCCTTAATTTTCTCTTTAAAAAATATCAACTTTAAAAATAACCACAAGACTTGTTTGAAACCTGATTCAAACAATCCAGCTATAAAACTCTTTTTCGAAACCAAAAGGGAAATCTGAATCCAGACTGGGTATTATATTAGATGGTGTTAAGTTGGGGTAAAGATGATTGCTTGGTGTGATAATGGTTTTGTGGTTGTATTAATAATAATAATAAAGTCCTTAACTGTTATATATTCGAGTATTTATGGTGAAAGAATATGCTTAGCATTTGCTTTAAAATATTTCAGCAAAAATAAAAAAAAGAGTAAAAGGGCAGAGAGAAAAACAGATGAAACAAGACCAGCAAAATGTTGATAGGTATACTGGGGTTCATTATACTCTAGTATTTTGGGGTATATTTAAATTTTTCCATAATCAAATGTTTTAACGTACCTCACAGGGCTAGACTGTTATAATTAAATATCATAAAATTTTATTAGTTACTATACCATAAGGTAATTTATCTAGAAAATTAAATCTGGAATATAATAAATGAGTTAACTTTGACATATATTAAGAGCCCTAGGGACTCCCCTGGTGGCACAGTGGTTAAGATGCAGAGCAACTAAGCCCATGTGCCACAACTACTGAGCCTGTGCTCTAAAGCCAGCGAGCCACAACTTCTGAAGGCTGCACGCCTAGAGCCCGTGCTCCACAACAAGAGAAGCCACCGCAACGAGAAGCCCGTGCACCACAATGAAGAGTAGCCCCCGCTCGCCAAAACTAGAGAAAGCCCGCGTGCAGCAACCAAGACCCAACACAGCCAAAAATAAATAAATAAAATAAATAATTTTTTTAAAAGAGCCCTATACTTTAAATATACTTAAAGCCCATATACCCTTTTCTCAAAGTACCTCCCCCCACAGGAAAAATTCCTTTGTTTCAGAAATACTTCTAATAAGCTTTACTATATAGTCCAAAACAGACATCAAAGCTCAAATTAGGGGTGGAAAAAAGATGGGTATGGTAGGCTCAATGAGGGATGAAGCAATTTATGAAAACGAGATACAAGGTGGGGGAAAAAAGTGTTGTCCAGACCATCACTACCTAATGTGAAGATCCGTCTTAAACTTCAAACCATCTATAATTATTATTATCCCACAAAACTCCCATCCCCAGTAGGTTACCAATCCTATTAACTACAAAATTCTCTTGGATTCTCTTCTTCACTTTCAGTATCTTCAACTTTTGACCCTCATCCTTCTGTTGGTCACAAGGCTGCCTGCCACGTGGCACAATTCTATTCACATTATATACTATGGACTTGTGCTTCAGGAGGCACCCTTACAGGGATTACGGTCTTGCCCCTGGGCTATACTTTAGATGCCCCAAATAGCCTGGAACCTCCCTGTCATACTCTCCAACCCATCCTTCCCATAGTCACTTAATTTTCTCAACAAGAAATGTAATCTTGCCACTGTCCTACTAAAAAGTCATCTGTGGCTCCCCATTATTTACAGGACCATCTAGAGACCTGCTGCATACAATCCACCTTTAATTTACTTTTTCTATCTCTGCTCCTGATACTACTCATAAGTTCCCCAACACACACACACACACACACACACATACACACACACACACACACCCCTCTTCCAGTTTCTACCACTCCAAAAAGGTCACTATTCCCAAATATGTATGTTGTTTAGCATCTCTATACTTTTGTTCCACCCGCTGTCTGCCTAGACTGAGCCAGCTGTCAAGAAACTCCTACTTTTGTGGACTCTTAAAGCATATTACCGACACTGCAGGTGGTTATTTTTAAATAGCTTTGCACTGCAGTTCTTGTGTGAATACTGAGAGCACGGGCTGTAAACTCCATTTTTGTTTACAAAACTGTTCCTACCAAAGTGCCTTGCCCTATTCTAGGCTCTCACATGTGGCATCTCATTCCCCAACAATGTCAAAGTGGTATTTAATGAACTGATTATTTTTAAAAGGTCCAACCTACAAAAGTAACTTAAAAGAATCTACCCTATTAGAGAAATCTGTTTTTATTCTACATCTTGTTTCCCTATCTCTCCTATGAGAATGTAAGTTCCATGAAGAAAGAAAGTTTTGTCTTTTTTTTCTCTCAAACATAGAATAGTACTCCCAGAAGAGAGAATGGTGCCTGGCTTGCAGTAGGCACTCAAAATATTTGCTCAATAAATAAATACATTAAAAATTTTAATTATTAAGCTTCACTGTGTTCCCTTTTGAGCATGTGTAAGAGATACCAAAGAAATAAGATCCTTTTAGGGACTTCCCTGGTGGCGCAGTGGTTGGGAGTCTGCCTGCCAATGCAGGGCACACAGGTTCAAGCCCTGGTCCGGGAAGACCCCACATGCCTCAGAGCAACTAAGCCCGTGCACCACAACTAGCCCGTGTGCAGCAACAAAGACCCAATGCAGCCATACATACATACATAAATACGTTTACTAAAAAAAAAAAAAAACAAATATGATCCTTTTAATTATTCCTAGAAACAATTACATGAACAAAAGAGTAAAAACAAATTTTAAAAAGTATAGATGACTGATATCATAGGCTAAGATGTTTGTTAACCTTACCCTCTCCAAAGAAACTTTAAAAAGAACTGGTGTCTCATTTAAAAAATCTATTGACTATATATCATCTCTTCTTAGTTTACCCTGTAATGGAAATGTTTACTAAACTGATTAGTCAATAAAAGGACGAAAGAAAAAGTAAGTCAGAGAACCTAGCTAATTAAAACCACTAAGTTTTGATATTTCAAAACATGAAATTAAGAAGTCTTGCTATTTCTCTAACATATTGAATACTGATAAATTTAATATACTCATTCAAATATTTATTGAACCCCTACCATGTGCCTGCCACTGTTTTAGGTTCTAGGGATACAGCAGTGAAAAAGAACAAACATTCCTGCCCTCAAGGAGCATTCTAATGAATTCTAGAAGCAGCCTTGCTGATAACAAATACTATTTGCTGTCATAAGTTAGTAAAAGCAAACTTAAGAACTTGAAAAACAGTAATCTGATACCATTTACTACTGTAGGGACAAAACAGGCCTTAAAACTCGAAACTTCTAAAATGATTTTAATCCTCCAGTAAAATAAAAAAATCTTATTGAATAAATCTCAGTTGCAAAAGGCAATATGAAAACACCTGAACTTTAAATGTAGTCAAATATTATAGTGAATAAACATAAACTCTTGCCAAGAAGACTTACCAGTGTAATATAATTATCAACAATAAAGAACCCGGGCTTCCCTGGTAGCACAGCGGTTAAGAAACCACCTGCCAATGCAGGAGACACAGGTTCGAGCCCTGGTCCAGGAAGATCCCACATGCCGCAGAGCAACTAAGCCCGTGAGCCACAACTACTAAACCCGCATGCTGCAACTACTGAAGCCTGCGCGCCTAGAGCCCGTGCTCTGCAACAAGGGAAGCCACTGCAATGAGAAGCCTGCGCACTGCAACGAAGAGTAGTCCCCCTCGCTGCAACTAGAGAAAGCCCACGTGCATCAACGAAGACAACGAAGACCCAACACAGCCAAAAATAAAATAAATAATTTTTTTTTTTTTTTTTTTTTTGCGGTACGCAGGCCTCTCACTGTTGTGGCCTCTCCCATTGCGGAGCACAGGCTCCGGACGCGCAGGCTCAGAGGCCATGGCTCACGGGCTCAGCCGCTTCGCGGCATGTGGGATCTTCCCGGACCGGGGCACGAACCCGTGTCCCCTGCATCGGCAGGTGGACGCTCAACCACTGCGCCACCAGGGAAGCCCAAAATAAATAAATTTTTAAAAAATTAAAAAAAAACAATAAAGAACCCCTACCTACTCTGAATAATAAGAAACAAATTCTTATTTCACCATAGGAAAGATAACATTCTGTAGCAACAAAGTGAAACAACAGCTGGTAAACTTGAAACACAGACTTGGTGGTCCAACCAGGTTTACATGTATCAGACCATATACCCTGTTCCCAGTCTTACTGACTCCAACAATGGGCAGGCCAGAAGAATAAAGGCCCATTCAAAAGCCATAGTAACTCATCACAGCGAGGAGGAAAGGGACAAAAAGGATGAAATTAAAGACCCAAGTAACTGTACAATGAAAGAGCAGATCCTTCCTAGTTATGAAACATTCCCCATAAAAACGTAACAGATGGGACTTCCCTGGTGGTGCAATGGTTAAGAATCCGCCTGCCAACGCAGGGGACACAGGTTCGAGTCCTGGTCTGGGAAGATCCCACATGCCGCGGAGCAACTAAGCCCGTGTGCCACACCTACTGAGCCTGCACTCTGAGCCACAACTACAGAAGGCTGTGTGCCTAGAGCCCGTGCTCCGCAACAAGGGAAGCCACCGCAATGAGAAGTCCGCGCACCGCAACGAAGAGTAGCCCCCGCTCAACGCAACTAGAGAAAGCCTGCATGCAGCAACAAAGACCCAACACAGTCAAAAATAAATTAAAAAAACATAACAGGGCTTCCCTGGTGGTGCAGTGGTTGAGAGTCCGCCTGCCAATGCAGGGGACACGGGTTCATGCCCCGGTCCGGGAGGATCTCACATGCCGCGGAGCGGCTGGGCCCATGAGCCATGGCCGCTGGGCCTGCGCGTCCAGAGCCTGTGCTCCGCAACGGGAGAGGCCACAACAGTGAGAGGCCCGCGTACCGCAAAAAAATAAAATAAAATAAAATAACAGATGAAAATCTTAATCTGTATAAAACTAGTACCTAATTCTGGAGATAGGTTATTAACATTAAACACACAAATCAGTGGATAGAATGAGTTAATATAAACATTCTGACCACCAAACATAATTTACAGTTTTCATTTGAATATGTAAGAATACTCTACAGGTCCTGGAACAAATTAAGCAACATCAGACTCTTAAAACAGTTTTAAAACTGTCTAACATCTTAACCACCCCCATGTCCAACTCCTCCCTTTTGGGGCTGGACAAACTGATAACATTATGACTGACCCAAGGCACTAGCTCAAACAAGGACAACTATATCAACTTAGGTACATACCAAAGAAATGTAAATAACCTTTTTTTTAAGGCTCTGGTTAAAAGGTGACCTTGACCTGGAAGACATTATGCTAAGTAAAATAAGCCAGATATAAAATAACAAAATTGTATGATTCTACTTATATGAGGTACCTACAGTAGTCAAACTCATACAGAAAGTAGAAAAGTGGTTATCAGGGGCTGGAGGAAGGGGAGGAATGAGGAGTTTAATGTGTACAGAGTTTCAGTTTGGGAAGGAAAAAGTTCTGGAGATGCACTGGTGATGATGATTGTACAATAATATGAATATACTTAATGCCACTAAACTGTACACTTAAAGATGATTAAAATGGTAAACTCTGTTATGCATTTTTTAACCACAGTTTTTTTAAGTGTACTTGAGTGCTACTCGAACAGAAAGGCGAAACACCTCTAGTTATTAAATTAAGGTTTGGCATGGAGATTTGACTTCACAGTCTTCCACTGGACTTCCAGCCTCAGTGCTCCCATATGTAAAGCTAATGTAAAAAGCACAGTGGCCTCACAACAAGAAAAAAGCTCAATACGAAAATCAACAAACTTTCTTTCTTAGATCAGAGAATTGAGGTCACAGGGCAAATTGCACACCAAAATCTGAGAGACAGGCAAATACAAAGAATCACAAGCTGAGGTCAGTTACCAAGGAGCAGAAGCTGCTGGAGCAACTGGAAGAAACACTTAAATGGTAATTTGGACAAACTGCTGGAAGCTAAGAGTAGACTAGCTTGAGACCTAAGACCTCTCATGGAGGTTCAGGCTTCATAGGCCCCCACTTTCTTGGGTTTTACCTCAAGGAGCTCCCTGAGGTTTTCTTTTTTTTTTTTGGCCATGGCACACAGCTTGCAGGATCTTAGTTCCCTGAGCAGGGACTGAACTTGGGCCACAGCAGTGATAGCACTGAGTCCTAACCACTGGACTGCCAGGGAATTCCCTGCAACCATTTTCAAATACACTCAGGAAAGTAAGCACTGATAGCAGTCCCCATTAACAAAGACCTGCCCTCCAAGACAAACTACCTTATCAGAGCTTTATCTAAGCCTGGAAAGGGCAATTCATCAACTCCAGCCCCCTCTATCCTTCCTGTCTCAAGTAAGGGGAGAAAAAGAATTGTTAAGGCTAAGAAACACTTCTGAAGGTCACAGCCCAGGGACTCAGGTCCACTTACAAAACTGAGATTTAATCGTAAAATGATATAGCTTTCCTCTCCCACACCTTACCACCACATCAACCAGGCTCCACTACGATGACAGTGGATTACAAATGAGAGAGCTGCAAGACACATTCTATTTAAGGAGTTCTTAGAGAAACCCAAGGATAATGGGGGAGGGGGAGAAAACTGAAGTCTCTGGGACCTAAAGCAGCAGAAAACATTAAACACATCTCTGAGCTAAAGCTAGATTAACATAACACCTCACACTAAAAACTTAACTGTCAGTTCCTATTTTCTGATATTTCATGCCTAACTTTCAACAAAAAAATTACAAGCCATGCCAAAAGGTAAGGAAAAACAGACTGACAAGACAAAGCAACCATCAGAACCAAACTCAGATATGATGCAGATTTTGAAATATGAGGTAGTAAATTTAAAATAACTAGGATTAATATCTTATGGGCTCTAATGAGAAAAGTAGAAAATGTGCAAAAACAAGTAATGTAAGCAGAGAGATGGAAACTCAAAGAATTAAAAGAAAATGGTAGATATAAAAAACACTGTAATAGAAGTAAAGAATGCCTTTAATATACTTATCCACAGACTGGACACAGCCAAGGAAAGAATAAGTGAACATGAATATATATCAATAGAAACTTCCCAAATTGAAATGCATAGACAAAAAAGGATAAGAATAACAGAACAGACCACTCAAGGACTGTGGGACAACTGCAAAAGGTGTAATCTAGGTGTAATGGAAATAGCAGAAGGAGAAGGGAGAAAAGCATAAAAGAAACATCAGAAGTAATAATGGCTGAGAATTTTCTAAAATTAATGACAAATACTAAAAAACATATCCAATAAAGTCAGAGAACACCAAATAGGATAAATACCAAAAGATCTATACCAGGCATATCACAGTCTAACTGCAAAATAACAAAGACAAAAAGGAAATCCTGAAAGAAAACAGAGACAAAAAACACTTTACCTGTAGAGGAACAAGGAAGGATAAGAATCACTTTGGACTTCTCACACACAAACAGGAAGAGAATAGAGTGAAATATTTCAAGTGCTGAAAGAAAAAAGCCACCAACCTAGAATTCTGTATCCAGCAAAGTTATCCTACAAAAGTGAAGGAGGGGCTTCCCTGGTGGCGCAGTGGTTGAGAGTCCGCCCGCCAATGCAGGGGACGCAGGTTCGTGCCCTGGTCCGGGAGGATCCCATATACTGCGGAGCAGCTGGGCCCGTGCGCCACGACTACCGAGCCTGCGCTCTAGAGCCTGCGCGCCACAACTACTGAAGCCCACTTGCCTCAATTACTGAGTCCGCGCGCCTAGAGCCCATGCTCCGCAATGAGAAGCCACCACAATGAGAAGCCTGCGCACTGCAACGAAGAGTGGCCCCCGCTCGCCAAAACGAGAGAAAGCCCGTGCGCAGCAGCAAAGACCCAACACAGACAAAAATAAAATAAATAAAAAAAAAAAAAAAAAAAAAAAGTGAAGGAGAAATAGTCTTCCTTAGACAAAAACTGAGGGAGATTGTTACCAGTACACCTGCCTTGAAAGAAGTGTTCAAAGTTCTTCCAAGGGAAAGAAAATAATATAGGTCAGAAACTCAGACATATATATAAAAGAATGTCAAAGAAAGACAAGAAAGTAAATCTTTTATTCTTCTTTCTCTTAATTCATCTAATAGACAACTATGTGTATGAAGTGCTAATAGCAACAATGTATTGGGTGATTGTGTACATAACACAGAGGAAATTAACATCATAAGGCACAGGAGGGAGGAATTGGGAATACTCTGTCATAATGTACCTGCTCTACCGATGAAGCAGTATAGTAATATTCTAAAGCAGACTTAGACTAGTTGTAAATGTACATTGCAAACTCCAGGCAACCAGTTTTTTTTTTTTTAATGTTTAGAGAAGTATAATAGATATACTAAGGAAGAACAGAATGTAGAATCATATAAAATAGTCAATTAAAGCTAGAGAAGGCAGAAAAAAATAAAAAAGAACAAACAAGTACAACAAATAGAAAATTACAAACAAGAAATAACAATCCAATCCTATCAAAAATCACTTTAGATGTGCATGATTGAAATAAACCAATTAAATGACAGAAACTGTCACTGTGGATTAAAAAAAAAGACCCAAATATTTGTTGTCCACAAAAAACCCAGTTTAAACATAAAGAAAAGGAATGGAGGAAGATATACCATACTGACACTAATCAAACAAAAGCTAGAGTAGCTATACTAATTTCCGACCAAGCTGACTTAAGGACAAGGAAATTATCAGGATAAAGAGTGGTATTACATCACTTTGTTATAAAGCAGAAACTAACACACCATTGTAAAGCAATTATACCCCAATAAAGATGTTTAAAAAAAAAAAAAAAAAAAAGAGTGGTATTACATAATAATAAAGGGGTCAATTCTCCAGAAAAACTTAACAGTTATCTTTAATGTGTATGCACTTAACAACAAAGCATCAAAATACGTGAGGCAAGAACTGAACTGTAAGAAGAAACAAGGCAAGTCCACTATTACACTTGGAGACTTCAACACCCCTCCATCAGTAATTGACAGACCCAGAAGACAGAATATCAGTAAGGATGTAGCTGAACTGAACAGCACCAACAATCAGGTGGATCTAATTGACATTATACTGGGTTGGCCAAAAGGTTCATTTGGTTTTTTCCATAAGATGGCTCTAGTAGTGCTTAGTTGTCTTTAACTTCATTCGAAACAAATTTTGTTGGATTGTATTGTGACAGCTGTCATACCAGCATGCCTTTAAAAAAAAATTTATCAAAGTTGGTGAATTTTTGTGTAGCCATTTTAATACTGAAGATGGAAGAAAAAAAGCCACATTTTTGGCATGTTATGCTTTATTACTTCAAGAAACGTAAGAATGCAACTGAAACGCAAAAAAAGATTTGTGCAGTGTATGGAGAAGGTGCTGTGACTGATCCGACGTGTCAAAAGTGGTTTGTGAAGTTTCATGCTGGAGATTTCTCTCTGGATGATGCTCCACATTCGGGTAGACCAGCTGAAGTTGATAGTGATCGAATTGAGACATTAATTGAGAACCATCAACGTTATACCACGCGGGAGATAGCTGACATACTCAAAATATCCAAATCAAGCAATGAAAATCATTTGCACCACCCTAGTTATGTTCATCTCTTTGATGTTTACGTTCCACATAAGAAGCAAAAAAAACCTTCTTGACCATATTTCTGACGTGATTCTCTACTTAAACATAAGGAAAATGTTCCATTTTTAAAACAAACTGTGACAGGTGATGAAAAGTGGATACTGTACAATAATGTGGAACAGAAGACATTGTGGGGCAAGCGAAATGAACCACCACCATCCACACCAAACACCATTCTTCATCCAAAGAAGGTGATGTTGTGTATATGGTGGGATTGGAAGAGAGTCCTCTATTATGAGCTCCTTCCGGAAAACCAAACGAAAATTCCAAAAAGTACTGCTCCCAATTAGACCAAATGAAAGCAGCACTCGACAAAAAGCATCTGGAATTAGTCAACAGAAAATGCATACTTTTCCATCAGGATAACCAAGACCGCATGTTTCTTTGACAACCAGGCAAAAACTGTTACAGCTTGGCTGGGAGGTTCTGATTCATCCGCCATATTCACCAGACATTGCACCTTCGGATTTCCATTTATTTTGGTCTTTACAAAATTCTCTTAATGGAAAAAATTTCAATTCCCTATAAAAGGCACCTGGAACAGTTTTTTGCTCAAAAAGATAAAACGTTTTGGGTGGATGGAATTGTGAAGTTGCCTGAAAAATGGCAGAAGGTAGTGGAACAAAACGGGGAATACGCTGTTCAATAAAGTTCCTGGTGAAAATGAAAAATGTGTCTTTTATTTTTACTTAAAAACCGAAGGAACTTTTTGGCCAACCCAATAGAATCCTTCATCCAACAACAACAGAATACACATTCCTCTCAAACTCATACACAACATTCCCCAAAATAGGACATATACTGGGCCTTAAAACACACCTTAAAATAAATTTTAAAGAACAGATCACACAAAGTATGCTCTCAGACTACAACTGAATTAAACTAGAAACCAGTAATAGAAACACAGCTGGAAAACCCCATAATACTTGGAGTTTACACAATACACTTCTAAATAACACACGGGTCAAAAAAGTCTCAACAGAAATTTTAAAAGATTTTGAACTAAATGAAAATGAAAATACAACCCATGAAAATATGTAAAATGCAGTGAAAGCAATATTTACGAGGAGAATTTATAGCACTGGGTGCATATATTAGGAAAAAAGATCTAAAATCAATCATCTAAACTTCTACCTTAGGAAACTAGATATAACCTAAAGAAGCAGAATAAAAATACAGCAGACACCAAAAAAGCTGAACACAGAAAACAGGATGACAACACAACAGGGAAAAAAAATTAATGGAACGAAAGCTGGTCCTTTGAAAAGATCAATAAAATTGATTTGACAGAGAAAAGACAAATAATAATATCAGAAATCAAAGAGGAGTCAAAACTACTAATTTCATGGACATTAGAAAGATAGTAAAAGAATATTAAGAATAATTCTATGCCCACAATTTTGATAACTTAGTTGAAATGGACCAATTATTTGAAAGACACAACCTACCAAACCCACACGAGAAAAAAATGGATCATCTGAATAGACCTGTATCTACTAAAGAAATTTAATCAATAATTAATAACCTTCAAAAGAGAATGAACCAAATTCAGACAGTTTCACTGGTAAGTTCTACCAAACATTTAAGAAAGAAATGATGCCAGTTCTCTCTAAGCTTTTCCAGGAAATAGAAGCAGAGGGAACACTTCCTAACTCATGCTATGAGGCCAGTGTTATCTTAATACCCAAACCAAATAGAGACATAACAAGAAAGGAAAACTAAAGATCAATATATCTCATGAACATAGATATAAAAACACTCAACAAAATATTAGCAAATTAAATCCAACATTGTATAAAAAGAATTATACACCACAACTAACTATTCCAGGGACACAAGGCTAACTCAACATTCAAAAAATTAATAATGTGATCCATCACATCAACAGGCTAAAGAAAAATCATATGATCACATCAACAGATGCAGAAAAAGCATCTGAAAAAATCCAACATCCACTCATGATTAAGAAAACAAAAACCCTCTCAGCATGCTAGAAACAGAGAACTTCCTGAACTTGATTGAACTTCCTGAACTTGATGAAAACATATACAGAACTATTTATTCTACAGCTAACAACATACATAGTGTGAAAACCTAGATGCTTCTCCCTAAAGATTAGGAAAGAGATAAGGATATTTGCTCTTATCACTTTGTACTCAACACTGTACTGCAGACTCTAGCCAGGAAAATTAGCTAAGAAAGAGCGAGATAAGAGGTACTCAGATTGGAAAGGAAAAAGGGAAACTGTATTTACAGGTGACATGATCTTATATATAGAAAACATTAAAAAGTCCACTAAAAAACTATTGGAACGGGGACTTCCTTGGGGTGCAGTGGTTAAGAATCCGCCTGCCAATGCAGGGACACAGGTTTGAGCCCTGGTCGAGGACGACCCCACATGCCGCGGAGCAACTAAGCCCATGCGCCTAGAGCCCTTGCTCCGCAACAAGAGAAGCCACCGCAATGAGAAACCTGCGCAAAAAAGAGAAGCCCCTGCTCGAGGCAACTAGAGAAAGCCCGTGCACAGCAACGAAGACAAAACACAGCCAAAAATAAATAAATTTAAATAAATAAATAAAAATTGTTCACTTAAAATGATTTTAAAAAAAACTATTGGAATGAATAAATGAGTTGAACAAGGTTGCAGGATACAAGACCAATATAAAACAATCAACTGTATTTCTGTAAACTTGCAACAAACTATCTGAAAATGAAATTAAGAAAACAATTCTGGGGGGCTTCCCTGGTGGCAGTGGTTGAGAGTCCACCTGCCGATGCAGGGGACGCGGGTTCGTGCCCTGGTCCAGGAAGATCCCACATGCTGCAGAGCGGCTGGGCCCGTGAGCCATGGCTGCTGAGCCTGCGCGTCCGGAGCCTGTGCTCCGCAACGGGAGAGGCCACAACAGTGAGAGGCCCGCGTATCGCAAAAAAAAAAAAAAAAAAAAAAAAAAAAGAAAGAAAACAATTTTGTTTATAACATCAACAAAAAATGAATAAATTTAACAAAAGAAGTGTAAAACATACTCTGCAAACTACAAAACATTTTTGGAAGAAATTAAAGAAGATCCACATAAGTGGGAAAACATCCCATGTTCAAAGATTGAAATGCTTAATATTAAGATGGTGACACTACCCAAACTGACCTTTTAGATTCAATCCAATCACCAACAGAATCCCAGCTAACCTCCCATAGAAGCTGATAGACTAAGTCCAAAAATCATATGGAATTGCAAGAGACTTAGAACAAACAATCTTGAAAAAAGAACAAAATAAGAGAACTCACTTCCTGTTTTGAAAACTTACTACAAGGCAAAGGTAATCAAGACAGTCTAGTACTGGCATGAGAACAGACATACAGACCAATGCAACAGAACTGAGGGTTCAGAAATAAAGCCACATGTCTATGGCCAACTAGCTGTCAACAAGGGTGCCAAGATCATTCAATGGGGAAAGAATAGCCTTTCTAACAAACAGTGCTGGGACAACTGGATAGGCATATACAAAAAAAATGAAGCTGAACCCTTACCTCATACCATTATCATTCATTATTATATATTAATGTATTATATATAATTAGTGAATATATGTTATATTAACATATTCATAGAATTATAGCATTATTCATAAGCCAAAAGGTGGAAACAACCCAAATGCCCACTAACGATGAGGGGATAAATAAAATGTGATGTATGTATACAATAGAATATTATTCAGTCTTGGGCTTCCTGGTGGCACAGTGGTTAAGAATCCGCCTGCCAATGCAGGGGACACGGGTTCAAGCCCTGGTCCGGGAAGATCCCACATGCCACAGAGCAACTAAACCCGTGCACCACAACTACTGAGCCCATGTGCCACAACTACTGAAGCCCACATGCCTAGAGCCCGTGCTCCACAACAAGAGGAGCCACTGCAATGAAAATCCCACACACCACAACAAAGAGTAGTCCCCACTCGCCACAACTAGAGAAAGCCCACACACAGCAATGAAGAGCCAACGCTGCCAAAAATAAATAAATAAAATAAATTTATCTTAAAAATAAATAACCGATTAATTTGAACATGACATGAAGGAATTTTATTCTAGAAAAACTTTTAATTCACTTCTCAAGTTTACAAAAGACTGATTTCTTTCCTTCTATATTTCAAGCAAAAACAACCTATTTTCATAATACAAGTAGCAGCTTAAGAAAAAAAAATCTGTGTAGGAAGCTATTTACTTTGCAAGAAAATGAGACCTAAAGATCAGAATTTCCCCTGTAATCTGGAAATGTTTGGTAACAATCTCAGAAAATTCTTGGTTTTAAGAACTTAGCTACTGAAGTTTTTGTTTTTATCCAACAGAAAAGAGCTCACATTCAGCTTTGTTATGATTCCTTTACTAACTAATCAAAATTAAAACATATCTATTTCTAAATCATGAAGTAAAATATTTACATTTGGCTCCTTTAGTGAACTGCTTTACATAAATTGACTCAAGTCAATACCGAAGACATACGAAATCAGTACAGTAGGTCCTCCCGATGTGAAACCCACAGATACAGTGGGCTGACTGTACTATGCCATTTTATATAAGGAACCTGGACATCCAGGGATTTTGGCATCCACTGGAGGTCTTGGAATCAATAGCCCCCCCAATCCCGCCCCCACTCTGGGATACCTAGGGACGACTGTATAAAGCCACTGTTATCTCCTACCTTCTTCAACTACCATCCCATCTTTGCAGGCATATAGGTTAATGAAATATTCCAAAACCATCCCACTGTTTTTTCTCCTTTACTTTCATCTCCTAGGAAAAGCATGACCCACCACTAAGTCAGTATAAGTAGAATCCTGTTATTCCTCCAAATCAAACACTGTTTAATGTGATTTTCAATTGACAGAATAAGATTATTTACATCAGGAATCCTATATGGAAACTTTATGAATGAAAAGACATTTAGCTTAGAAACCACTAACTAGTTGTGTAGCCTGAGGTCCTCCTTACCATTCTGTGCCTTCAGTATCTTTACCCACAAAGGAGGAAATTCTATTAGTTCAGAGATTACAAATATACGACACATGTGGGCTGCTACTCGCCCTCTGAACAGCCACTACTAATTGATAAGAGATCAAATAAGAAATGGCACCTAAGGTGAAACTTGCTAGACAAGTGATCTAAGCTTCCTTCCCCTTCTAACATTCTGTCTGTGACCTACTTGGAATCAAATACATTTGCAGTGAACAGCTCAGACACAGATAGAAACAATATACACAAGCTAACTTAAGGAGCCAGAGCCTCAAAATACAGAAATTCTTTATCATCTTTAAATGTACAGACTTTTTTTTTTAAAGAATAAGTCACAAAAAAAAAGAATAAGTCACTATTTATACATTTCTCTATTTCAGATGTATATTTCTGGAAAATAATCAAGTCTAAGTAGAAAAACCTTAAAATACTATATCTTTCTCAATTTCCAACTTGTGTAAAATAGTGTTCTTTATCATGAACTACATTCTTGATACTCAGGCATGCTTGGACATGCCTGATGAGATCCCTATGGAAAGAATATTGAAAAGCTTCCTGAAAATCAACTAGGAATGTTTGCCTTATTACTTATCTCAAGTAGGATGCATATCCAGTTACAGATTTACACAGAACACGTAAAGGTGAACACCCTGACAGATGTTTAGACAATTATGTAATTCTGTCAAAGTGTTATTTCTAGCACCGTCATGTGGCCTTCTGAATGTCTAAAGCCTACTCCTATAAAGCCCTTCCCCTTAAGTGCTCCACTACAAATTTCCAATTCCTCCTTCTTGGTTCCTATCAAACTCTCATTCCCTCAGCCCAACTTTCAACTGTTAGAAAACTACTCTGACTCAAGCGGGAAAAAAAAATTTTTTTTCTTGCTTTTGTTCAGGGGAGAAAGTCAAAGTCAGGGAGGGGGAGGGAAATAATTGTCTGGTACCACCAAAAAGTGAAAATGTGTAGAGAAAGGGTGATCCATCAGTCAAAATAGAAAATAAGTTCTGACTATGGGCCAATTATCGTGCCAGGCATCGGAGATATGGTAACCAAGATAAAGCCCACTTCCTGACAGTAAACTAGCCAGGAAAAATAAGTAACTAAAGTAGTATCAATGAAACATAGGACCTGTGCCATATGGTCATAACACAGCCTTAGAAACCAAGGAAGGCTTCCTATGAAAAAAGATTAGCCAACAGTACAGCAACATTTGAGAGATAACACGACATACTCGAGGAACTGCAAAAACTACAGTATACCTGACATACAGAGACAAGGGATGAGGCTCAGAGATCATGGAAGACCATGGAAGTCACTTTAAGGAACCGAACCTTATCTCAAAAAGTAAGTCTCTGCAGGAGACTTATTTGAGGAGCATAAGTATACCTTTACAGAAGTCTCTATCAGCCTACTTCACCCACTGTTGTAAAGGCGACTGAGAAGGGGAAGGAAATAACAAAAAGCGAGAGACTGAACAGTGCTTCAGAGACTTTAGAGTCTACTCAGACATCTTAGGTTAGAGCTACGATGCTTGGAACACAGGTGCTCAATCATATGCCTCAATATGTACTACATGCAAAAAGGAATTATGGAGATGAAGAATCAAGAGCTCAACCTTACATTACTGTCTTAACTGAGAAGTCTTATCAAGAACTGTATTTTCATAAAATTAAAGATACAGCTCTTACTGTTTTTTGTCTATTATTTTTAAACAATATTGGTTGGTAATTTTTGTTTTTAACTCAGTTCAATTTAAAAGACACTATTCACCTTGTTATACATATATCTAAGCATGAAGTCCAGTAGAAATGATTTCCCTTTACGAAAAGCTCCTGCCACGGATACCACTACTATGTTAAGATCTCGTATGTGCTCCTGTAGCAATATCTGCTCCAAAGCTTCTTCATCAAGCTCAAAGTTATGGTCATCTTCATGTGCAAGAACAATCTGTACTGGACATGGTTTCTTCATAACCTCATCAGAGTTTACTAGGTCATCATCTTCATAATTCTCACCTAGAGTTAAAAAAGAGAAAAAAAGGTTACCTTAATTCCTGCATTCTAAACTTTTCCTAAAGGATCACAACTAAAGCAAAATTTCAAATAACTTCTCCTCCATTATAGGTCATTTGGAAATAGTTACAAAAAGTGATGCTCAAACACACACTGGATTTCTCACTCCCTCTATAATAGGACCAAGAATACCAGTCAGTTTCTTACTATATATAGAGATAAGCAGGAATACTAAGTAAGGCCTCTATCTCAATCAGGTCTTAACAGCTAAACGTGCACAGCAGCTGTTCTTGAACACTGTATGATTCTATAAACAACTTTTGCTACTGTATGCACACACAAACCAGATGTAGTGAATGGAAAATCAATTTCACCTAATAATTCAGATTCCAATTTCCCTATAGACATCACCTGGAAATTACTCCAAGTTACAAAGATTAAAATATACATATAAATTGTAAACATTATTTTTCATTCTGAAACTTCAAGGGTTAAGGTCCTAAGAAATTTCCAAAAATGACACGATAAAGCTAATGGTTCCCTAATTTAGTAAGAGTTACCTAAAAGTATAGCATTCCTTATTAAAACAAAGCACAGGATTAATGTTTTAGTGGAAGACATAAGAAGAACAGTCAATGAGGTGCAGAGATTCATCTGTCTCTAGGGCCCTTTTTCACCAAACACCACAGACACCCCTTCAAAATTATACAGCTCCTAAAAAACAGCTATATAAACTCTTTTGTTCACCCAGCACACCAAAAGAAGTTAACCTTTGCAGAAGAACTTTACTGAATAGTGATGAAGAAATAACTATAGAATATGTAATAGGTGAGAGAGTTTTTTAAAGTTTAGGTTTGTGTTTTGTTTTCTGTTTTTTGTTTGTTTGTTTGCGGTACACGGGCCTCTCACTGTTGTGGCCTCTCCTGTTGCGGAGCACAGGCTCCGGACGCGCAGGCTCAGTGGCCATGGCTCATGGGCCCAGCCGCACTGCAGCGTGTGGGATCCTCCCGGACCAGGGCACGAACCCGTGTCCCCTGCATCGGCAGGCGGACTCTCAACCACTGCGCCACCACGGAAGCCCTGTTTGTTTGTTTTTAAACCCACTTAATAGCTAGTTTCAGAGACTATGTACCTTGTCTGCCTTTCTTCCCTATCAATTGCTTGATCCCACTAGCAACACTCCTGGGGATCTTATCCTCTCCCACATCAACATTTTTAAGACTCTCCCCTTGAGATTGTCTACTAAGTGCCAGTTTCCAATCTAAGGAGACATACAGTATCTACTGTGTTCAATGCAATGACAGCCCCTCCTCACCGAGGAGACAGCCAGTCCACTGAGGAGTGGCACATTATTAGTGCACCAATACCTTATCCACACAAACACTATTCTCATCACGAAGATTATATACTTACATTAATGAATTTTTAATTTCTTTACAGAAAGAAACATCTAGCTTATTTGATTTGCAAAGACTATTAGAGTCTTTACCTTCACATCACAAGGCACATTTAACTGTACAAAGCAAAATCAACACTATTTCAAAAGCTGTTGCAAACAGTAACAATATAATGTAATATAAAGAGCAGTCAGTTTCAAAGGAGAATTTTTTAAAGTAAAAGCAAACAGTATTTAATTAAAAAGGATATTATCACTGCTTGTTTCAATGCTATACAGATATAGCCGGGTATGCTACTTGAATGCACAAAAAGTAAACCTTCCAGGAAAAGTACAACATAGTTAAATTCCAATTTAATATATTACCAAACAGTACGCAAATTGTGTGATTAAAACCTTCCAAACCTATTAGTGTTTAAGAATGAACCAGGAGGGGCTTCCCTGGTGGTGCAGTGGTTGAGAATCCGCCTGCCAGTGCAGGGAAAATGGGTTCGATTCCCAGTCCGGGAAAATCCCGCATGCCGCAGAGCAGCTAAGCCTGTGTGCCACAACTACTAAGCCTGTGCTCTAGAGCCCACAAGCCACAACTACTGAGCCCACGTGCCACAACTACTGAAGCCCACAGGCCTAGAGCCCGTGCTCCGCAACAAGAGAAGCCACCGCAATGAGAAGCCTGCGCGCTGCAACGAAGAGTAGCCCTCGCTCACCGCAACCAGAGAAAAGCCCGCATGTAGCAATGAAGACCCAACGCTGCCAGAAGCAATAAATAAATAAAATAATAAAATAAATAAATTTTTTTTAAAAAGAATGAACCAAGAAGCAAAACTGCCTAGATGCGTGTCATTTAACTTCTCTATGCCTGCTTCCTCATCTGTAACATGGGGATAATAATAGCACCTACCACGTTAAGTTGTCATCAGGATTAAATGATTTGAAATATGCTTGATATATCGTAAGCATTACAGGTGCTTGTCATTAAGGTGACAGTAATTTTAAAATAATCAATCCTACAGAAAACCTTTTATTTACACCTTAAAATGCTAAAACTCTACAGTGACCTTCAATTGACCTGTGTAGCTGTGTAACATCACCATCTACCCATTTGCAGGCACAAACCTGAGGGCTGTCCATGATACATCCCTCCTTTTCCTTACCCCTAAATCTAACCAATAACGAAGTCTTAAATTTGTCTTCATTCAAAATCTTCTAATACCATCCCTATTCTCATCATCACCACCATCTTATCTCACTTAAGGTGGTATCGAACTGGTCTCCCTTCTTGCCCCCTCCTCCAAACCAATCCTCACAGAGTAGAAACTGAATAATACGGTTAAATGTAAATGTGATTAAGTTACTCTCCTTAAAATCACTGCTACAGAGCATTAACAACTAAAACCCTACACGTGCCTCATAAAATCCTGTACTCACTGCCAAATCTCTCCTGCCCCATTTGGTGCTATTTTCCCCTGTGTAAACTACCAATAGACAAGCTAACCTTTTTTCAGATCCTTATGCTATTAAGCTCTTTCTAGACCCTTATTTCACCCATGATATTTCTCTGCCTGGAATACTCTTTCCCATGCTGTTCCCCTAATTAATTCCTTAAATCTCAGTTTAAACGTCATGTTCTCAGGAATATCTTCCCCCAAGGTTCCTAACCGAATTCAGTCCTCCTACACTCCCCCAATTTTAATCCACCCATCATTTGAATATTTATGTAAGTACTTATTTATTACATGTCTCCCCTCCTAGACTGCCAATCCTCTGCTTAAAACCCTCAATTAGTTCCCCACCATAACCAGAAAATAGAGGGGAAAAAAAAAATCTTCTAAATCCCTTACCATAGTCTCCCCAGTTCTGTGTGATCTGGCCACTGCAATCTGCCCTTCTTGCTGTTCCTTGAACAGGCCAAACCTGTTTCCCACCCCAGAATCTTTGTCCTGTGTTCTCCCCTGTCTGGAACGCTCTGTCCCTAGAAATTTACGTGGCTTGCTTCTCCATCATCTAGGTCTCAGTGCGAATGTTATCTCCTCCATGTGGCTTTCCTCAACCACTCAGTCTAAGTTACAGACCCCTCTCCATCACTTTAACAAAACAGGGTTTTTTCCCACAGCCCTTTCCAGTATTTAAAATAACTTTTTTCATTTGTTTACATGTGTGCCTTATATCTCCCCCTCCATAGAAAGTATGTGCCACAAAAATAAGGATCCCAGTCACCCTACTGACCACTCTCTTAGAACACGCTTGGCACCTAGCAGGTGCTTAATAAATATTTCTTGAATGAATGAAATTTACATATTTTACTCAGGAGTTTTACACATGTCCCTACCTGTTTTATAAGCAAATTTGACATTCACATAATTAGTTTGGGGAAATACTTGTAGCAACTCAAGAGTAGTATATTTATCACGAAATTACAATTAAAAGTATGAAGTTCTACCAAGTAACACGTTTTAATTAAAAAGAACTCAAAATTAATAAGTGCTAAAGTATCATAATGACCAAATTTGGAGATTGCTGATTTTGTTAAAACCAACAAGTAGTCTTATTCTTAATGTAAAGAAAGCATTAGTTGGTTTCTTAAAAATAAAAATAAACCATTTGGCAGGAAATCTTTGCTACTTTAAAATTTCACCTAAATTAATTGACTACAGTGGCCAGTTTTCTTTTATTAGCACGAATAAAGATAGATACTGCAGATATACAGGCAGCATATTTGTCACTATTTCTAGTCAACAGACCTCTAAAGGGAAGTGTAGCGAATATGTTTCACAGGTATCATGGAGTACAATGACATGATTCAGCTAAATTTACTCCCCCATCATAATTTCCCTACTAAATTTGGACGAACTACAGATAAAGTACTTCATTCATCAAACACTGATATAGGCCACCATATAAAAGAGAATTATATGCAAATTTCTTTAGAATACCTATAAATATTAATACTCTGTGATCACCTACAATTGGAAGTCTTTTTAAATTTAGCACTAAGATCTTAAACTGAAGTTAAATTCTATGTAGAGAATAGTGATTTTATTTCCACTCTTTAATGCCAAGAGATTGCCGGAAAAAGAGATTTCGGCCCTCCAATAGATTTTCCTAATTCACTGTTCCAAGTCAGTTCTCCCCGACGTGGATCTTTCAGGGTCAAAGCTGAAAGACACATACAGACAATCAACTCAAATATTTCTCCATACCTTAACACTGAGTATACTTAACCTATTTACCACAAGGCCTACAAAAAGACACCGTCTTGGTAAAAAAGTGGGGAAAGAGAGATGACTAGGTGGAACACAAGAGGATTTTTAGGGCCATGAAACTATTCTCTATGATGCTAATGGTAGAGCTGTATCATCATACATTTGTCAAAACCCATAGAATATACAACCCCCAAAGTGAACCCTAATGTAAACTACAGACTTTGGGTGATAATCAGGTGTCAATAAAAGTTCACTGATTGTGACAAGTGTACCACTCTGGTGTGGGATGCTGACAGGGCGAGAGGCTGCAGGTGTGTGAGGACCGGGGGTGGGGGGTCAGGGGTTGGGGGGTGCGCATGCGTGCGGCCAGACTTTACTTTGTGCTCAATTTTGCTGTGAACTTAAAACGGCTCCAAAAAATAAGTCTATTAAAAAAAAGAAAAAGACATCTGTCTTTTTTTATTGCTATTTAATCATACTTTATCTTAATTCATACATTCAGCACACATTCCAACAGGAAAATTTACACTTCAGGACCAACCTAGGTATATTTGCAAATTTCAATCTTAATCATAAACTATGACAATAAAAAGGTGCTACAAATCTGCATTACAATGTTACTAACATTAGATTACATCAACCCAAAACTAAACTTGTAGAAAGAGAAACAAAAGTATTTCACTTTTATTATTCACATTCCAAATAAAAACTTGTAACAAATTTTTATGGATAGTAGCCTGGACTCAGTGCACTCAGTCTATCTATAAAAATTAGCTATTCAGCGCTTCCCTGGTGGCGCAGTGGTTGAGAATCCGCCTGCCGATGCAGGGGACACGGGTTCGTGCCCTGGTCCGGGAAGATCCCACATGCCGCGGAGCGGCTGGGCCCATGGGCCGTGGCCGCTGAGCCTGCGCGTCCGGAGCCTGTGCTCTGCAATGGGAGAGGCCACGGCAGTGCGAGGCCCGCGTACCGCAAAAAAAAAAAAATTAGCTATTCAACAAAAGCAAAGTGATATTTTGATGTCTGGTACTTGGACCTCAACATTTATACTCCATAACAAAATGATAATAGTATCTAAGTATTCAAAAGTTGAATCCAGCACATATTTTAAAAAGCCTTAAAAAGGTTATACCATGGCAAACCTATTTGTAGATATTTATTATAAGAAACAAAGATGCTAACACAGATATATAAGTTGGTTTATCAGTGTTATTTATGGTAGTGAAAATTAATGTTCAATGTCTTTTTTAATATTTATTCATTTATTTATTTGGCTGTGCCGGGTCTCAGTTGTGGCATGTGGGATCTTCACTGCAGCATACGGGATCTTTTTTTTTTTTTTTTTTTTAAGTTGTAGCATGTGGGATCTAGTTCCCTGACCAGGGATAGAACCCAGGCCCCCTGCATTGGGAGTGCGGAGTCTTAACCACTGGACCACCAGGGAAGTCCCTAATGTTAAACTTCTTAAAACTGGAAATTGGTCTAATATATTTTTTTAAAATAAATTTATTTATTTTTGGCTGCATTGGGTCTTCGCTGATGAGCGCGGGCTTTCTCTAGTTGCAGTGAGCAGGGGCTACTCTTCATTGCGGTGTGTGGGCTTCTCATTGCGTTAGCTTCTCTTGTTGCAGAGCATGGGCTCTAGGTGTGTGGGATTCAGTAGCTGTGGCCCACGGGCTCAGTAGTTGTGGCCCACGGGCTCTAGAGCGCAGGCTCAGTAGTTGTGGCGCACGGGCTTACTTGCCCCGCGGCATGAGGGATCTTGCCGGAGCAGGGCTCAAACCCATGTCCCCTGCATTGGCAGGCGGATTCTTAACCACTGCAACACCAGGGAAGTCCCGGCCTAATATCTTTACTACATGTTGACATATTATGCAGCTTTAAACCACATACACACATTTAAAAAATCAAAGATAGTCTTCAACTCAGTATAAAATAAGTGGGGAAAAGGCAAATCACAAAGTAGTACAAATCTTCCCCAATTCTGTTTTGCCTTGTTTTTAAAAACACAGGTACACTTGGGAGTTGGGGGGGGAGAGAGAAACATTTGAGGCTTGAGGCTTGTTCTTCCAGTCATTAGAGTAACTGCTACCAGACTGGTCCTGTGCCACAAACTATAAATCTAAACAAAATACACAAGGCACCTTTTTTCAAGCACTGGACAACAGGCAGAAGAGGGTAATCCTTGAGAAAAGGTCACACACACACATGCCTCCCATCCACACTCTGCTAAGAACAATTTCCTAAACAGCGTGGGGAACCAAAGCACAAGCAAAGATCTGAGTTCAGGACTACTAAAAGCAGTTGGAAGCTGTGCAGCAGGACAGAGAAAAAGGAACTATGCAGAGGTAGAGCCCAGAAGTCCTTGGCCAAGGGCGATAAGCTTCACAGGTGCAGAGGAACACACTACGCAAGGCTTACCAAAAAGCAGCAACTACAGGGTTGTAAGAGGAACAGAGATACCAGAAGTCAAACAGTACTGGGACACTGTGGCATTTTGGCCCAGCCATGATGAACAGATGAACACTTCAGGCATCAAGCTGAAACACCAGAAAGGCCACATCTACAAATCAAAGACGATGTTCTAGAGTAAGGCCTACTGAAGATCCACCCAAACAAAGCCTAATACTAAGACTTGAAAAGACGGGAGACAGTTTGGAGATTTAGTCCCCCCCAAGTTAGGAGGATTGCCTCTAAGCTTCCCACAGATCCACACTAAATAGTATAAAGCCAAGACTCCAAAAGCTCAAGAGCAATTAGTAACTGAACTGCAAGTAACAACAAAAACTAGATAACAAAATCCAGAATCTCCACACTGTGTAACATAAAGTATATGAACAGAAATTATTAGAAATGCAAAGAAAGAAGAAAATGTGGCCCACAGTAAAGAAAAAAAAGCAGCTGATAGGGCTTCCCTGGTGGCGCAGTGGTTGAGAGTCCGCCTGCCGATGCAGGGGACACAGGTTCATGCCCAGGTCCAGGAGGATCCCACATGCTGCGGAGCAGCTGGGCCCGTGAGCCATGGCTGCTGAGCCTGCGCATCCGGAGCCTGTGCTCCGCAACAGGAGAGGCCACAACAGTGAGAGGCCCATATACCACAAAAAAAACAAAAAAGCAGTTAATAGAAAGCAATCCTGGGACTTCCCTGGTAGTGAAGTCGTTAAGAATCCGCCTGCCAACGCAGGGTACAAGGGTTCAATCCCTGATTTGGGAAGATCCCACATTCTGCGGAACAACTAAGCCCACACACCACAACTACTGAGCCTGAGCTCTAGAGCCCGCAAGCCACAACTACTGAGCCTGCGTGCCACAACTACTGAAGTCCGCGTGCCTAGAGCTTCTGATCCACAACAAGAGAAGCCACTGCAATGAGAAGCTCACGCACCACAACAAAGAGTTGCCCCCACTCACCACAACTACAGAAAGCCTGCACACAGCAACGAAGACACACACAACCATAAATAAATATATAGATAGATAAATAAATAAATGCAATCCTGCAATGGCTCAGATGTTCAACTTAGCAGATAAAAGCTTTTAAGACATTATAAATATGTTCAAGGATTTAAAGGAAAATAAGTTCTTAATAAGTGAATACTTAGGAAGCCTCAGCCAATAAACCGACTACTAAAAAACAAATGAATATTCTAGAACTGAAAAGTACAATAATTAAAATGAAATATTCACTGGATAGACTTAACAGCAGATTGTAAACAGCAGAACAAAGGGTCAGTGAACTTGAAATCAGACCAAAGTTCTCTAATTCAAAGAAGAAAAAGAAAAAAGAATGAAGAAAAACTAACAGGGCTTCCCTGGCGGCGCAGTGGGGGCTTCCCTGGCGGCGCAGTGGTTGAGAGTCCGCCTGCCGATGCAGGGGACGCGGGTTCGTGCCCCGGTCCGGGAAGATCCCACATGGTGCGGAGCGGCTGGGCCCGTGAGCCATGGCCGCTGAGCCTGCGCGTCCGGAGCCTGTGCTCCGCAACGGGAGAGGCCGCAACGGTGAGAGGCCCGCGTACCGCAAAAAAAAAAAAAAAAAAAAAAAAAAAAAAAAAAAAACTAACAGAGTCTCAGGGACCTGTAGAGCTATATCCAATATGCAGTTAGAGTCCCAGAAGGAGAACAAAGAGAAAAAATACTGAAAAAATATTTGAAGATATAATAGTCAAAATGTTACTAAATTTGATGACAGAGACTTACAGATCCAAGAAGCTCAGCAAACCTCAAGTAGCGTAAACACAAAGAAAACAACATCAGTCAGACTGCTAAAAACCAAAGGTAAAGGGAAAATTTTTAAAGAAGTGGTGTGGTGGGGACTTCCCTGGTGGCACAGTGGTTAAGAATCCACCTGCCAATGCAGGAGACATGGGTTCGAGCCCTGGTCTGGGAAGATCCCACATGCCGCGAAGCAACTAAGCCCATGCACCACAACTACTGAGGCTGCGCTCTAGAGCCTGAGCTCTAGAGCCTGCGAGCCACAACTACTGAGCCCACATGCTGCAACTACTGAAGCCCGCGCACCTAGAGCCCGTGATCCGCAACAAGAGAAACCACCGCAATGAGAAGCCCATGCACCACAGCAAAGAGTAGCCCCCACTCGCTGCAACTAGAGAAAGCTCAGGCACAGCAACAAAGACCCAATGCAGCCAAAAATAAATAAATAAATTTATATTTTTTTTAAAAAGTGGTGTGGTGGAGGGAATAATTCAAATGACTGCTTCTCATCAGAAGCAATGGAAGCCAGAAGACAATAAAATGATATCCTTAGAGTTCTTAAAGAAAAAAAAGAATGTCAACTCAGACTTGTATATTCAGTGAAAGTATTACTGAAAAATGAAAGCAAAATAAAGACAATGAGCAAAAGAGCTAAGCAAATTTGTCACCAGCAGATGTGTACTACATGAGATGCTAAATGATGTTCTTCATTCTTCAGGCTGAAAAGAAATGATACCAAATGGAAAGCCTTTTCATTCCCTCCTATAGTATGCAAAGTAGTAAATAAATGGGTACAAAAATAAAAGACTGGTTGTTTCCCCCAAGTAATTTCCTTAAAAGACAACTGATCATTTAGAAGAAAAATAATAGATTGTAAGGTGGGGTTTTTAAAAATTAAGACAAACGTTGTGGGGACAAGTAATTAAATTCATTCTAAGGTTATTATTATTTTGAAGTGGAAAGCGGTAAAAACACTGATTCTAAATGGACTTTGATACATTAAAGATACATACTGTTAGCTCTAGAGCAATAACTAAAAAAATAAAGAGATATAGCTAAATAAGCCAATGAGGAACCAAAATGAAATATTAAAAAATATCCAATTAACCCAAAGAAAAAACAAGACAAAAGGAACAAATGGAAAAAAAATAGGAAGATGGCAAACTTAAACCCAACTAAATCAATGATTACATTAAATGTAAATACACTAAACATTCAAAAAAGACAGAGATTGTCAGACTGGATAACAGAAGCAAAACTATATACTGGGGCTTCCCTGGTGGCGCAGTGGTTGAGAGTCTGCCTGCCGATGCAGGGGACGCGGGTTCATGCCCCGGTCCGGGAGGATCCCACATGCCGTGGAGTGGCTGGGCCCGTGAGCCGTGGCCGCTGGGCCTGCGCTCCGCTGTGGGAGAGGCCACAAAGGTGAGAGGCCCACGTACCGCAAAAAAAAAAAAAAAAAAAAAAAACCTACATACTGTGTATAGTAGGGGCACTTTTTTTTTTTTTTTTGCCTTACGCGGGCCTCGCACCGTTGTGGCCTCTCCCGTTGCGGAGCACAGGCTCCGGACGCGCAGGCTCAGCGGCCACGGCTCACAGGCCCAGCCACTCCGCGGCATGTGGGATCCTCCCGGACCGGGGCACGAACCCGCGTACCCAGCATCGGCAGGCGGACTCTCAACCACTGCGCCACCAGGGAAGCCCGAGCAGGGGCACTTTTAATATAAAGACAGAGATAGGTTGAAAGTAAAAGGTAGGAAAAAAGATACATATGCAAATAACCATAGGAAAAATGGTGCTGCTATATGAATGTCAAAGTAGACTTCAAGAGTAAAAGTATTTCTAGATATAAAATGGGTCAACATCAGAAAAACATAATAACCCTAAATAAGAGATTTAAAATACATGAAGCAAAAATTTAGACAATTAAAGAGAAAAATAGACAAATGCATAATCATACTTGGAGATATTAACAACCCTCTCTCAGTAACTGCTATAAGGAGACAAAAAATTACCACTAAGACTATAGAACAGATAGCCCTGTCCACATGATAGATGAGCCACGTGTAACTTTGTTTTCCTTAGTCACTAAAAAGTAAAAAGAAAACAATTTTAATATTAGTTTATTTATTAACCCAATATATCCAACATACTCTCATTTGGACTCAAACTCAATATTTTAAAATTAAGATATTTACATTCTTCTTTCATACTGTCTTTAAAATCTACTG
The DNA here is from genome assembly GCF_008692025.1 of Phocoena sinus. Classification (NCBI taxonomy): domain Eukaryota; kingdom Metazoa; phylum Chordata; class Mammalia; order Artiodactyla; family Phocoenidae; genus Phocoena; species Phocoena sinus. Next base: position 30,859,551 of record NC_045775.1, read on the forward strand.
TGTATTTACACTTACAGCACCTTTCAATTCAGACACTAAATGCTTATCAAAAACACATGATCACTTAGATTTCATAAAATTTACAACTGAAGAGGTAGATTCACATACACAAGTTGTTCCAAACATACTTAAGTTTTCCAATAATTGAATCAAACACCTAAAAATCATTTTCCATTGATATGTGCATCCATACTGACAAAATTACTTCTGTTTTTTAAATATAAACTAAAATTAAATTTAAAATTCATTTAATTAATTTATTTTTGGCTGCATCGGGTCTTCGTTGCTGCGCACGGGCTTTTTGTGGCGAGCGGGGGCTAGTCTTCATTGTGGTGCGCGGGCTTCTCATTGCGGTGGCTTCTCTTGCTGCGGAGCGCAGGCTCTAGGCACACCGACTTCAGTAGTTGTGGCGCATGGGCTTAGCTGCTCCGTGGCATGTGGGATCTTCCTGGACCAGGGATCGAACCTGTGTCCCCTGCACTGGCAGATGGATTCTCAACCACTGCGCCACCAGGGAAGGCCCCATTTTGCTTTAACATGCATATAATTGACCGACGCTGACCATTTTTCCATGTATAATGTTTGTTTCCTCTAGTATGAACTGTCTATTCATAATCTAGGCAGCTTTAAGAAAACAAAGAGTGTAGTCCCTTTAGTCCCAGAAGTCCCTTTAATTCTATAGTAGCAAATTATTAAATGCTTAAACAGTGAATTTTGCAGATAGTTTTCAAAAAAAAATGATGTGCTGCTTGCATATTTTAGAGTACAGTGGGGTACCTTGTATACAGTACATAATTTAATGCTGGAAACTAATCAAAAAGGTTTATAGTTCCTATAAATTTGTTTACATAATATATCTATGATATACTTCTTAGAGAATGCTCAGTCAGGAACGTTTTGTTTAAGTTTAACATTATAAAGCAAATTGTGTTTTTCCTATAGGAATAATGTGGTTCTCTCAACCGAATGGGGGTAAAAAAGCTGGAACTGCCTATAAACACACAACAGATAGCAAAACTGGTTAAAGCCCCATTGCTGCCTCTCTTATAAGCACAAACAGGCAAAGCCTCAAATTGAAATGGCTTTACTTTCAATAACCCTACCCTGCTTTCATGACCTTTATTACAATTAAGATTCCCACAATAAAGGTCAAAATTCAAATTTATAACTATAAACACTATGACCAACTCGAAATTAAGGATCATTGGCTAATGAGCTGACATTAATAATCGAGCAAAAAAATCTGGAGTCAGTGCTTAGCACAAAAAAATGTATTCTACTTTCTACTTTTTTAATATTTTCTTCAAATTTTGGAATTTTCCTTTAACTATGATCTCAAAAAAAGTATATCACCAAAAGTCAAAAAAAATTGTAAGTAAAAAAATTATCACTCTAGAAATAAAGCATGGCATTTTAAATCTAGAGAAGTGAGGAATAAAAGAGTACAGGTTATATTCCAGGTTCAATCTATCATGTTCAACGAAGTACAGTTGTGAAAGACAAGAAAATATAACTGAAAGAAGCATAGATCTCTAGGTCAATACAATTATCCGTCATTTTTGTTAAAAGGGACAGATTGATTAACAATGTGGGAAAACTCTGATAGAATGTATGTATCAGCAAATCCATAAAACTCTGAACCAAAGAGAACATTTTCTTAAAGGCACTATGTACAGTCTTCAAAATGCTTAAAAACTGGGTAAGTGAGCTATCAAAGGAATAGGTTTTTAGCTTCAAAGATGATTTGAGAGGTTTAGAAAGAAAACTGATCAGCACTGAAAATTCAGTGGGAACTGTTAAATGCCATTACAGATGGACTGAAAAATTTTCCAGTAGTGTTACCTGGAAGTTAAGAAGGAATTCACTATTTGAAATCACTATCAACAAAACAAAGTTTTTCAGGAAGTGAATGCATAAGTAAAGCCAAGAAAGAGACAGCAATGCATAGCTTCAAGGCAAACTTGACCTAATTGTTAGAATCTCACTCAAAATAGTTCAGCAACAAGGCACTTTCAAAGTGGAAAAAGCAAGGAATCACTGAAGACAGCATTTGCTATTCAAAGTTCTAAAGTATCACCAAGCAAAATATGAACCAGATGATAATAACTTTGGATATAAGGTCTTTGGAATATTGTAGACCTCTTAAACTTGCTAAAGCAAATTCTACCAGGGAAAGAGGGTCTCCTGACTTGCATTTTTATCTTGCTCTTAAGAAGAGGCTCTAGGGAATTCCCTGGTGGTTCACTGGTTAGGACTCCGAGCTTCCACTGCAGGGGGCACAGGTTCAACCTGGTCAGGGAACCAAGATCCCACAAGCCCTGTGGCATGGCCAAAAAAAAAAAAAAAAGTCAATCAATTAATTCAGCCAATCTAGTTCAAGAAAAAAAATAGTCCTTAAAAGGTTGTGTTAGTATTAAGTATATAATCATTACTAAGTAATAATATATTTATATTTATGCTAGATATCTAATTTATGCTCAATAAATGCCTGAAATTATCCTGTCCAATTTTCTCTTCATTTATTTTCAAGATCAAGCATGATATAGAATGAAATAGATCCCCTAAAACAAAACTCAATTAGAAACAATGCAAACTTACAGGAACTAATGATCTGACTTAACACTGTTTACCCAGGAACCAATTAAGTAGTAAGGTCTAAGGTCATGCATAAAGAGAATCCAGGTGGTCTTCACTCCCTAGAAATGGGGACTTCAAAAAGGCAGCAATGCACAATGACTACTATGACTACTAAGACTACTGAGCGAAAAGCTGATGGGATAGATTGTAATGGCTAGATTAACGCCTAACCTCCTGAATCAGTCTTAACATTACAAAGAGACAACCAAAAGTTTTGTGGCTCCTGATGTGATGCATCAGGAAGCATAAGACACCATCAAAGATGTATGTCTGAGGAAAAATTTTTAAAAACATGAAACTGATCAAGCCTCTAGATCTAACTATGGGAAAGGAAAGATAAGAGACACGTTCACCACCACAGAGATGGAGTCAGAAAACTCTAGAACATAGGAAATTCCACTGGAAAAACAAACCTGGACAAATAAATTGCAAGAGCAAAGGGGGGAAAGCAGGTAAAAAGGGGGGGAAAGAGACTCAAGAGCCGTATCAATCAAATGCAGTGTGTGGGCCTTGTTCAAGAAAATCAACTATTAACAAATTTGAAACAATCAGGGAAATATGAAGTCCGGATATTTGGTATTAAGGAATTATTTTTCTAGCATGATAACAGTACCACGGCTATGTTTTTTAAAAATCTTTAATCTTTTAAAGACACAAAACATTCATACAATCTGTTATTTGCTTCAAAATAGTCTGGTAGGGAGGCTGGCTATGGAAAATAGATAAAACAAAGTGGCCATTATATTGATAATTGTTTAATTTGGGAGATGTATATACACAGGTTCTTTATGTTGTTCTCTTTACTTCTGTACATATTTGAAAATTCCATAAGAGTAAGTGTGTTTTTTTTTTTAAGTGGTGAAGCTAACAAAGGCTTTATTAAGAAATGTAGATCTAAGTTCGAAAGATAGAGATACAGGCTACAGCTATTAGAAGCGAGAAAAAGTCTCTCAAATATTCCAGAACACTGCTTCTCAATCTTCCTTCTGCTTCCACAGCATTTTAGTGATTGGGAGGGGCAGGAGGGTGCTGTGAAGGAGCAAAACAAAATGTTTTCAAAATATACAAGGTCAAGTGACTATAAAATTCTGAACCCACCCCATCACTCCCCTCACCCCACTTCTCCAGAAATACAGTTCTAAACACATATCAATTCTTGCCTCCTAAAAGCTGGAAGAAAAAACCCTATTCTAAGAAATGTATTACTAGTTGGCTAACTAAAAGAATATACTCAGGGCTTCCCTGGTGGCGCAGTGGTTGAGAGTCCACCTGCCGATGCAGGGGACACGGGATCGTGCCCCGGTCCGGGAAGATCCCACATGCCGCGGAGCAGCTGGGCCCGTGAGCCATGGCCGCTGAGCCTGCGCGTCCGGAGCCTGTGCTCCGCAACGGGAGAAGCCACAACAGTGAGAGGCCCACGTACCGCAAAAAAAATAAAAATAAATTAAAAAAAAAAAAGAATATACTCAGTCTTTAGAAAGGAGAACTGAAAAGAATCAGGTTTAAAATCAAATGCATTAAACCCCTAAAAAGAAAACTTTAGGCCCAGATGGCTTCACTGGAAATTTGGTGAACTACCAACCATTTAAGAATGAAATTATACAAATTCTACACAGACTTTTACAGGAAAAAAAAGGAAAGGAACATTTTCCAACTCATTTTATGAAGCCAATATAATTATCCCAATATCAAAACCAGACAAAGACATTACAAGAAAACAAAACTACCGACCAACATCCCTCATGAACAGACATAAAAACCCTTAATCAAAATCCAGTATTCAGAATACATAAAGAACTCTTACAACTCAATAAGAACAATTTTTAAATGGGCAAGAGATGCTTCAAAGAAGATACATGAATGATCAAATAAGCACACGAAAATATACTCACACCATTAGATGCTAAGGAAATACAAATTAATACCACAATGATATACCACTACATACTCACTGAAATAGCTAAAATTTACAAGACTGACAAAAATAGAATTGGTGGGAAACAACTAGCACTCACATATATTTCTGGTGAGAGTATAAAACGATACAATCAGTTGAAAAAACCTTCTGGCAATATATTATATAAAGTTAAACACATACCATACAACCAGCAATCATGCTCCTAGGTACTTAAAAGAGAAATTAAACATATGACAACAAATAACTCAAACACATATGTCTGTATATTGGAGAAGGGGTCATTTTTTAACTCCTACAAGAGTTTTAAGTTTTAAGCATCAAGAGACTATGCATACACTCCTTAGAATGTCAAGAAATTTTAGGACATTCAAGTTCTAGTGCAGATGCTTGAAAATTAGCCTCAATAGAGCTGGAAGAACTGAGGCCTGGATATTGCCCCACACCACCAAGGTGACCCAGCAGATCTGTGACAATGTGCATGCTGTGAGCCACAATAGTGCTTGAGTCTCAGCCAGTCTTCCCAGCGTAAACATGGCTGCTGCTTCCCTTTCCACCTTCTAAATCTCGAATACCTTTCTCTTTCAGCCAATTCCAACTCAAATCATTCAAGGAAACATGTTTCTGGCTCAGCTGATCTCACACAACCCCAAGTCACCATAGTAAGTAGCAGACGTTACAAAATCCTATAATCCATACAGTCATAAATGTATATTTCTTTGAAGCTCATTGATTCCAGATAAACCTGGGTACTAATTTAGACTTTACCTCCAAACAGCATGTCAACTTTAGGAAGTCACTTTAACACCTTGACTTTAAGATATTGCACTGGCTAATTAAGGACATTTCAATGATATCTCTAAATTGCTTTCCAACTCCATTATGTCCTGACTCTAAGATCTACCTTCTTATTATTTAATTTAAAAGAACTGAGTAAAGAAAATTCAACCAATAAACATGATCTTTGATCGTTGTGCATACCTGTATGTTAGTTCTAAATGTATGAAGTTTTACAATACTTATTTTTTAGAGATACATACTGAACTCTTTGTGGAGGAAGACATGATGTGTGGGATTTGCTTCAAAATAATAAGGGAAAGAAGGAAGTGCCTAGGAAGAAAGGGAGTAAACATGAAACACAATAGGCCATAGGGACTTCCCTGGTGGTCCAGTGGTTAAGACTCCACACTTGCACTGCACGGGGAGCAGGTTTGATCCCTGATAGGGAACTAAGATCCTACATGCCACACGGTGCGACCAAAATAAACAACAACCAAAAAAGGGCAAAACAATATAAAAGGTGAATTCTAAAGGGTTTCCCTGGTGGTGCAGTGGTTAAGAATCCGCCTGCCAACGCAGGGGACGTGGGTTCGAGCCCTGATCCGGGAAGTTCCCACATGCCATGGAGCAACTAAGCCCGTGCACCACAACTATTGAGCCTGCACTCTAGAGCCTGTGAGCCACAACTACTGAGCACACACGCCACAACTACTGAAGCCCGCGAGCCTAGAGCCCATGCTCCGCAAGAAGAGAAGCCACCGCAGTGAGAAGCCGTGCACCACAACGAAGAGTAGCCCCTGCTCACCACAACTAGAGAATGCCTGTGCACAGCAACAAAGACCCAACACAGCCAAAAGTAAGTTTTAAAAAAATCAATAGGCCATAAATTAATAATTGCTGAAGTTCATAATTGTTGAATGTGGGTAATGGGTTCATTACACTATTCTCTCTACTTCTGTGTTTGAAATTCTCCATAGTAAAGTGTTTATAAAAAAAAAATTAGCCTCAATACTTAAAATTAAATCTAATATATCACTCACAGGGGCTTCAGAGATTATGCAGCCAAATTCACTCTTTTTAAAGATAAGGAAAACACAAGACTAGACCGCTGTTTTGAGGGAGAACTGGGCGTAGTCTTATTAATTTAATGTTATTTCCTCTACATTAGTGCTTCTCAAACTTTTAAAATGCATATGAATCACCTGGGGATCTTGTTAAAATGAATATTCTGATTCAGGAAATGTGGGATGGAGCCTCAAACTGCATTTCTAAATAACTTCATGGAGATGCCAATGTCCTCTGTCCTCTGAACAGAGTACCAAGGATCATGATATTTTACAGGTATTTAGTACATAAAGATCGTTCAGTTTATTTTACTTCATGTAGTTTCTAGTGATGCTACTGTTTTCACTGAAGGAAAAAAAAGTTTTCAAGCTAAACTATAATCCTCCATTTTTCCTAGGAGACTGCTAATACTCTGACAAAACTAACCACTCCAGTCGAAGTACTGTGGATTCTATATAAAGTGAAAAGAGGCAGTGTACATAGACATCCCTACTTTAAGAATATAAATGTACAAATTTGGTCTGGAGTCATCATCGGTCACCTGGGTGAGCTTTTAATAGCAGGCTTCCCTCTCCCTGCCCAAAAAGATGCCACCTGGAATAAGAATACTGACAAAGACACAAACTTGGACTTCAAAAAAATTTAAGGAGAGAAGCAGCTACTACAAGAAAGGGTTTAACTATTTGCTCCTATAAAATAATGTTATTAATAACTTAGAAAGTTAAATTTCTCTCATATAAAACTGGAACTATGATGCAAACTGCAAAAATAAAAACTATAAAGACTCCAGAAGACCTACTAATAACGTCAGATATCAGATACTTTCCCCCATCAGCTTTGGCCACTTGACCAACAAGACCATCCTGAATAACCAAGCTTTAAAAATATGTTTAAAGAGCATATAATGTAGTTCATATTTCCTTCTTCCATTACTATCAAATCAGGAGATAAACAAAAAGTTGTTTTCCTATAAGATTCAAACATTTTTCACTTGAAATCTACTCTGTTTCCACAGTAACCAGCACTGATGTCACAGAATCTTTGCTGTTCCCATTTAAAAAATACTGAAGATAAAAATGCTTTTATGCATTTATCTAAACAGATGAAGAAAATTGTAAAATAGATTACAAAATATTTTCCCCAAAGTTTATCATCAAGTATTAACCAGCTCTTAAAGCATACATTGAAATAAGAAGTAAGTATACTCCATAGAATAAATAATGGCTCAGGAGACTCTAAGCAACAAGACAGAAATTCAGAAAAATTATATTTAGGTTCTGCAACTTAGAGTCCTCAGTAAGGTTCTTCTCTATTTTCTTCTAAAGGAAAGTCTTGCAGAAAATCTCACCCAAGTCACCCAAAGGGTCCGACATCTTTTGTACCTTTTTTCAAAGGGTGGGGAGACACACTCTTGTTCTGTGGTCCAGATTTTTAAAGAATTAGAGTACACAATACTGAAACTTTTTAAATTTAATTTTTAGACAAGTTATTTATATGCTAGAGGAATTCCTACACAAATGCACAGAAGAGACAAGGTTCCTTGTTCACTGAAGTATTGTTTGTAACTGCAAAAAAAAAAAAATTGGAACCTAAATATCCACAGATAAACCATGAAATAGAGAATTAAAATTAATGAATACGATTAAATGTGTACACATAGATAAAACTCAAAACCAATGTTGAATGAAAAAACAAATCAAGCCACAAATACATAGTTTGAGTCACTTTCTAAAAATTTTTAAATATAGCACTATACCATATATTGTTTATGAAAAAAATAAATATATATATTATAGGACTATTAAAAAATCAGGAAACATACATACTAACTTCAAGATAGGTGTATATCTAAGGAGGGAGGGAAGAGGAAAAAAGAAAGATGTCAGGAGAACACTAACTGTACAGTAACATTTTATTTCTTTTAAAAAAAAGGATTCAAAACAAATATGGCAAATATTATGTATTAGATCTATGCAATGGGCACTTGGGCATCTATTATATTTTCCTCTGTCATTTTTGTAAGTTTGAAATACATTACAATTGTTTCTAATGAAGTATTTTAAGTTGCTTAAGAATTTACTTCCATAGGAAAGGAACTTATTTATTGAATGACTCTGTAACTTTATGCTGGGCACTGTGAAAGGAATCCTCTCAACAACACTGTGACTTAGCAGTTATCCCCATTTCAGAAAAGAAATTCAAAGAAGTTTAAAAAAAAAAAATTCTTCCAAGATTCTACAGCTAAAAAGTAGTAAAGGAATCAAGATTTCTATTTAAGTCTTTTTATTAAGCCCCCCATGCTGTTTCCTCTATACCAAACTGCCTTTCAACGTTACAGGATAATTCTTATAAAGATCAATCTTTGTTCTCCAGTGGTATAGCCATAGAAAGAAGATGCAAATCAGTCCATATTTTTAAATGATGCTTATCACTTAAAGTAAATCCCTGATATTAGCTCATCTATTCTTATGAGTAAAAAATAACAAGTACAGATTATGTATGGGTTTAAAGGGTTTGGTTTTGTTTGGGAAAGGTGGACTGATAAGCATCCCGTATTTGAGATTTTAAGGTCTGGATTAAACTGGATTTCTGGACAAAAACTAGAGTAACCAAAATAATCAAAACTACAAAAATACATAACTATTCCTTGACATAGCAACAGGAAAAAAAAATGTTTGCTACAGAATAGTCGATTCATCTGAAATTTAATTATACATGGGTCTGAAACCAAGTTATACTGTCAATATTTAATAAGCCCCAGCCACACCGTAAAACACTGAGTCCCATGCACTAAAGCTTAAAAGAACCACCTGGGTGGCTTGTTTGGAATACAGACTCTTGATTCTCATCTCCAAAGTTGATTCAGCTCAGATATGGGGTCCAGGAATCTACATCTGTAACAAGCACCCCACTAACAACCACCAAGGCAATTCTGATGCAGGGGTGAAAGGACTAGAGGTGGGGATGCATAAGCCTTTATTCCTTCAATATTCACTGAACACCTATAACATGGTTCTAAGAACTGCAGATTCGGTATCAAACAAAATAAACAACAAAGAAAATCCTTCCCTTAGGAATTTATTACATCCAAAAGGTGAGGAGATAGAAAACAAATATATGACATCAGCTGGTGTTAAGTGCTACAGAGAAAAATAAAACAGGTTAAGGGAAATGAAAGCCGGGGTTGCCATTGTACAAAAGAACATTCAGGCAAGCCTTCTCTAATAAGGAGACATTTGAACAGAGAACTGAAAGAAGTGGCTATCTGGGAGAAGAGGTGAAAACATTATTAGGAACTTTCTCATTCCTTGAAATAATTTAAGATGTTGTTCCTTTTACTATAGAAGAGAGAAAAACACTTAAGAGTGCTTACTCTATACTAATGACTATATAATCCTCAAAATCACTTTGTAGGATTAGCTAAGAGTTTCCTTATTTGTATAAAGGAGGACACTGAGGTTTAGATTAAGCAGTTTGCTTAAACAAAATTTAACATTTTGTAAGTAATCGGATCATGACGTACACCCAGGTCTTTGTAATTGTCAGATCCATCATTTTCCAACTATGCACGTTCGTTAAACAAACTCAGAAGTGAATTCTTATGTGCTCAAGATTTTTAGAAAGCTTAAAAAAGTTAACAAAAATACAGTTTGTTTAAAAGCAGAGAAGTTTATTTCACATCTTCATAACAAATCTTGGCAACAGCTATTTTTCTCTTTATTTTTTCCAAAAATCTCCTTGTCAAAACTTAATGATTTATAGTCAGCAAATCATTTATACAGTCCCCCAATATTTGGGAAACAATTTTTTCTTCATAAGCTATGTAGAAGGGCAGGTTTTAAAACTGCAGACTTTTGAAACATAAGATGCAATAAAATTATACTTTCCCATATTTAGTAAGATATGCATATATATGTAAATAAATGTGCAACTCATTGTTTCATATTCGCTGATTCCAACAAGGCTCAGTACACCTATACAATGTGTCATGAATTGAGGAAGGTTCCCCACCATACCTACTTCAAACTAGTAATCAGAGAGCAAGGCACTATGCTAGATACTAAAGTAGTACAATTTGCTACTAATAGTCCTTACTCTCAAAGTTCTGACACAAACAAGTATAAAAGGACAGTACAAAGAAAAAGAGCTATACTGGATTATTTAAACTAGGATTATCAGTGAAGACACCCTGGAGAAGGCTGTATCCATGAGACTCAGATTAAGCTAACCTTAAAAGTTTAGGCTAAGAATGCTAGGCATTATCCTGAGGAGAGCCATGGAAAATTCTGAAGCAGAGTGATAGGATCAAAGCTGTGCTGCAGAGATAAACTGAAAGTGATGAGTGAGTAAGAAGTATAATGAGAGTCTAAAAACAGGGAAATCAGATATAAGGCAAATGGAAGAGCCTGAATGTAAGGTGAAAAGCCCAAAGTCAAGATGTGACAGTAAAAATAGAAAGCGATGCATGCAAGAGCTAGCTAGTTCTTCAACATCCTTCTTTGGAGTAGGCAACAGATAACACTAAATTATTCCGTATACATTCTATTTTCTATAGGCCTTTATAAAGCGACAGTGTACTAAATTTCCACTTCCAAAAGTATTGTTGGTACTGACTCCAAGGTTTTGTAACACAGCAATCGGGAATCCAACAAAACCAGAGTACATACGTTGCCTCGATTTAGGCAAATAGTTTAACCATTCTCTTTGTGGCCCCCAAATTAACTCTGTAGTAAGTTAAAAGATATTAAACTCATAGAAGAGCTATTGAAATTTGGGATAACCAGCTAACAAAGGAGTTACTTTTTTAAAAAATACATACAAGTTTAAATTTAGAATAGCGTTTTCATGACAAATCTCAAATAGGTATCTGCCAAGACTCTGGAAATAAGACACTAAGTTCCACTTTGCTCCAGCTCTCAACCTCAAATGACTTGTTACAGCTGCAGTTTAAAAAAAAGGAAAGAAAAGTAGAGCATATACTCAAATCCCAACCTTGGCTCAATACAGGCAAAATTCCTACTAAGAGAGCAGTTGTAAAAAAGAAATAGTGCCAAAAAGAGACAATTAAACATCCTTCCAGCTAGATAAAATGTGACTAATTTGAAAAAAACAAATGAGATAAGAGAGTCAGAGGTTCTCACTATACTCTCCTTTTGTCCTTTCCTAAGGTTGGCAATTTTAGAGTATGTGTCAGGATTCCTTGTGGCGGAGAAATACACATGCTCAAAAATAGGGGCAGGGAGGGAACACACATTTTTACCGTTTTTAGTCACATTTGAGGGACTATTCAGTTTTTCTAGGAATTATTCAGTTATTTAAATCAATTCTTTGCTCTACTTGGCTACAGGAAAACTCATATTCCTTTTTTTAGTAAACATGCTCTAACACATTTGATTTTTCAATTGTTTCATCTTATTGCTTTCAAATACTTTTTAAGCATCCCTTTTAGAAATATTCTTAGAAAGCAGGAACAAGGGCTTTAACTATAGCTTCCCAACATACTGCCTATCTTTCTATCTTCAAACAAGTGGTATATCCTACAACTCTGCTAAGACCCACCCATTCTTCAAGGATTGATAAGCCCAACCTCCCCTATGAAGTCTTGCTCAACAATATTAACACACATTACTTTCTACTTCTGAAATTATAAACTTAATGATAAACTTTACTCACAAATATGCATAAGGTCTATCTGATCTCCCATCTACATAAAAGCTTAGAAACAGGGATCTGTTCTACACTTTTCTATGTAGGTATTAATTACAAGCAACAGAGAAGAAGCCCTTTTACAAGGTAGGTGCTCAATACAGCAACATAACATCAAGGGGACAAAAAAGGTAGTTCTTTGTCCAAGTATGGTCCTCCATCTGCCTGTCCTACTCCATCTCTTTACTCCCAAAAGAAAACTAACCTCAGCCCCTTCACGTTCTCCTTTACCCTTGAGAAGGAATAACTTCCTTTGTACGCTCAATACACGTCAGGTGTTTTAAGACACTATCTTTTAACCTTAAATTTCTAAAGTAGATTTTTTTGTTAAGGAAGCCAAAGCTTGGTGGTGGTGGTGGTGATCTGAACCCAGCTCCTCAGCTTGGAAACTTCTACCACACTACTGGGCACTGAAGCAGATGCCCATACTCTGGCATTATAAAGAGACAGGAATAAATATTCAACATCTCACAAAGAATTTAAAACAATAAAAACAGAAAAAGAGAAAAGAAACTCCCAACAGCATACCTAAATATTCAAAAGAGACTAGCACTAAGTTATTAAGTTGAGAGTTGCCAATTTATTTAAGAAAAACACCCATATGGAACCATTTTAAATATTTTTTAAAACAAACTATTCTATTTTTTATATACTAGTATACTATTTTTTAAATAATAAATAATATACAAATAATATAATAATAAATATACCATTTTTAAAACATACTATTCATGTTTGTTAAAAAACAGACATAAAAAAGAATTTCTTGTATACAAAAGAGTTTTCACAAAGATAAAAGAAACACTGAGAGCTGGTCAAAGAATACAAAAATATAATTTAAAAAAGAATTCACGTTCAATTACCATATTAAAATTTCAACATCAACTGTAATTGAAGAAATGCAAATGAAACAAACAGTGAGATCCCCATTTTTCCTATGTGTTGGCATTTATTTTTAATTAACACCCACTTGTGAACAAGCACAAATCTAACCTTAATGGAGACAGAATAAATGGATACAACCTTTTTGAATGGATTTGCTGATGCATGTCTTCAATTTTGAAAATGTAAAGGCCATGTGACCCAGAAATCTACTTTTAAGACCTTACCCTATAGGTCAAGGTTTATCTATAAAGATGCTTAGCTGGCATTATTCACGAGAAACAATTCCATAACCAAAAGGAAGATTAGTTAAGTAGTAGAATAATGCCATTTAAAAAATCATGTTGTAGAGATTTAATCATATAGAGAAATGCAATATGAAATGAAAAAGTAAATTACAAAATTACAGTAAGATCCTAATCTAGGAAAAATTAAACTATGCATTTTAAAAAGGATGTATACTAAAATGTTAGCAGTGGTTACCACTAGTTGGTATGATTTCTACTCTCTTCTTTTTTCCTTTATTTGTATTTTCCAAAGTGTCTACAAAGATTTACTGCTTTTGGAATTAAATTTTAAACTTTTATAACAAAGCATAAATTACCGTATTACTCAATTAGGTTAAGAGCTGTGATCACAAGTCCTGTTAAATCACAAGTTTAGCTGTAACTTAAAAGGCAGTAAATTTCTGTCTTAATATCCAGTTGTAAGACATTTGTTATCTGGTACATTGCTCAACCTTCACAAGAACTTTTAGCCTACGTCAGAATTTTTTGAGAAACAATATCCAAGTGTATGCAATAAAAAGCTTCTTGACTCTAAACAAAAATTCCACATAGCCTGCTCACATTGTCAAATCTACCTTAAAATTAAAGGGCTATAAAACAGCATTTTCTGATGATTAATAACTGTTTTGTCAAAAAAACTAAGAAGAGGGGTGATTTTCGTGTCAAAATTTCTCTCCAACTTATCATTCAAAATTCAACTTCCCCCCACCATTTCAATAAAAGTGAACTTAATCCAGCTTTTAATATCTCATAAACCCATTCATTCAAATACAAAAAGAGCAGCTCGCTGAATGTGCCAATTTCACCCCCTTTACAGAGTTTCTTTGTAGAAGGCTTTAAAGTTTCTAAAGTGCCTTCATAGATTATTATCTATTTAATAACCCAAAAAAAGACCTACAAGCTTGCTAGGGTAGATATTAACCATCAGGAAGGAAAAAATGTTATTCCATTCTGAAGGCCATAGGAAGTTTACAGTACTCAAAATTAAGTCTTTAGTTAAAATAAGTATGTTCTTATCACTACCCATGACTCTTCCATAAATGACCATTACATGAAGGGGAAAAAAAGCTTTTTATGGGATTCACGATTAGTGTGGTTTCAAGTCAATCACTTTTTTAGGCATTCTTGTGCATAAGAGACGTAAATTAGATTTTGTACCTTTACTGTTTGAAAACCCAATGTGCTCTACTGGAAAACTGCCATGACCTTAACTAAGAAATTAATTCACATTGAATCCTGTAACTGAAAGACTATTTTGCCACATGATTAAATGATTCAAGTTTATTAAAATAAAGATAGCTGACAAGCGTGAATGCTTGTTTTTATCTTATAAAAACTGAATAAAACGGGCTTCCCTGGTGGCGCAGTGGTTGAGAATCTGCCTGCTAATGCAGGGGACACGGGTTTGAGCCCTGGTCTGGGACGATCCCACATGCCGCGGAGCAGCTAGGCCTGTGAGCCACAACTACTGAGCCTGCACGTCTGGAGCCTGTGCTCCACAACAAGAGAGGCCACGATAGTGAGAGGCCCCCGCACCGCGATGAAGAGTGGCCCCCAAGAGAAAGCCCTCGCACAGAAACTAAGACCCAACACAGCAAAAAATAATTAATTAATAAACTCCTACCCCCAACATCTTCTTTAAAAAAAAAAAAAAACTGAACAGAGACCTTTTAAATCACTTATTTTAAAAATTAAATGTTTAGTTCAAAATCTCTTAAATAACCACATATTATAGTAGTAAGTACCATCAAATAGAATGTTTGCCATTGGGTTAAGCATTTTAATCACATTTAATACAATAACTCTAATCATGAACACGTTATCAGCATTTTACAGATAAAGTTAAAAATTTACCCACCATCCTCACCCACATTAAACCTTTGTCCACATTATAGGGAAAAAAAATTAGAAGAGACTTTCTGATTGCAAATATACACATATATAATAGAACAAGTAGTCAAACTGGCACATTCTTACATACATATTACTGTGTCTTACAATTTACAGAACACTTGTACCCTATCACCTCATTTGTTCCCCCTACAGCCCTTATGGAATTATCATCACTACTGTATGTGAGGGGTTTCAAGCTCAAAGAGTTTAAACCAAGTCACTCAGCTTTTGATTCCTCATTCTTTTTCCACTACACGATCTTGATTCCCTGTGATTAAAGAAACACTACCCTCACAATCAGAGTATTACACAATAAGCAGGTAAAATGTGCTACAGAGCCTAGATAAATAACGTCAGTTACACATTTCCCCAAGTTATTAGTTACTGCTTATTTTGATGCCAATCACAGAAATACAAGTTATACAAATAATTTTATTAAACTGGTACCTTAGCAAGGGAATCCCCTAGATTCTACTTGTATTGCCCAGATTAACCCCAAAGCCTACTTTATTAATTCTTCTACTTCTTTCTACAGTATCCATCTTTTGCCTTCTTTAAAATTTCCCACTCCACTTAGTGACCTGCCCTATCTTTACTTTTTAACTGTCCCATCTTCTCATTAGTATGATTTCAGACTTCATTCAACAGTTTTACCCAGTCATCTCTAATGATATGTAATAATTTGCAATGAAGAAAGGCCCCCACCCTCCTCCAAGTCTGGTGAGGAGCAGTAAGAGTACCTCTGAGTAGTTTCTGTGACTGTAGACCAGTCACAATCACTCCCTTCAATGGGAATAACTTAATTCCCTCACAGGAAGGTTTTAAGAATAAAATCAAAGCAAGGTGTTTAAAGTGCTTTATAAAGTATCAAGTATTATCCTAATTACGGGAACATATGTATAACTGATTCACTTTGTTATAAAGCAGAAACTAACACACCACTGTAAAGCAGTTATACCCCAATAAAGATGTTTAAAAAAAAAAAAAAAGTATTATCCTACTGACATATTTTCAGGTTGGTCTTTTTTTCTGGATATCCACTTTTAAAGCTATGAAGAAAACCCTCAACAGTTCTTCTGTATTATGGGTGGTGAAAGAGTAAAGGATAGGAAGAAACTTACATGAGTAATGAATTAATTGGGGGATCAAGTTTAGTTATTCTATATTCACATCTCTCTTCCTTAAGTTAAATAATACCCAAAAGAGTAAACAATACAACTGTAAAATGGCTAGACAATCAGAATATGTTTACACTTAAAAAAAAAAAAGAAAAAAAGAAAAACTGTTTCCCTGCACCCACTCTGGAAAAAACTCCTTCTGTAAAGCTATAAATCACTACTACAAAAAAGTTTAACTTCTATTCCCATCCCTTACATTTCTGGCTCTTTGACAGCCTGCCAAACAGTTTTGCTTACAATCCTGTGTGTCAAAAAGGTCTTCCAATTGAGCATAAACAACTTTTTAAAATGTATCTTACTACTAGGTCTCACAATTTTAAATATGTCTTGAACTCCAGCATCAAACTACATGACAGTCCTCCAGGTATACTCTTAGCAGCTGCTTAATAGCAGATGAATGGAAAAGACACAATTTTGGAAACAGTCTAACGATTTCAAGAAAGTTACTTTCACTTGTGAATACTCAAAAACTTTATCCTAAAGTTAAAACACAGAGGTAAACTAAAAATGAATCCAAAAATAGGTGCCTTGGACTTAAGGCCAGAATCTCATTTTAACTCATGGTTTATTTGCCCTATAAGAAGTACCGCTTTACTGTAAGGAAGCTCTTTCTTCCCCAAATAAAGAATTTCAAAGGATTTCAAAACACTTTACTAAATACTTAATCATATCCACAGATTCTTGGCATCCGACAAAGTCATTAGAAGAGTTCATAAGTGCTTTATAAAGGTCTTACAATATAACCCTAGAAAGCGTAAGCACTTCTTTTTAAGAGACACAAAGCATCTTCCTAAGACGAAACTACTGGAGTGGCACCTGACTCACCCCAACTCAACTCTTATGACTTTATCCAGAAAGCAGAGGGAGACAAAGAGTTTCTACAGCCAAAATCAGATGAGTCCCTACTCATTCACAGCCCTCTTACTTTAAACACAAATCTCAAAAAGTTCACTTTGTTTTTAATGTATTAATGGGTGACTCAGAGCAAATGAGCAGGAAGAGGGACTATTTTAGGCAGTCGTTTGATAGGAATGGCTATCAAGTGAAGGACTAACTCCACACACACACACAAAAACAAAAACCTGTGAGTAGCAGACGGAGCATTTAATAAATGATGACCCCTATTTATCAAGTCTTAAGAATAGCATCTCGGGGCTTCCCCGGTGGCGCAGTAGTTAAGAATCTGCTTGCCAATGCAGGGGACATGGGTTTGAGTCCTGGTCCGGGACGATCCCACATGCCACAGAGCAACTAAGCCTGTGCGCCACAACTACTGAGGCTGCGCTCTAGAGCTCGTGCTCCACAACGAGAGAAGCCACTGCAATGAGAAGCCCACCACCACAATGAAGAGTAGCCCCCTCGCCGCAACTAGAGAAAGCCCACACGCAGCAACAAAGACCCAACTCGGCCAATAAATTAATTAATTAATTTTTAAAAAAAAGAATAGCATCTCTTCTCACTGTGCCACAGCCTAAAAACGATGTTCATAACCCTGAGTCATAAAGCAATGCTTTTCCTAATAAGGCAAACACGTAAAACGCTTTGAAACTACATCTAAAACGGCATAAGTAGATAAGTAAATAAATACGCACAACCCTCCCTCTCCAGGGTCCAAAAGAGCTAAATTAACCAATCCATCAGCATTCCAGAACAACTTATTACTTGAGAATTCCAACCAGAGTAGGTCTAAGGCAAACCTCTCTCCTCTGGCAGCATTTTCTTCTGTGTAAACAGTTCTGTCAAGTGCTTTGGTTGGCAAGCAATAATAAAATCAGCTTTATTTCCTGTTCTTTTCCCTTAGCAAAACTTACAGTTTGTCATCACCTCTGACATACGTTCCACACGTCCAAGGTCTACCATGAATGACGAAGTACATTTCACATAAACTTTTCTTTTAAAGTGAGTCTTTTATCAAAATGTTTTACATTTTACCTCACAAAACCTTTATCAGATTGTGGAGAGAAATTTGAAAAACACAGTTCATACTTAGTATAGTTAATAAACTCTTATCTATGCCATGGCCATACTTACCTAACCGTAGGCTTTTACTATTTATAAGCCTTGGAAAAACTTTATGTCTTTAAGTAACATCAAAATTCTCAATCAGGATTTCAGGCGTTCACTTCACACCACAGTGAAGGATCAAATGCTAAACTCCTAAAAATAGGGCGTTGTGAGTGAGAGGGACACACAACACTCCGCCGCCAAGGCAAATGCGTCTTCCAGGGGACAGGGGCGCTCCTTGTACACGTACAGTAGGAGCTCACATTCAGCAAAACCGGGGAGCGAAGGATCAGGTGACTTCACACCACCGACACTTTCAGTCCGATCGGGCCTTACTGTTATCTCAATATTAGTAAACAGCTCATAACCCCAGTTTCGATAATTAAATCTGAACTTGCATCCTAAACACGCGCTATCCGCATGAATGGGTTCGGCAACCGAGGGTCCCCGGAATCCGAGCCCCCGGACACAACCCTGGCCTGCGGACCGCGGTTCCCTCCTGGAAGGGTGTCTGGAGAACCTTCCAACCTGGCAGCGAGGTGTCTCCTCCCCCCGCGAGCTGCGCGTCCTCCTCCTCTGCTGGGCCCATCACGACCTGGTTAACCCTTCCTCCCTTTCCGCGCGAAGGACAGAGAACAGCGAGTGCCGGCCGGGTGACAGGTCGCCCGGAGCTCCCTAGGACCTCCCCGCGCCGCCGCCAACCTCCCCGCGCCCCGGGTCTGCGACCCCTGCTCCAGGCCGCCCCCTCTGGGGGGGAGGACGCCGCTACAACCACGCGGCGGGCGGGAAGGCAGGGGGCCGGGCCGGGCGCAGACGCGCGCGCCGCCCGTGCACCCGACAGCTGCGGGAGCCGCGGCCGGAGGACCGCCCTTTCAGGCCGCGCGCCGCGGGAGCTCGGGGGCGCGGCGGGGGCTAGGCGCGGCGGCCAGACGCGGCGGCTGGAGGAGAGCCGACCCAGCGGCGGACGACGACCCCACAGCCTGCGGCCGGTGCCAGCGAGCCCGAGCGGCCCGCGCCCTCTCCCCACCCGGGCCCTGCAGCCTACACCTCGCCGGCCCGTACCTAGGAGGGTTGTGGACGAGACGTGGTTAACCCCGGTGTTTGGGTCGCTGGTTCGCCTCCGGCGCCGCAGCCCCTCGTGCAACTGCTGCCTCCGCGCTGCCTCGTCCCCCTCCGCCATCTTGTACCGATTTAAAATTAACTCCCCACTGACGTCAAACGCCGCCGCCGCTTTATCAACCTCCCGGGAGCCGGCGGGGCGCCGGCGGGTCCTAGTGCCGCCCTCACCAGGGCCTCCTTTTCCTCCCCACGCCCGCCCTCGTCCCGCCCCTCGGCGCCCTCGCTCCGCCTCCGCCCTGCTTGCCTTGCAGCCTGCCGCTCGGTTTTCCCAGCCTTCCACCTTGGGGAGAAATTGGGCGGCGCCTCCACCGCAATCGTCTCACACTCCTACTGCCGTAAGCCCAGGACCACACCCCCTTAGCGCTGAGCGGGTCTGTGTAAAAGCCGAAGGGCTCTCCAGAGAACCAAGTCCCTCCTTCCCAATCGAGTAACCCAATTCTCTTTGCGGCTCTTCTCCATAATCGTTGACTCGTGCACTGCACGTGAGGTTGCTTTCATGCTCCTTTCCTTCTCTCCTTTTTACCTCCTCCTCTGCTATTCTCCCCCCTCCCTCCTTCGCTCCCCCCCGCCCCGCACTCCCAAGCTATTGCTGGTGCCCTGCTTTTCCTTTTGATCTTTCTTTGCACAGGTCTCTAATATTGTTTCCCATCTAGAGACCATCCTATGCTTTGTTTGGCATAGCTTCCTTCTACTTATGAGGCCCTCCTCCTGTCTTCTTACTGTGCACACCCTTCCCCTGCTGCTCCTAGCCCCTTACAGGTTCAAACCAGAAAGCACTCTAATCAGAAAATGAATTGTAGCTGGTCCTTTCCTAACTGTGATGAACCTTCTTGTGGGGATCCAGTGACATCCTATAGAAAGTTCAGGTCACTTTTAAAAATAAATATCTGCCTGTGGAAGCTTCTGTGAAACATGGCCCCTATTCTTTTGGATTTTTTCCATTATCACCAGCTGCACTAGAAATTCCTTCTCTCTGGTAAAGGCATGTGTCCAGGTGTCCAAATCGCTGCCTTGTGCAGGTCTTCTCACAGACTTTCATCCAGCATGACCTCTGGAAAAGCACTGTGTGTCACCAAAGCTTGCAAGGTGCCATTCTAGAGGGGTTTTGGGGGCTGTTTATTCATCTGTTTTCTGTATTCATGGAAAGGGATTTGGAGCTCCTCCCGGACTTCCTAAGTCCCTGCATCCTGGATTGATGCCCCGGGACAACCTAAGCCCCAAGCCATAAGCCCTGCTTGATGATGGATTTCCTTTCATAATCTCCCTATGAGGCATCTATTTAATATTGCCACAGTCTGCTTTATGCAGGGTATCATCTAAGGTGTGAGACAAAATGCAAAGATGAGTATTTTTGCCATCAAAGAATAAACTTCCAGTTACAAGTTAGCAGTTAACTTAGCCCTGAGCACACCCCATTAGGGACCCCCAGAGGGTTAAGGCTGCACTACTAGTCAAGTGACCTCCTAACCAGTGTCCGTTCCACTATCAGACAGTTTATCCCATATGCTACTACAGTGCCCTGACAGGTCCAAATCTCCTGACTCCATGGAGTGTAAAGAAGCCAAACGCAAATACAGTCAAGAGATTGAGCGTTGTCCCATGGTCACCTCAAATCCCTATGTTTAAAAGGCCTTCCTCCATTTTCCCCCATCAGCCATCCCTCTTCAATTTCTTATCACAGTGAAACCTCAGTGTTACTGCAGACTTCTCCCTCCCTCTACACCCATCAAGTCCCAGTGAAGTCAATTCTGACTTCTAAATTTCCCTCCAGCTCACCTCCTCTCCATCCCCTCAACTTCCCTCTTGATTCAGACCCCATTATCTCCCACTGGACTTATTACAACAACCTCCCTGCTGTTCCCCCTTCTCCTGTGGGTCCTCCACACAGACTGGCTTGAGTTTTCTTAGATGCAAATCTATTCATGTGATTTCTCTGCTCAGGATAAAGTCCAAGCTCTTCAAAATAGTTAAGACCTTTCATGATTTGGGCCCTACCTATGCATCAAGCCTCATTTTTCACTACTCTGTCATTTATTCCTTTATTCTTTCATTTAACAAAAGAATTTTGACACTGTTGTGTGTGCTGAACAGACAAGGACAAACAAGACAGACAAAATTGGTTTCCTTGGTTTTTGTTTCTTTCCACACCCACACAGGCCGCCCCACCACAAAAAAGTGAGCATCCAAGAGCTCAAATATCTGTCTTGTTCAGGCTATATCTCCAGCACCTAAGCCAGTGCCTAGTACATAACAGGGTCTCAAAAAATAGTTGTAGAATAAATGAATGAATAAACGAATGAATGAATGAATGAATGGGTTACAACCTGATTCTACCACTGATTCACCTAATGTTTTTAAACTTCCAGGTCCTCATTTTTATAACTAACTATATAACAGGATTCTTATGGGATCAAATCAACATATTGAGAGCATTTTCTTGGCTCTAAAATAGCCAACATTTATGGAATGTTTACTGCTTAAAGTACTTTACATATGGTAAGTCATTTAATCCTAACAGTAATCCTAAGCGGTAAATGCTAATGCTATTCTCATCTTACAGATAGAGAAACTGAGGCACCAAGTGGTGAAAAACTTGCTTAAGTGGCAGGACTGGCATTTGAAGGCAGGCAATCTGAGTCCAGATATTATGCTCATATCCACCCTAATAGTGTTCAGCTTATAGACTGTGGTTTTTTGTCTTTGTTCATTTTTTCTGGTACGTGGGCCTCTCACTGTTGTGGCCTCTCCCGTTGTAGAGCACAGGCTCTGGACGCGCAGGCTCAGCGGCCATGGCTCACGGGCCCAGCCGCTCCGCGGCATGTGGGATCTTCCCAGACCGGGACACGAACCCACGTCTCCTGCATCAGCAGGCAGACTCTCAACCACTGCCCCACCAGGGAAGCCCAGCTTATAGACTGTGAATTCCTGGAGGGCAGAATCCATAGCTTATCCACAGCCAGGTCTTTGGGATTCTGCTTTCAGTTAATGTAAATTGTATTAAAAGCTATTTCTACCAAATAACTTAAAAATTTTTTAAATCCTATTAATAATTGGGCAAAGACATCCACAGGCAATTCACCAAAAAGAATTAGCAAAGTGGACCTTAAACATGAAAAAAGGTTCAGTTTTACTCATAATAAGAGAAATGCAAATTAAAACAACACTGAGACACCATTTCTCACCCGTCAGGTTGGCAAAAATTCAAAAGCTTACGATTACACTCTGTTGGCAAGGATATGGGGGAATGCAGGCACTCTCCTACATTGCATTCTCGCTGGGAATGCAAAATGGTATAACCCCTATGGAGAAGAACTTGGCAACATCCAACAAATTTCATTCCCATTTACACTTCGACATGCCAATCTCACTTCTGGGCATTAACCCTGAAGATACAACTCCAATAATCAAAAAAAATTTTTTTTTGCAGAAGGTTATTCACTGCAGCATTATTTGCAGTTGCAAAATATTGGAAACTATCTAAATATCCAAGTGTAGGTGATTGGTTAAATAAACTATGATAATTTCTCATGATGAGCACTTTTTAACTGTAAAGAAAGAAGAGGAAGATCTCTATGAACTGACATACAGTGATTTCCAAGAGACATTCTTAAGTGAAAAAGCCAAACTGCAAAAGAGCCTATGTAGAGCCTACCTTTTGTGTGAGAGGAATAAGGAAACATACAATATCTACTTGCCTATCCAAAAAGAAACTCGGCGAGGTTAAATAGTAAAGTTCGTGGCCTCCAAGGAGTTGGGAGTGGGGGGAATAAGATAGAAGTAACACAGAACACAGTACACCTTTTTATGTCGTGTTGACTTTTGGAAACATGTTCTACATGATAAAAAAAATAAAATTAAATCAACAAGAAAAGGAAGGGGGTACTAAAACTGAAAGCAAACCAAATAAATGTTAACAGTATTTAAATGAATAACAGAACCAAACTGAAGAGGGAAGAAAAGAAAGCCAACTAATCCAAGTAACCTACAAACATAGTATTGAACTACAAATATTTCTTGGTCCTGGTCAGGGTGGAGGGAGAACAGCAAACAAGTCCTGAACTCTTTTTAGTAGGCTTGTTTTTGTAGAGGTATGGGCAAAGCAATTCTGAACCTATTTTCAACGTTTTATAGAAGTAAACAAATGAGTAAGTGTGTTTTATTGTTGAGAGCCAGCGTTCTTGATGGGAAAGAAGGGACATACAAATAACAAAAGGGGGAGGTAAGATAAACTATATGGGATGGATTAAATTGGAGGTGTTGATACTGACCAAAGGTTTCTAAAATATGTATGAATATGTGTGTGTATGCAAGTGTAAACATTCATGTATATGTGTTGCATATGTACAGATGTGTATATACATGCATATATTTCCTAGCTCTGTCCACAGAAAAGGCCTAAGCAACGACACCCGGGTAGTAATGATCATACCTAGTGCCCACTCTTGATCTCTAATACTATTCCCTTCTAAAAAGAAGTGGAGTCATTGGAGAAACAGCTAGTTCCAGAGCTGGGGTAGGGTAGGTACAAGGCAAACCATGAGCATCATCTTTGTGGCAGAAATTAAGGAGGTAGTCCAAAATATGATGGAGCCTACCTCAGAGAGACTTTCTTTCTGAGTCTTCTAGGGAAGGAAAGCACAGGGTACTGGGGATATGAGATGTGACTGGAACCAACCCTAGGATCTTTTTCACCTTTATGGAAATGGTGTAATATAGAAGGAATCTTCTCCCCTGTAAGAGCTAGAGATTTGAGTATCTATTAATGGAAACTATTACCTTGATTTAGGGGCATCAGATGGATAGGGCAGGGTGAGAGTAGGGGAACAGGTAAACAAATATAAAACAGTGACCACCATAGAAAAGACGTTGAATATTGCTGTGGCTAAAAGATAAAATGCTCTCTGAGGATGAAAAAGGTTGTGTTAGGGGCAAACTGCATCTTTGTAGACCTTATCCTTTCAGTGATGTGTTTACTGGAAATATAATTTAAGGTAACCACCATGTTTGCATACCATTGCTCCTTTGTGTGAAGAGATGTGCTTTTTTGTCCAAGAATGGTTGACAGAAGATGAATGAGCCATTTCCAGAAGGCTATGTGAGACCAGATCTGGGCACAGGCAGGACTGCTTCAGGGGCCAGTAGACAAAAAGAAGAACAAAGCTGGGAAATTCCCTGGCAGCGTTGGGAGCACTAGTGAGCTTAATCCAATCATAGGCATCTCTTGGTGGACTTTGCAGGCGCCTCTCACTGACCTCGGGGGCAGTGGCCACTGATTGATCCCAGAAGTTGTACAGTGGCTGTGGCTAACAAACCGATTTGCCACATTGGCTTTGGCTTTCTTTGGGATTACCATTTTGAGGGAGGGGCCAAAGAGGAAATTTTTTTGCAAGGAAGGAGGGAAATCAAAGTTCTTGCTGGAGTAGCTGTGAACAAGAAGAGGGACTCTGGGGCTTCCCTGGTGGCGCAGTGGTTGAGAGTCCGCCTGCCGATGCAGGGGACACGGGTTCGTACGGGTCCGGGAAGATCCCACATGCCGCGGAGCGACTGGGCCCATGAGCCATGGCAGCTGAGCCTGCGCGTCCGGAGCCTGTGCTCCGCAACGGGGGAGGCCACGACGGTGAGAGGCCCGTGTACCGCAAAAAAAAAAAAAAAAAAAGAAGAGGGACTCTGAATTATTGATTGGCAGGGAAATTTTATTTATATACAAAGCTGATATGCCAGAGTCATTGAATTACATCTTATAAAGGAGATCAAATCATGAACATCAAGGGTTCCTTGAGGCTAATACTAGTAGCACCCCGGACGTGGGTGCACGCCTCTCCGACACAGCCGTGCTGAACTCATGTTGAAAATTGTGGACATCTTGAAAGGCACTTGCTCCATATGGAACACTGTGGGCAGATGGGTTTCCATCCAGCTTGCTGCTTAATATTAGGTGTCCATTGTTCTCTGAAGCAAGGGACAGCTGTCCCTCATGAATGTGAGAGGGAAATAATGACCCTTCCAATCCATATTCATCCTCAGATGTAATTATCTGAACTGGGTACATGAGCATCAGTGTCACTTAGTGAAAAGAACACCAACTCTGGAGTTCAAACCCCAGCTATGCCACTTGGTTTTATGACCCTGAGAAAGTTAAGTAATCTCTTCGATCCTCAGTTTCCTCTGCTGTAAAGTAAAGGTCTCTTCCTGGCATTTTTTCATGATTACAGATAATATAGATAAAGTATTTAGCCCAGGGGCTGGCACATGGCAATAAATGATAACCATCATGATTATTACTCCAATCAAGTCTAAGAAGAAACTGAAGAATGAGAGCATAATTAAAAATGATAATACCTGTTCATAATTTCATTTAATCTATAAAATACCTCTATGAGGCAAGCATTACTGGTACCATCAGCC
The DNA here is from genome assembly GCF_008692025.1 of Phocoena sinus. Lineage (NCBI taxonomy): Eukaryota > Metazoa > Chordata > Mammalia > Artiodactyla > Phocoenidae > Phocoena > Phocoena sinus. The sequence continues at coordinate 30,885,422 of NC_045775.1, forward strand.
TTTTACAGAACAAGAAACTGGGGCTTTAAAAGGTGGCATAATTTGTTCAAGCCCACATGATTAGTAAATTGAGGAGTTGAGATCTAAACGCAGCTCTGTCTGCCTCCAGAGTCTATTTTCTTAACTGTCTAGCTCTGGATAACACATGGTCTAGGGGCTAGATGCTGGAAACGTTATAATCATAAGAACCATTTATGCTGACCACTAAGTAGCTAGAAACAGCTTCTGGATATCCAGGAAGCTGTTTCAGGTAGCTGGAGTGGAGGTAAACATCACTCAAAGTCCAACCCAAGAGACTTCCCTGGTGGTGCAGTGGTTAAGAATCCGCCTGCCAATGCAGGGGACACGGGTTCAAGCCCTGGTCTGGGAAGATCCCATATGCCACGGAGCAACTAAGCCCGTGCACCACAACTACTGAGCCTGCGCTCTAGAGCCCACGAGCCACAACTACTGAAGCCCATGCGCCTAGAGCCCGTGCTCCACAACAAGAGAAGCCACTGCAATGAGAAGCCCGTGCACCACAACAAAGAGTAGCCCCTGCTCGCCGCAACTAGAGAAAGCCCACGCGCAGCAATGAAGACCCAACACAGCCAAAAATATACATAAATACGTAAATAAATAAATTTATTTTCAGAAAAGTCCTGCACAAGTGTACCCATGAGCACCATGACAAGCACTCTCCTTGATGCAATGGAAACATTACTTGCTGATCGACTTCTATGGAATTCAAGGGTGTCTTGTGGTCACTAAAATCGTCTAGTAGTGGGAGTAACAAAAATCCCAATTCGTGAACTGAACTTGCTTGAGAACATTTTGAGAAGTAGATAGTGATTGGTTTTTAAATTATGATCAGCATACAAAAGAACACTGGCGAGGGCTTCCCTGGTGGCGCAGTGGTTGAGAGTCCGCCTGCCGATGCAGGGGACACGGGTTCGTGCCCCGGTCCAGGAAGATCCCACATGCCGCGGAGCGGCTGGGCCGTGAGCCATGGCTGCTGAGCCTGCGCGTCCGGAGCCTGTGCTCTGCAACGGGAGAGGCCACAGCAGTGAGAGGCCTGCGTACTGCAATGAACACTGGCGAGAACTCTTTAGGAACTATACTATATTCAATAACACCTTTTCAAAAATAACGATGAGGGAGTGAATGCAGCCACTAGGATACCGAAAATGTGCTAGAAGCTTGAAGCAAACACTGCCATGTGCTTTCAACTCCTCTGAGAACGGGGCAGTGAATGATATCCACCCCAGACAGCCCATCCAGACACACCTAACAGCCCCCTGCATTACAGCCCCCCGCATTACTCCCGCCCTCAGGAATGCCTTTGAAGTCAGTGGGAAAACCATGTTTCACAGAAGGAACTACACATCTTAGCCTCTTTTAAGATTAAGACAATATCCACTTTGGCCTTGTTAAAATCAACATATTGTATTTGTAACGGGAGAGCAGCGAAATCTTTCTATCTCACACCCAAGCTTAATTCCAAACTCCCCAAAACTAGCTGGCTAGTTGGCAGGCAAAACACTCCACCTTGACGATACCCTTAGAATTAATTGTCCCTCTTGTAACCTACTTAATCCTTGGATTCACTGCCACCAGTGTAGTTTCATCGTCATATTTTGACTGTTAAAGCTGCACCTCACCTCAAACACTTCCCCCCAGCCCAGTGCCATTTCTCCACACCCCCAATCTTCTTGAGGTCTGTCTTCAGGTATAAACACTCAGAAAGTGAGTTCCTTCTTTCTTTTCCCATGACAGTTCCTTGCTCAAGCTGATATATCTGCAGGTGATACCACTGCCATCTGGTCTGACTGGTGAATATTTATCTTTCAAGCTTGTCCTGATCACCCTCTAAGAAGGTGAGCTATTATAAGACATAATGAAATGATTGTTATTTTAACATTCAGTTTTGGGGTAATTTGTTATAAAGCAATAGATAACCAGACCACATGCCCAGAGCGTACTACCGATGTGTGAACATGAACATATATACATAGAAAAGTATAAACTAATATCAGTACATAACAATAATAAGCATTGACTTCAGGACAGTGGTTATCACTCTGGTATAGTTACTCGTTTGCTTTTGCTGTCTTGAGCAGTGGGTTTGTTTTTTTTAACAGATCTTTATTGGAGTATCATTGCTTCACAATACTATGTTAGGTTCTGTTGTACAACAAAGTGAATCAGCCATATGCATACATATGTCCCCATATCCCCTCCCTCTTGAGCCTCCCTCCCACCCTCCCTATCCCACCCCTCTAGGTCTTAGCAAAGCACTGAGCTGATCTCCCTGTGCTATGCGGCTGCTTCCCACCAGGTAACTGTTTTACATTAGGTAGCGTATATATGCCGATGCTACTCTCACTTCGCCCCAGCTTCCTCCCCCTCCACGGTGTCCTCAAGTCCATCCTCTATGTCTGCGTCTTTATTCCTGTCCTGCCACTAGGTTCATCAGTACCATTTTTTTTTTTTTTTTAGATTCCATATATATGTGTTCGCATACGGTATTTGTTTTTCTCTTTCTGACTTACTTCACTCTGCATGACAGACTCTTAAGTCCATCCACCTCACTACAAATAACTCAATTTTGTTTCTTTTTATGGCTGAGTAATATTCCATTGTATATATGTGCCACACCTTCTTTTTTTTTTTTTTTTTTTTTGCAGTACGCAGGCCTCTCACTGTTGTGGCCTCTCCCGTTGCAGAGCACAGGCTCTGGACACGCAGGCTCAGCGGCCATGGCTCACGGGCCCAGCTGCTCCACAGCATGTGGGATCTTCCCGGACCGGGGCACGAACCCGTGTCCCCTGCATCGGCAGGCAGACTCTCAACCACTGCGCCACCAGGGAAGCCCCACACCTTCTTTATCCATTCATCCAACGATGGACATTTAAGTTAGAGCAGTGGTTCTTAATTTGTTGTTGTTGTTTTGTTTTATTTGACAGTGATACAGATAACAAGTGGCATTCATTTACAGGTCGTGTTCCCGTAGGCATGCACAAATATCCCCTGTTGGCCACTGTCAATTAGACTACTGGCTGTGCAACTCCCAACAGGAGCAGATCCAGGATCTGTGGGGTCTAAAGCATCTACAAATTTGGGGAACTTCTTTAAGAAAACAAATTATGAATCAAAAGTAGATTTGAAAGTAAATATTTAGAATAAGAAAAGAAATCACAAATTTTATAAAGTTAACATTCCACAAATGTACAGAAAATTTATATTTTTATTGATTAAGCTCATGGCATACATCTCATACTTTTTTCCTGACTTTTTTGGCTGCACGGTCTTTGATTGGCTTTTCATATTATGTGAATTGGGATATCATTTTCTGAAGAGAAAATAAAGACAATTTAGTTTTTCCTCCAACATAGTTAATAAAATTTTCATTTATTGATAGCTTAGAAAAGTCTCTTTTAGCTTCATAACATTTTATTATTGATATGTAAATTTTTAGGATTATTGTCAAATTTGGGAAAATATCAGGTCTCTTTCATGTAGGAGCTTCAGATTTCAGGGCATATCAACTTTTCTTTTCAGTGACTAATCTCACATACTCTTTTTTTTTTTTTTTTTTTTTGCAGTACGCGGGCCTCTCACTGTTGTGGCCTCTCCCGTTGCGGAGCACAGGCTCCGGACACACAGGCTCAGCGGCCATGGCTCACGGGCCCAGCCGCTCCGCGGCATGTGGGATCTTCCCGGACCGGGGCACGAACCCATGTCCCCCGCATTGGCAGGCGGACTCTCAACCACTGCGCCGCCAGGGAAGCCCTCACATACTCTTTGAATTGAAAATGCATGGGGCGTTTATAATTGTATGTGCTGCATTTCGCAGTAGAGGCTTAACAGGAGAGAAATTCCATTTTTCATCATCACTGATGAGTACAAAATCCTCTTTTTACATTTTTACCCATCTAGTGGTTGGAAGAATTTTCCAGAGGCTAGTTTCTGGCTACATACTTTTCAAACATTACTTTCCCTCCACTCCCCACATATACACTGTCGACACTTTTACTCCTGACCTTGCACACGTTCCTCTCTCCTCTGAGTCTGAGAGCAGGAAGAGAGACAAAGGGGACATGGGATCTGGTCTGCCCCGCTAGGGCTTATATCAGGAAGTCGATGTTAAACAGAAAGCAGAGAGAGTTTGTGCCCTCTCCCCCATTTAGTACTCAGGGAGCAAACTGCTCCACTAAGTGTCCTTGCTCCTTCAAGAAATGGTCATAGCAGATTAAAAACGATGGTGCGGGACTTCCCTGGGGGTCCAGTGGTTAAGACTCCACGCTTCTATTGCAGGGGGCTCAGGTTTGATCCCTGGTCAGAGAAGAAGATCCTGCAGGCCGAGTGGTAAAGCCAAAAAAATAAAAAATAAAAACGATGGTGCACAGAGGTTAAGTGGAAACAGGCCTTATTTATCGCTTCTGAGCTCCCCTTGGCTGGGGCCTAGAGGCCACCACACACACAATGGAGGACTAGGAAGGTAGCTGATTTGGGAACCAGAGGTCATCGTTGTGAGTACAGAGTGTTCACCCTAAGCTAGGAGTCAGATGGAGGTTGTAGGCGAGATTCATACAGGTATGCCACTCCAAGGTGCCCTGAACCAGAAAAAAAGAGCACTGGGTCCTGGACACACCAAAGAACAAAGCACAGGCAGGTCAGCTCCAGCTCTGCAGATGAGTGCAAGGTGCCTAGGGACCAGACTAGCCAAGCCACCTCACAGCAGAGTCCAGCAAGGCCCCGAACAAGACCACTGGGATCCAGATGTGTATCTGGGACCCTCCCCTTGCCAAGTGGTCAACCGAATAAGCTCTCCACTCTGTCTGCAACCCTCTGTGTTCCTTTAGCTAGTGCTTTAGGAGCAAGTAGAAACAATGGAACCTAACATACTAGAATTGGATTTTCAAGTCACAGGGGAAGATTCCTGGAATCCTCTACTAAGACTTATAAGAGCACAAGGAAAAAAATTTTTTCTATTTCTTTAATTTTGTATCTATATGAGATGATAGATGTTCACTAAACTTATTGTGACAATCATTTCATGATGTCTGTAAGTCAAATCATTATGCTGTACATCTTAAACTTATACAGTGATGTATGTCAGTTATATCTCAATAAAATTGGAAGAAAAAAAATAAAGTGCATTTCTTGTACACAGCACACAAAAAAGTAACATTTATCAGGTACTTGTATGTGTCTGGTAATTCATGTTACCATAATAAGTATATTTATATTATATTACTTTTTATTTTTAGTTAAGTTTCACAATAACTCCAAAGCAGAGGTACTATTACTATTTCCATTTTATACCAAGAAGCCTGAAGCCAAGAGAAATTAAATAATTGGCCCAAGGTTACCCAGCTTATAAAATAGTGGAGCTAGGCTTTGAACCTACTGGTAGAACTCAGGAGTTCACACTTGGAACTACTAAATTCTGTTCTCCTGTAGCAACTTGAGGAATTCCAGGTGTATGATACCACTAGCTCCTTGGGGTTGGCCTGACTATCCCCCACTACATGTCACCACGTGACATCAATGGCAGATCTCAGAATATAAGATTGCTGCTCCAATGTATCAGGTGTAGTCTGCTTCTCAAATCCAGAGCCCAGACTGCTTTGGAGGAGGGTCCCCTGTTGCTGGAGAAGAACTACACATCAGCTGTCACCACCCTGTGGATACCACACTGGGGCATGCTGGCAGTGGCTGACCACGTCTTCCATTCCAGAAGCCTATGGTGCCTTTTAAAGACACGCTCACTTCCAGCACAACCATGTTTTAATCCATGGAAATTCATCCTTAAAAATAACCACACTTGCTAAGGATAACCCAGAAAATGGAGCAGCAAGGGGTCTGGATTGCAATTCTGACTCCGTGATGAGAACCCTTGAAAACATATTTAACCTTTATGGACTTTCATTTCCACCAAACTGAAGGGGGTGCAACATACTACTATCATTTATAGGCTGGTTGATTTGTTTTTTCTTGAGCAAGTATTCGTGTTCAGGGTTCTTCTCTGCCCAGCCTTGCCACCTCCTCCAACACCCATCAGCATCTGCTTTCTTCAGAGCTCTTGAGGACAAAGCCATATCCTTGCTGGCAGAGAGAGCTAGGATCTGTGCCAAGCCTGCAGACTACTGATGCTCCTAGAGCCTCTGGTCTACTGGGTACCATGGCTGAAAGATTCCATACAGAGACAGCGAGATCAGCCTCCAACCAGCCCTGCTATGCTTTGCTCTAAGCAGTTCTGCGTGTGTCTAAAGATTCCCAAAGTCTTTCCTGAAGGGAGACTTTGCAGTTTTTTTCCTCCCACCTCTTGCTGCCTCCAAGTGCCATGAAGCCATTTCCTCAGTTTCTGGTCTCACCCCTCTAACCAAGGTCTCCAGCAGCTTCCAAGAAGACAGGCAGGGAGCAGATGCTGTGCCTCTCCTCTACCTCCTGCCTCTCAGGCCCTACTCTCAACTATTCCGACCTGTCCTCCCATCAAGGGCACTGGATATTTGACCAACCCAGCACAAAACGATGCACATTAGTGATGACAATGGGTGCAAAGCTGAAAAGGATTTGAAGGAGAAATACTGTCCTCACTAACTGTATTTTGGCCCCAGCTCTGTACGGCAAAATTGTCCTGTAACAGATGTTAAAAATAAACATACTTAGGAATTTCAGCATGGATTAGATACTTTCCTCCTGTTCTTGTTTTACTGATACAGAACCAAAAAAGGGTATGTCCATCTGGGAAACATCATTTAAAAATTTTAGATCATGGACGTATTTAAATCTGGAGGTCATGACCAACAGCACCCTGGATCCCATGCTGGGACTCTCTCCTCGAATACATTCATGTTTTCTTTTATTTCATCCTTCACTGATGATGACTGATAGGATTTATCAAATTCAGGTCAATGGAAAAAACCATGGGAAGCTCACCATGACTGGAGGTAGGGTACTCGTTCTTTACAAGATAAGCAGGTTATTTCCCACAATAAAACTTGTAGTTGTAGAAGAGAACACAAAGCCTCTCAGTGTAATACTTTAACAAGGAAAATGATTACAGAGTGGTTTTAATATCTTTCATGATGCTTACTTGAGGCCTGAGGAGCTGGTAGTCATTCTGGGGGGAGGTTAAGTAGTATGTACAGAAGACTAATACACGGCTACTTTCCAAATTAAGTCAGGAGAAATTCCACATGCACACACAGATGCTTCGGGGAGAGTGGAAGGAAAATAACGGGCCTCTGGTGAAGAGAAAGGAAAAGGGATATTAGGGGATAAAAGAGCTAGTTGTCAGCAGTCAAGAATGGGAAAGTGAGGCTAAGAGGAAGTTAGACTTATAAAGGTGAGAAAAAGCCCATTGTGGGTCAAGAGTGAAGAAGGAGAAATGAGGCAACAAAAATTCAGGAACCAGAAAAAAAAGAGAGAGTATAAGTGGGATATACTGGAGTCCCATGTGAGTCTGGTCGATCTGCACCTGCTCACTAAATGATGGTGTTCCCAAGCCCCACAAGCAAGGAAATGAAGAATAAGAAGATCTTGGTTTCTAGTCTATCCTCTCCAACACCCACCAAAGTCTCCAACATCCACCAAAGCAATCTGGCCAGCTATTCTCTCTTGGGTGGCAGGGGAAAGGAGAAGGATGCAGACCGCAAAGGTGGGAAGGAAATATAAAGGACAACAGGCAGCAAATATCTTAATAAGAGAGACTTGGGAGGTGCTGCTGGGGAAACACGGAGAGACGAGTGCAGGATCTACAGTGAGCTAGGATCTGGGAGACAGCCTCAGGGCGGCTTGCACTGGGCTTGCAAATGGAGATCGCAGCCAAAAGGCAACTTCCTAGGCTCATCGATCCTTTGATCATTTATAGATCATTTGCAGTTCAATGAGTGAGGGGGATTTAAATCTAGGACAAAAATTTCCCTTAGGCTTTCTCTCAATCTCAAAGCTCAGAATTGCTACCCATGCTGATTTCTAAAACTAATCTCTGACAAGGAAAATGGACTTACCATGACTGGTTTGAGGTAATTAAGATCCACCATGCTTTGGGCTGGGAGCAGATTTCTCTGAAGCCCATAAATTGCCGGATACCTGAACAAAGTTGGGATATTGTTAGCAAGGATGAAAGGAGGTGTGGTCAATGGAGAAGCAGCTCTGTCTGTCATAGATCAGAACATGGGGCATGACTTCCAAATACACCCTGAGCAGCAGCTCCTCCTCCTCTGCTCCAACAATCCACTTGCCACAAGGAAAATAAACTTAGCCCCACACCCCCCAAATTTGGGCATAACTGAAGTAATGAAGCTAGGAGCAGGCTGGAAGCCCTGAGACTCACTCAAGAAGTCCACAATTACCAGAGAAATTAATGTAGTCATAGGCAGCTTATATTGAAACGTGCCACCAATCGAGAAGCGTAAGTTACACCACTGATGGTGACAAAGAACCATCCAATTCTCAGTAAGTACCAGTTATGTGCTGTTCCTATTCAGCCCTTGACCTGGCATGTTTATAGAGTTCTTGGCTTTCTACGAGACCCTGCCGTGTGGTTGAAAATCCTGTTTATCTTATTGTCACACGTATCCTTATAATACAGATCTTCTTCCACTCACGATGGAATAAATCCATGATAAACCCATAAACCTATCTTAATTTGAAAGTATCATTAAATTGTAAAGGCATTTAATACACCTAACCTACAGGACATCATCGCTTAGCCTAGCCTCCCTTAAACGTGCTCAGAGTCCTTATATCAGCCTACAGTCAGGCAGAATCATCTAACGCAAAGCCTATTTTATAAGAAAGTGTTGAATATTCATATAATTTATTAAATACTGGAAGTGAAAAATAGAATGGTTGCCTGGGAACAGAACAGTTGTAAGTGTATCGGTTGTTTACCATCATGATGGTGTGGCTGCTTGGGAATTGCAGTTCACTGCCACTACCCAGCATCACTGAGAGAGGACGGTACTGCACATCACTAGCCCAGGAAAAGATCAAAATTCAAAGTACGGTTTCTACTGAATGCATACCACTTTCACACCATCATAAAGTCGAAAAATCATTAAGTCGAAACATCACACATCAGGTACCATCTATATAGCCCTCTATAACTTGAAGTGACTTGAATAAGTTGGGTTTTTCCCACCAGAAAATCAGTTTAACCTGGAGGCTGAGGCTTGGGAACTGGATAAGACCTGCAGATTTGTTTTGTTTGTTACACAGTTGGCCTGCAAAATGATTTTTTAAAATTTTGAATTAATTATAAACATTGGAAAAATCAGCAAATTACACACTTTTTTTTTTTTAATCTGGATTTCAGGCTTTTCTTGAAAAATCAGAAGATCTGGCCCCCTGGGCCAGCCTACCTACATAGTTACCATTGTCTGATGCTGACTAGTGTATCCCCCTTTGGAAGAGAAATAGATTCTCCAGCTCGCTACAAACCCCACTTCATATTCATGCTGCCTGCTTGATCTACCCCAAGCATTTGAACTATGGCACCTGGCTACCTGACAAATATACCCATGGAGTAACCTAATGGACCTGAATTTAATAAACCCAAGAGTCAGAGCCAGTTCAATCTGAGATTGAAAAGCAAATACATACACGAAGGGAGAAACGTATATGTATGTGACATGTGATCTCCTATCAGGAGATTTGAGACATGAGGCCCATCCCCAGAGGAAAAACATTCTGAAACTCATAGCCCCCCTCCCTCTCCCCACAAATCTTGGGAAGCTGCCCAGCCCGGATAAGAGAGAGTCAAACAGCCCATTGTTTTTGAGTCTAGTCTACAACAATCGCTGTGTCGTGGGAGGCCCCAGAGCACTAGATCTGATTACCTGCTGATCATGATTGCAGATTGCAGAACAAGCCTGTTCCCATTAGTGACTGTATACAATTACAATCTGATATGCTTTGGGGATCTTACCACAATATTCTTTTCAGGGATTTCTCATTTCTGCCACCATCCCCCAGACACAAGCACACACACTCTCTACCTTGATATGCCTGACAGCAGGGGGCCCAGATGGAGTCTGGAAAACTGGCTTAGTTTGATCAGCTATATATGTTTCTCGAGATCCATCTTTTCTTCCTTCTTTCATCCCCCCTTCATGACCACGCCCTTTAAAACCCATCTTCCCAATGAGAGAGTCCAAAACTGAAAGAAAGGGGGTGGAGGGTGGATATTTCCACCAATTGTTTTCAATAAGTGCCTAATTCCAAACTCAATCAGAACAGTTAAAATGTACTAACGTGACATCTCAGGATCTCAGTCAGAAAGAGCCAATATTCGGTATGAACAAAAATGTGCATAATGTGACACACTGCTGCGTGTTGAAACAGAAAACCGAGTACGGATCCTTCAGCTGATGAGATGACAGAAACAGTTCTTAACAATTAGGACAGATTTTTTTTAAATCAGCAAAAAAAGGAACTAAGTATCCTAGAGATTACTGTGGCCTTTGGAGAAATTTCTTTCAAACTGGATGCAGCCATAGGGAAATCAGGTTAGTGTAATAAGATCAGACATTTTGAGTCCAAAGCACCCCTTCAAGCATGGAAGGGCACAAACAATGCTCTCTCCTGACAACCCGGGTAAAACAGTCTTCTGTCTGTTCCGCTTTCTAGTGGACTTAGGTACGTGCCTCAGGAAAATCCTGTTGAAAATAGAGGGGCTCATTCTACCTAAAAAGTTTTAGCGCTTGGAATGCAGGCTCTAGAGGAACATGAAGGAATTGGACATTTTCTAGAGTTCCTCTCTCTTGGTCCTTTTATCACCCTAGGAAAGTGGAGTGACTAGGCAGGGAACCATGAACAGAGAGACATTGGTGGGTCTGCCTCCATCACTTAGTTCAGCTCAATTCAATCAGAATTTACTGGGCGCCTACTCTGTACCCAGCACTGTGCTAAGGCTATAACAACTATGAAAGGAGCCTATGACAAAGCCCTTGACCTCCAGAACTTGTCATCTTTTGGGTGGGCTGAACCTATACACATTAAGGAATTAGGGAACAACATAAGAATATAACTGAGCATTAAAATTGATCTAAAGTAGTAAATCAACTATACCCCAATTAAAAAAATTTTTTTGATCTAATGTCTACCTAATCTCAGGTTCCTTAGTTACCATTTCACAAATGTATTTACAAAATTATAACAAATTAAATTAATTATAATTTAAATATATTAAAATCCATCATAGGTCACATTCTAGCAGAGCTAAAACAAGAAGATAGATAACGCCAACTGTTAAGAAGAACATGGGGACTTCCCTGGTGGTGCAGTGGCTAAGACTCCGTGCTCCCAATGCCGGGGGCCCGGGTTTGATCGCTGGCCAGATCCCATATGCATGCTGCAACTAACAGTTCGCATGCCACAATTAAGGAGCCCACATGCAGCAACTAAGACCTGGCACAACCAAATAAATAAATAAATATTAAAGAAAAAAAAAAAAAAAGAAAGAAATAAAAGAAGAACGTGGATCATTTGGACATCTCATACTTCAACGATGGGAGAATAAGTTGGTAAAACCACTTTGGAAAACTCTTTGCCTATATCTACGAATATATCTTATGATCCAGCAATTCTACTTCTGGATTTATGTGCAAATGAAATCCATATCTATTTTCACCAAAAGACATGTATAAGAGTGGTCACAGCAGCACTGTTTATAATAGCCCCAAACTGGAAACAACTCAAATGACCATCAGTAGCAGAATATATGTGCAGCACAGCCGGGCAAGCAACTATTATAGAGCAGTGAGAAAAAACAAACTACAACCGTATGTAATACTATGGATGAGTCTTACCACCATGATGTGGGACAAAAGAAGCCAGACAGAAAAAGATGACTACATACTATATGATTCCATTTGTTTAAAGTTCAAAAGCAAGTAAAACTAATCTATTGTGGTGGAACTCAGGACAGTGGTTACCCTTATTCCGGGAGAGTAGTTATTGAGATGAAAGCCAGGAGGAGGATGCTGGGGTACTGGTAATGATCTATATCTTGATCTGGGAGCTGATTACATGAGTGTGTTCACTTTGTACAAATTCATTGCACTCTATATGATTTGCACATTTTTGTATGTAATTTGTCAATTAAAAACTCCATACAAGGGTCTCATCAAGTATCACAAATGCACTGACATTTTCCTAAAGATTTCTATCAGTGGAGAAGTAAAGCCCAAAAGAGTTGTAGAAATTGACTTTCAATAGTCTCTGACAAGGACCAGGAATTTCAGGATTCTGAGCTCCCTGTTCTGTCACTGATTCTCCAGACAGTTTTAGGAAAACATTACTTCCAATGCCTCTGTTTTAAAAAAACAGCAAGGTTGGCTTTCATTCTTCATTCACCATCTAACAGATTTACCTTTATGGGTGAGATATGTGAAATTGCCCAGCAGTCAGTACTTTTGACAATAAATCAAAATGAAAATTCAAGTCCCTCATCATTTTCATGATAGGTAACAAAATTCTACTGCACCTAAGGGATGTATTGTTATTGTCCAAACTTAATCATTATCACTACATAATAATTGTCCTGATTCTCTGCTGAACCCACAGGTGAAGACTGGGCTGTCTGCCATGAACCTTTATGTGGAAGCCAAATCCTTTGCTCCTTCCCTCTCAGAGGAGTGGGGAGAGGTGCTCTCTCATTCCATACATGGATAGATTCTTTGGTTCTGAGGGGCCAGGAGAAGTAACAAGTCTTAGGAATATAAGCCAGCATGGAAAGAGAGTTGGTTTTGATGGAAAGAGACCTTGTGCTATCACTTAATAGCTAGAAAATTTTAGACAATTCGTCTCACCTCTCTAAATTTCAATTTACTCCTCTTTAATTTGGGGCCGTATCAATCCCTCTCCTACTTACCTCCTTGGGTTGTTTTGAGGTGGAAGTGAGATCATGTATTTAAATTTTTTTTGGAAACGAGAAAGTGAAATACAAAGTATTATAATTATGGGAAAATGCTCGCAGTAAACTCTGTTGGGTTCTTTTTAAAATGAGTGTCTATGTGAACCACTGCAGGATATAGCACAGTGAACAAGACAAACAAGGTCCCCGCTATCAAGCAGCTCATATGGGGGGAGAGGACAGACAGGAAAACGGCAAACAAAAAGATAAGACGACTTTGATTAGTAAAAAAAAAACAAAATGCTATGAAGAAAATAAAACAAAGCCGTGTAATAGAGAGTGACTCGGAGGTTTCTTTTTTTTTTTTTTTTTTTTTTTTTTCGGAGGTTTCTTATTTGTTGATCAGGGAAGGCTTCTCTGAGATGGTGGCATTTAAGCTGTGTCCTGAATGTGACAAGGAAGTTCTGGGGAGTGTTCCAGGCAGAGGGAACAGTAGATGCGAAGTTGCTGAGATGGGAGGGAGCTTGACAGTCTGAGGACCAGACCGAGAACCAGTGTGGCTGGAGCTGGAAGAGAGGCTCGAGATGGTCAGAGGGCGGGCAGGGGCTTGACCACAGAACACGTGGTGAGGGCGCGTCCCCTAGGGAAAGGGTGTAGGTAGAAAAGAGGGCACAGGACCAAGCGCTGTTTATAGCAGAGGAAGAACTGGCAGCAAAAGACTTTCCTCCCAGGGAAATAGCTGTGAAATCATAAAATCAGGCCTTCCTTCTGCCTTGCACAATTTAGGACAAACACCACGCAGGTTCCAGAGGTGGCGTCACTGAGAAGCTGATGAGTATAAGCTTCAGGGCGCCTCACTTGTACCAGGTTCTTCCAAAGCCCTGGGAGCCACCCTGGCATATTTGCCATCAAATTTTATACTCTTTTTCTTTAAAAGATCTCCCCAAATCTTCCCCTACCACTGAATGCATCCAAATGCCATGGCAAACTTCTAGAATCAGAGCTGCAGCAACAAGTCAGGACCCTGAGGGTTGGAACTCTGTCTCCCTTTGGTTGCCTCAGGGTCCTCCGTCCAGTCCCGGAAGTCTGAGATGCTATTTCGCCTCTCTTTTCCTTACGAGGCCCTGGAGCCAGCCTTTCCAGAGTCTGGCCTCACTTAGCCTTTCTAGCCCGGTTCCCTGTGGCTTCTCCCAGCCGCCTCCTTCCTCCATCTCCACAGCCTTCCCCGAGCCTGTGCGAAGCTCTACCAACTTATTCCTCTTCCAGCCTCACGCGGGTCCTCTCCTGGCTCCGTCTCTTTGCATGTGTTCTTCCTCGTGCCTTGAAGGCTCTTTCCTCTCTCCTCCTGTCACACTCTTGCTGAACGCTCGTGCTCTGTAAAGCATCACGGTTCAGCTTTAAAGCTGTAAAGCATGAGGGTTCAGTCACGTCTTGTCCCCCTCCTCTGACTGCTGCTCCCAGGACACCGTGTGTATCACTCGATGAAGGAAGGCACCGATCTCACATACTGGGGCTCTCATTTCCACGTCTGTCCTCTCCCGGATGCCCACCCTACACTGCAAGGGTGGATTCCTTGAGAACATATTCTGTTCATCTCCCGCTTTCTCCTGCCCATCCCAGGACCCGGTACAACAACAAGTGGTGAATCAGTGGATGGCAACTTCCCAAATTCTTGGCAGGAGAGAACACGAGGGTTTGAGGAAACTTCTAGTTTTGCCAACAGACCTCTAAGCATGTAACACATTTATTTCATTTCATTTTAATTTTTTATAGACGCATGCATCCCATCAAGCCCAATATCTAGTACATACTAGGTGCTCAATAAGTGGTTATGGACTGCTTGGTTGTGCACTTACTCTCGCAGGCGAGGCTGTGGGCACTCAGCACCCCTGCTCCTGGGAGGAGCCCACACTCCAGTGCCAGGTGGAGCACGACAATCATTCTAAACAAAAATAAGTAATAAGACCATCTCAGATAGTGGTAAGTGCAATGAAGACCATTTTAAAAGGACTACAGATCGGGAAAGGGAGCTAGTTTGGAGAGGGCGTAAGGGATGACCTCTCTTGAGGTGTAAATGATAGATGAATCTTGTCCTTGGGGAAACTGCTTCTCTAAGGGGGTCTGGCTTGGTGAGAGCTTGTTCTCCTGGAAGCTTTTCCTGACGTCCTGCAAGAGGAACAAAGCTTTCTTTTCCAGAGCAGTCACTGGCCATTTGTCAGGCCGCTGGATTGCCGAGCTGGCCTCAGTGTTTACTAAACAAACCAATGTGATTATCCTGTCAAGATCTGAAAGAGAAAGACAAAAAAACTTACACAAATACAAGGCCACCTATTCAATTAAAGCTGCAAACCAGGGCAGAGAAAAGGCTGAATATAAAACAGTCAGGGAGAGTTTTAATAAGAGTGAGTTACATAACTTGAGACTTGCTTGAGACTCGAACAAAGGCGTTCCTATCTCAAGGTTAAAGAAAGGGATTAAGACTAGGGGCAGCTTCCAAGCACTTTTCCTATATACTTTCTGCCAACAATGAAGCTCAGCGCTGGGAACTAGGGGTGACAGAGGCTACACGGCTAGCCATTCCCGGGGGTTAATTAGGGCATCTTCTGGGCAAGTCATGGTTCCCCCGTGGTGGTAGAAGTATGGGGTTCTAAAATCTTTACCATTCCACAGTTACTACAGGACTGGACCCGCTGCCGTCCAGGCTGTGGCCACTTCCCCTCCACCACACCACCTGCACCTTCTGACACCTCCATGGGCCCGTGGTCGGCAGGCGATGGCTGAGGTGACAACTGGGTGTGCCCCCTGCCCCCAACAAACGACACTAGCCCCCAACCTGCCCACCTGAAGCCTTCTCCCTCCTCCCTTTCCTTTCTCTTCTCCTTCTCTCTTCTCTCTCCTCCTTCCCTTGCCCTGGATATGTCCTCAACCCGCTGGTGGCACAGAGGCACCTTAGCCATTGCTTTCTCTTCTTTTTTTTTTTTTTTGCGGTACGTGGGCCTCTCACTGTTGCGGCCTCTCCCGCTGCGGAGCACAGGCTCTGGACGCGCAGGCTCAGCGGCCATGGCTCACGGGCCCAGCCGCTCCGTGGCATGTGGGATCTTCCCGGATCGGGGCACGAACCCGTGTCCCCTGCATCGGCAGGCGGACTCTCAACCACTGCGCCACCAGGGAACCCCTGCTTTCTCTTCTTGGCGGCGCTGGAAGGCAGTGTAGTCCGGAAACAAAATGTTTCTTTCTCTTTCAGCCTCCTCTTCTCTCTCTCTTCCGGTCCAAGCCTTGCCCCACCTAGTGGCCCTTCCTCCACCCCCCGGCCTTCCCCCCAACCCCGACCTCCTCAATTATCAGTACAGTACTAGAAAACTAGTCAGGTTTAAGGCAGAACCCTCCCCAAGATAAATGCATTTCAATAGGGCACTCTTTAACACCTAACAGCGTTCAACAAGAAACAGAGTCGTGACAGTGGACACATTTAACAGATAAAAATACTCGGACACTGGGCTGTCCTGACCTCCCTTAGATGATAGCTTAGAGGCAGTCCAGTCTCCGTCCCGCTGCTCGAAGGGCAATCAGAGCTACCCAATGCCCCGCACCGTCTCCTTCAGAGACCAGTAATCCCATCCTGGGGTCCATCACCTGCCCTGGCCAGACTCTTCCTTTAGTGGAACCTATATTTGCCATGCTGTAATCCGAGGTCATGCCTTCTGGTGTTATTCTCCTTGGGGACATACAACACTGGTCAGCTCAGAAATCCTGACTTACACAAAGAGAAAAGGGCTACTTCTGAGCCACCTGTGCCAGTAGGTGGGTGGCTTAGCGCTTTAAATCCAGCAGAATGGTCCAAGCTGGTTCTATGGACAATCAAGTGCTTCTTTGTCTCAGGGACCTGCCGGCCCAGGTTACAGTAGGAGGCAGGCTCTGGCAGGACTGGTAGTTTCCCAGAGGTGTTGGGAATTACACAATCTCTTGCTGGATGGACAGGCCGAACTGGCAGGCTCCCTGGAATGGAATGAGGCCTTGGGAAAGAGGTTTTTCCCTGCAACTCTGTCAGCATCCCTAATCATTCTGGCTCTAGATTTGGGGGCTTTAAACGACAAAATGATAGGTCTGAAATTTACTTTGCCACTCCAGAGAAAATTGTAAGACTCCCCATAGGCTTCAGAATTTTAGAAGAGTTAGTTTTGAATAACTGGCTTTTCCAAAATCCTGCCACATCAGCGAAGCGCACCGGAGAGAATGACAACTTGCATTTCTGAGCGACCAGGTCCTGCGCTGCCCTTTTCCTCTTTACTGAGCAGTGGCCGTCTTAGATTTGCATCAAAACAAAGGATACAAGCCTCAAACTGGGTGGCTGTTGCTGGGTTGTTTTGCATTTTTCCATCATCTGATGTAGAAAGCACTAAGACCTTTCTCGTTCCTTTTGGCTCTCTCCAAGTGGAATGGTCTTTTAGGTCCAGCATATTTTGAAATAAGTAATGGGGTCAGAGAGAGTGTGTGTTTAAATTTCTAGTGCTGCTTTTAGACCAATCAGAGAATGAAATCTTCCCAGGGTGCCCAGTGTTCCCAGAGGGCAAACCCATACTATGAGTCAGCCAGGAAGAAGGGATGGTTAAAATAGGGAGAGGGCTGCTTCTCCAGCAACATCTGGGCGCGGCGCCTGATGGCTTCTGATGGAACTTCTGAAAACTGCCATCCACCTCTACTGAGTGTAGCCATAGGAAAGCGCCACAGAATATCTCCATAGTGTCTCTTGCATGAATGTCCTTGAAGACATGGTGTATTCATTGCGCAAGACCCTCTTTTTGAGGATCCTCAGGACAAATTTCATTCTGGTCCTAATACTGAGGATAGACATACATCTCTTGAACCATAATGCTACCTTATAGGATTTCTTGCAAACAGTCTTCAGAACCCAGGTATATACCCTGCGTGGATCCTGCATCTGTGGTTTATCAGGGCTGCTCTGGGGAGAAACTGCCTGTCCAGACTCTCAAATCGCACAGGACACCTCCCATGGACAGCCAACCCAGACCCAGGGCTTCAAGAAGCCTGACCTTGGCCCAAACATATCCCTGGATCTGAGTTTTTGTGGATATATCATTCATTAAATAACAAATAGTTACTTGACAAATATCTATAGAGCACCTACTATGTGTCAAAGGATATGGCCATGAACATGACAGGCAAAATTCCTTATTCTCATAGAGTTTGCAATTTGGTAGATTTATCCAGCTGGATCCACTTGAATTTATAGATACAACAATGAAATTAACAGGCAGCTAAGGTGGAAACCTCAGAAAAAGACCAGAGGAGCAAAATAACAACAGAAAGCTGATCTGAGCCAGAGTGAATAAGAAAGACACTTAGAGGAAGTGAAAGAATTATATTTCTATTTGCTGTGTAATCTCGAGCAAGTGACTTAAACTTTCCGAGTCTCAGTTTCTGCATCTAAAAAATGATGACGCCGCAAAGGCTTATCATGAGAAATAAGTGAGATAATATTGATTAAGCTCTTAACACATATTGATAAAGCTCGTGAATGTGCTCCATAAACACTGGCTCCCCACACCTCTAATATTATCCAAGGAGTGCTGAGAGGAAAGGGGCCCTTTGCATGGTATTTTGGCCACATGGCCCATTTCAGTCCTACCAGTGGTAGAAATGGAAAGGTGGGGAGGAGTGAGGTGGCCATTCTATAGGGACCACGCCCGTGATGTCATCCAAAGCCCCATTATTTCCAGTATACTCACACTTCAATTATTTCTAATCACAATCCCTCTTTTTAGGTAAGACGGTAACTTCCATTGTCCTTTCCATTTACTGATGAGAGCAGTTTCCATCTTACTGATCTTGGCCAATGTTAGAGAATTTTAGCACAGACAGAAAGTCCAGACCTTCTAACTTGCATCCCCTGTTTGTGTGTTATTTCTTTCAAAGGAAGGAAAAAAATCAATTTGCGTTACCTTTGTACTTTTTAGGCAGTAGCAAGCAGTGTCACATGCCATGGACAAAAGTCTGAACGGTGCACATTCTAATTTTGGAGTTCTTTGCAACTGGCTTTCGTTATTACTTCTATAAAGTTCCTAGTCAAAATGCCGCATTAAATGTAACATCTGAGGGACTGTTGGTTGCAGCCCTGGGACGCACAAAAAGGAAAGTTAGGAAGATTCCAAAAAGATATGGTTCCCTCTTTGGCTCCCGTCTCAGCCTCAGTGAATAGCCCACTTCTTTGAATATTTGTCTATTTTTTATTTTATTTATTTGGCTACAGCGAGTCTTAGTTGCGGCACTTGGGATCTTCGCTGTGGCATGCTGGCTTCTTAGTCACAGCATGCAGGATGCGGGATCTAGTTCCCCAACCAGGGATCAAACCCGGGCCCCCTGTCTTGGGAGCGCAAAGTCTTAGCCACTGGACCAGCAGGAAAGTCCCAGAATGGCCCACTTCTATTTCAAGGGGTTGATCTTCAATATACAATCTGGGCAATGAAAATCACATTTTGAATCCACAAGATACTAAAATCCCAGGATCTTGAAAACCCAGTCTCCTCAACTTCTGTGCTTCATCATACCCACTAACCCCCACCCATACTCATTTCTCCATCCCTCCCACACCTTAGTGGTCCTGAAGAACCTTCTCCAAGGCCAAGCAGAGAGGAGCTCTGCAAACAGAGTGGTGAGTGAGAAAAAATACCCACACGCCCCACCCCTACCCCTATCCCCCCAGGAGCTGAGGGACACTTAAAAGAAACGGCCTTACTGCATGCAAACCAGGAAAGGCTAGAAGATGAGGGAGAAACAGCATGCCACCAGTAATTTCTACTCACGGAAGACAAGTAGGCCAGTGACATAAATAGGAGAGGGACAAGTTTCAAGCCCTCATGCCTTTATTCTCCATAGACCTTATGAGCTGATCATGGCCTGTCCTCTGTTAGCAAACAGGCCAACCAAGTGCTGGCCTCTCTCAGCTGGCTGAGTTCGGGCCGGGTACCTTAGAGCAGAGGGCTCAAGGAACCCAAAACATCCACTGTCTTACTGGGGCCTGAAGCTTGGAGCAATTCCTTCCAGTTAATGTGCTGGAAGGCAAACTTCAGGGCGCCAGGTCTAGATACCCTTGGCAAGCACTTGTCAGAGCTCTCGAGCAGGGATCTGAGCCTAGTTGTCAAGTGCACAGGAAAGGAGAAAACCAGTCCCAGGAAACAGTCCTCTAAGTTCTCCAATTTTACACTATTTCTGCTCATCCGGTGGCTCTGAGCTTGGTGTGAGCATTGTGCTGTGTCCTGTACTTCTGGTCTACTAGATATTATACAAGACAGTTCTGTGGCCTAATCTGTAGCCCATAGGAGCTGCAAAACCTCCCAAGTGTGCGTCACCTTATATATTGTCCTGCCTATATGCCCTTGTAGATGTACCCAGGCTTATTTCACCTAGAAAGATTATGTTATAAAAACTTCTGGGAAATCTCAGAGTATTATCACGTTGACCTAGGTGATCTTATAATCGCTATACACATTGCTTTTTGAATGCAGAATGTATACTGAATATTTTTTTCACATCCAAAGCTCTGAAAGTTAGTCTCTATTTGTTAGCATGCTTTAACTATCATGTATTCTAATTAAGTGTGAATCTGACCTGAATCTGATTCCCTTGATATTACCCTAACCAAAGACCGTGAAAAATATTCTAGCCCCCATGAATTGAGTGTCTACTATGTACAGGTCAGTAAATGCCTCAGGTACTTTACATACATCATTTCATTTCATCTTCACAGAAGACTTGTAGTATTATCTCCAGTTTACAGATATCAAATCTAAAAGGCGGAAAGTATAAGTAACATCCAAGAGCACAGCTGCAAGTGGTAGAACCCAAATGCAAACTCAGATACGTCTGATTCCAAGTGCAGTGATAGGACATACTGCTTCGCCTGAGTAGGAACAGCCAGGACATGGAAATTCCTTCAACCTCGCTTTCTCCACGTAAATGCTGAAAAGAACTCGTGGAGCCTTCCTTCTGAAAAAGGCTCATGGTGTCCACAAGATGATCCTACTCTACTCCACACTGGTGAGGCCTCACCTGTGGTGTTGTGAACACTTGTAAGAGCCACAATTTAATAGGGATACCGGCGAGGGAAGTTGACAAGTCTAGGCGGGTCTGAAAAATGCAAGAGACTATTGAAGGGTAATCAGCCTGTTAGAAAAAGGCAAGATGGGGAATAGGAGAGAAAGTCTAACAACTGTGTTGTAATACTTGAAAAGCTGTCATGCAGAAAAAGAATTGAATTTTGTTCATTCATTCGTTTAGTCATCTATTCATCTAACAAACATTTCTCACACACCAATCACGTGCCAGGCACTGAGCTAGGGGATGGGCAACAGTGAGAGACAAGCCAAATATACCTACACAGTGTAGCAAGGAAGACAGATTTTAAAGAACTCATTGCAAGTATAACAATTTGCATGGTAGTAAAGGGAGATGACAAGGAGTCTGGGTCTTAGTCCTGAGTAAGACAGAATGAGTCTTCATGGGTAGAAATATCAGCGGGTAGAAGTGAAAGGGAGGCAGATTCCGGGGCAGAATAAGAAGAGCTGTCCTGAGCTCCCAACAATGAGGCAGCATCATGAAGAAGTGAGTCCCTGTCACTGGGAGGGCTCAACTGGAGGCTGGATGACCACCTGACAGAAACACTCCACCAGGGATACCCACACAGGGTAGGAGGTTAGCTCTACCAGCTCAGATTCTCAAGTCCCGTAGTCTTGGACCTCACCCCCAACAGAGTGAATAAAAGCTCTCTGAAAGAAGGGCTTTTTCACACTTTCAGGGGATTGGTGGTCCCCTCAGACCCACTGCTGATGAAAACTTGGATGAAGGAAAACTCATTGGGCATAAAATGTAGCATCCAGGACGTGGAGTTAGCTGAGCCTATTGGCTACAGTTTTGGGACAGAGACGATGTTTTTAGGAACCTACTCTATCATTGCTCTGAACCAAAATTCAAGAGCCCCTCCCCCCTTACTTCTCTTAATCTCCTCAGCCTTGCCTCTTAAGAACCACTGAGTGTTCATCAACTATTCATTCTGGTTGAGTGATAAGGAGGAATCCTCTTGTCTTCTGTGATAAAGCCTGTTTTCTGCTTCCCCGATTGGGTAAGCAGCCACAAGCCTGGGAGATTTATCAATTTATTATTCATGCCAATTTTGGAAGCTTACAACTTAGAATCAAACTAGGGAGCTCTACTATTATACAGACCTAGCTAGCCAGTGTGGAAACCTCAGGAGAGAAATATATATATATATATATATATATATATATATATATATATATATATATCCCCTTTTACCAAATTATTCAAGTTGGCATCATCTCATTTCACAGATCAATTGCCCATTTAATCATAATGCCTTGTAGTCACATGACATTGCATGGAGCGCTTACAAAGCATGTCTCATTTGGTATCTCTTGACCCTCTGAGTAGTCCTCTGCAATGGGCTTGGCTGGTGCTATCACAGCAGGCTCTGGACTATGAGTCAGAAGGACGGGCTCTGGCTCCAACCGCTTCCTTGATTGATGTACTTAGGCAATTTCACTTAAGCTCTAAACTTTAAGTTTTCCTTTCTGCACAAAGGAGCTTAAACACCTACAGACAGGTGAAGCCAACGAAGCTTTAGATTTAGGACATGCCACTTGCACAGGCTGTGAGCCTAATTCTGAATTCAGTTTTGTGTCCTTTTTCTTTTTTTAAATAAATAAATAAATTTACTTATTTATTTATTTATTTATTGGCTGTGTTGGGTCTTTGTTGCTGTGTGCGGGCTTTTCTCTAGTTGCGGCGAGCGGGGGTTACTCTTCCTTGCGTTGTGCGGTCTTCTCATTGCAGTGCCTTCTCTTTGTTGCAGAACACAGGCTCTAGGCGCGCGGGCTTCAGTAGTTGTGGCACGTGGGCTCAGTAGCTGTGGCTCGCGGGCTCTAGAGCGCAGGCTCAGTAGTTGTGGCGCACGGGCTTAGTTGCTCCACAGCATGTGGGATCTTCCCAGAACAGGGCTCAAACCCATGTCCCCTGCATTGGCAGGCGGATTCTTAACCACTGCGACCCCAGGGAAGTCCTGTGTCCTTTTTCTTTTTTTTTTTTTTTTTTTTTTTTTTTTTTTTTTTTTTAAATTTTATTTATTTATTTATTTTTGCTGTGTTGGGTCTTCGTCTCCGTGCGAGGGCTTTCTCTAGTTGCGGCAAGTGGGGGCCACTCTTCATTGCAGTGCGCGGGCCTCTCACTGTTGCGGCCTCTGTTGCGGAGCACAGGCTCCAGATGCGCAGGCTCAGTAGTTGTGGCTCACGGGCCTAGTTGTTCCGCAGCATGTGGGATCTTCCCAGACCAGGGCTCGAACCCATGTCCCCTGCATCAGCAGGCAGATTCTCAACCACTGCGCCACCAGGGAAGCCCGTCCTTTTTCTTTAAAAGGGATCCCCAAATTGTAATAAGCTTCAGGACCCACAAAACCTAGATCAGTCTCCTAATAATAGCTGCTCAGGCTATTACCAGAAAGCAGGACTACGACAAGCATCTCTACAACTTCAGCTCTGTCAAACGGCCTTTATTGATCACCATTTATCCCTGTGTAGTCAGTGGGCTCTGTTGGTGCCCTGCTGGATGGCTGCAAAGGCTCACAGCTTCCCCTTCTCTAGAGAACTGCCCTCCACTGCATAGGAGCCCCTCGTCCTGGAGGCTGTTCCACCACCCTCAAGCAGGGCAGCGAACCAATGTCTGAGTGATGGAGAGTGGCCCCCTCCCTGTAACAAAAGGCTGCAGTCCTGTCTCAGGGTAGGACCAGCTCTGTGGTGCAATCCATGCTGCTTCTTCTTCTTTTCTTTCTTTTTTTTTTGTAATTGAGGTAGTTGATTTACAATATCATATAAGTTTCAGGTATGGAACACAGTGATTCACAATTTTTTTGTTTCTTTGTTTGTTTGTTTTTTGCGATATGCGGGCCTCTCCCCGTTGCGGCCTCTCCCGTTGCGGCATGTGGAATCTTCCCGGACCGGGGCACGAACCCGTGTCCCCTGCATTGGCAGGCGGAGATTCACAATTTTTAAATCTATGCTTCTTTGACTGAAGCTTGACTCCAGCTGAGATATCTTTGCTTAGCTTCTCCCTCTGTCTCATTCAGCTTCTCTCACACCCTTTCTCCTAGAGCATTGCCCCACCAAGACATGCACACTTGAACCCCTGCCTGGGGCTTGGCTTCCAGGGTACCTGACCTAAGACACAGAGTGATAAGAAAAGTGTCATTTCTTTCCTATCTCAAATCCTGTCTGGTCCACTTTCAAACACAGTCAAAAAGCCATGAGCCTCCAAGACCCACTGCAGCTGATGCTCAGGTGACTGCAGAGATGTGATCCCATGACCAACATCCTGGCATGAGGCCCAACCTGGGCCCTGAGCAAAGTCCACAGATTAAGAGCCGTATGTACCTTTGGAATTAGGCAGTGGGAGAGTGAAGTACTGAGTACTTCACTGAGTACTTGGTAAAACCCTACACTGTGACCATATCACCCTTAGAATCTTCTCTAAAACATTTGCTTTGGATGTTAGAAAAGAACCAAGAGATGAGAAAAGAATGACCGGTAGCATCGTGTCTCTTTTGATCATTTTCTTGACACTTTTTACTGCAGGAGATTTATAACTAGCTCTTTGATCCCAGCTGAATAGAAGAAGAATCCGGACTCTCCAGTGTTGTCTGTCATTTTAGAGAGAGACAGAGTTTAGGAGTAAAGAGATTTACAGCCTGTTTCTGTCTCATCTCTGACTTGGTTTGTGACTTGAATGGAATTCATCATCACCTTTTAGCACTCCCACGTGTGGCGCGGAGATTTACTTACACATCCCACAAAGAGCAAAGAGTCTCTGAGGAGAATCACCATTATAACCACATTTGGCCCATCCGTCTGATTCTCCTCTGCCATAATTTCTGGCTCCAGTTCCCTCTCCAGCTCCCTACTGGGACCAGGGCCCATCCCTGAACCTTGGTTCCCCTGGCTGTGGCCCTGTTCATTCTAGTCTCTTCCCCAGGACAAATGGACCCTTGCATAAACACATTGGATACACACAGGGCACCCGAACTCTCCTTAGAAATGCCACCCTGTGCTCTGCCTGCTCCACCCAGATAGAATCCCCTACCAACCAGCCCAGCCTGGAGCAGACTCAGCCTCACTCCCCAAGCTTAGTGGTTTGGACCATGGATTCTGCTCCTGGTGGGGATAGGTCTGCGGCCATCTCCCCCCACCCCCCAGCTAGTTCCCCTCCACCCTCAACTTAACATCAGTTGTAAGTCTTTCCCTCCTCCCCTTTGGGAGCCTACAGTATGTACAATGACAGTTTTTAATACCTTTCTCTAAAACTATCAGCAAAGACAAGCAAGGCACAAGATAAAAGGCTCAAAAGAAATATGAAGCATGTACTTTAAAATTTTTCATCCTTCAAAGGAAGAATCAAAGATAATTAAAATATTAGTGAAGGGAGCATAGGTAAATAAGAATTATATTTGCATATTAGTGTGTTGCCCCTGAGCAGGGGGAGAAAAAGGCTTTCTACTTCAACAACTTAGCTTATTGAAATGAGAAAGTTTGGAGAACCCTGAAAGCCTGTCAAATAACTGCACGTTGTAAGCACTACGCGTATCATTGATGATTTTATATTGTATAAACTCCGTTGAGATGGTGGGTGATCCTCAAATAAGCACAAAGAAGATAACAGGCTATTAGGCCAAACAAAAGATGGCCTTTGTTATTCACCTAACAGTTTGCAGATATGGCATGGGATGGCTGTTTCTCTGCTGGGCCAGGCAGGAGTGGGCTGTGGGTGGCTGAGCAAGGGGACGGAATGTCCCTCAAAGTGTTGTTTCTGGAGCAGAGTGATCCTGGAGGCTTCATCCTGAGACCTAACGTCCCCCACCGATGCCAAACCAGGCTGGTTGGAAACCAAGTGGTAGCTGGTGATAAGTAGCTTCAGGACGTTGGATTGGACACTTGGGAGGCAAACTAGGAAGACAGAGGTAAGTGCAGAGACAGGAAATTGTCTACTTGGGAGAGGAGCTGGGGCACCTTTCGACAAAGCCGTTGTGGCCTCGACACACGGCCAAGGAGGGAGCCATTTAGGCATCAAGTGGGTCTGGATCATTTCTCTTCCTCCTGGAATCGTAACTCAATCTACTTATGTCTAAAATTCACCGATCTTGCAACACCAAGGAGGGGCACACCCCAAAACTTAGAATATCTAAGCATCTGGAACAGGGATTCACACTTTGTTTTCTTTCATGGGAAGTCTCTACTTTTTTGTGGGGGGCCGCACCGCGCAACTTGTGGGATCTTAGTTCCCCAACCGGGGATTGAACCAAGTCCTAACCACTGGACCGCCAGGGAATCCCCTACTTTTTTTTTATCTTGACCGTAAAGTACTGTGGTTGACTATTTGGGCCGAGTCTGGTAAATAAAGCAGGTAAGTATCATTTGGGACTCAAAATCATGCAGCCTCTGTGATGTGAGCACACGGTGATCAAGCTGACAGAGGTGGAACCAGCATAAAACAGGAGACCAGGGTCCAAGGTCCTGGCTTTTCCACTGACTACCTCCTGTGGAATTAAGGAAAGTCACTTCATCTCAATTCCTTCAGCTTTAAATGTAAATGATAAAGTGTTCTTTAAAATAGTAAATAAACCAGAAATTGATCTGCCAGTGTAAGGTACTGTTAGGCATACATTGACCAATTTCCCAAGAATGAGCCTCAGATATTATACTGAGCAAAAATTGCACCTTTCTTTGATGATTCAGAAGGTATTTCAGCAAGTGCTTCAGGCTCATTATAAACATTCTTTACCATTACACCATAAATCTGTGAAAATACCAGTTAATAGAAAGTTCCATTTGATAGAATGGTATGTAAGCCAACTTCTGAATAATACTGTATTGTTTTCAAATTGACACACCATGGAAAGATCTAATGAGTTTATCACCAAAACAGTGTTAAGGTTTCACAAATTAAATGCAGACTTAGGGCTGGAAAGCTTCGTTCCAGCTCTGTCAGTTTAATCACCGTGTATGAGTCCCCAGTGGGTTTAAAGGGATGGTATTAGGCATTACGCTGTATGGTCAGTGATTCACATGCAAATCATTGTTTTCAGGCAGGAAAATCAAACATTTGGGCAACAAGCCTTGTAAGATTCTCAGTGACAGGGAGGTTAGGCAGCCTTGGTGATTAGTCTCATCGAAAGAGAATTTTAAGGGCTTTCATCACCTGCAAGTCTGAAAATTCCTGTTTACCACAGTAACACAGAAACTGCATTCTAGGGAAAACATCTGTCTTCCTCCAGACTTTCTGGAAACCATATACTGTGGTGACCATTACTTCATGAAGAAGTGGTGTGGGAGCTGAACAAAAGTTGTCTCGCCAAAGCCATAAACTGAGTCTCATCTAAATCCATCCACTGTTAGGAGATTCCATTTGTAATTTTGCTCTGAGGCAGGACAAGAAAGAAAAGGTGGAAGCCTGTTCTTGGTGCAAGGGCTGTGCGTTAAAATCTCTAGAGAAATAAAACCAGGCGTGGTAGTGGCAGGAGGACAGAAGATTTGATGTACGAGTGACTCAAACCAGGAAAGGACTGGAAATGAGATTGAGAAATAAGAATCAGGCTGCGGTGGGGGAGGGGGGGAGGAGAAGCTACTGGAGGGACTTTGAGAGTGAAGGTGACTCCCATGCAATGTTGAGAGAAGCTTTGTAAATGCTTCCTCATTTTTGACACGAAGACAAAAAAGCATCATTAGTGATGAAGGAGGTAATTAACAGGTGTGAGAGAGAAGCAGCATACGAATAGCAGCAGTGAGAGAACACGCCTTTCCACCAGTTCCCAAAAGGTACAACCCAAGCTAGAGCCTTGCTTCTCAAGGGAGGTCCATGGGGCTGCAGCCCTGGCCTCACCCAGAGCGTGTTAGAACACGCAGACTCTCGGGTCCCACCCCAGACCTACTGAATCAGAATCTGCATGTTGACAGGATTCCTAGGGAGTTGGATGCACAGTAAATTGAGCCCTCGTTTTTTTAGAGCCCTTGCAACCTCATCTCCTCCTTTTCTTCGTTCTCCTTCTTTTCCTTCTTCTCCCCTTCACCTTTCATCATCTTCTTCCTCAAATTCCCAGAACAAGTTACGTGTGAAAGTCGGTATCTACTTGTCTACTTTGTCCTAATTCAAATATGTAAATACATCTCTACTTGGTCCTCATTCAAATCACAAACCAGCCTCAATCCATAAACATGGGAACAAAACAGTTACACTGGGCCCCAAGAGAAAGAGCAAACAACAGCCCTCCCCGACAAGATCTATATTAGTGTTATTTATTTAGACAGAGCCTTAAGTGTGCACAGTACTTTGTGTGGGAACATGCCAAGGAGACATTACAATCCCTGACCTTTAAAAAAATATTTTTCTTTTTCTCTCGTAGCCCCAGGGAATAGCCAGGGTGGGGACGGAATTATGAAATCTTTGTACCAAAATGTATGAAATGAATAGAAGGAAGCCATAGGTATTTGTTAGGGCCTCCGGTCCTCTCTAAGAAGACAAGCAAGATTTTCCCAAACAATATGCATGATCCTTGCTGTGTGTGGTAGCAAGCCCTCGGTTAACTGAAGGAGGCTCAACCACACACACACACACACAACAGAGAAAGGTAATTTTAAAGGCATTTTGGACAAAAATATCCATTTATTTATTAGTTTTTAGTATATTTATTTATTTATTTATTTTTGACTGAGTTGGGTCTTTGTTGCTGTGCGTGGGCTTTCTCTACTTGCGGCAAGTGGGGGCTACTCTTCCTTGCGGTGCGCAGGCTTCTCATTGCAGTGGCTTCTTTTGTTGCAGAGCACGGGCTCTAGGCACGTGGGCTTCAGTAGTTGTGGCACCCAGGCTCAGTAGTTGTGGCATGTGGGCTCTAGAGCGCAGGCTCAGTAGTTGTGGGGAACGGGCTTAGCTGCTCTGTGGCATATGGGATCTTCCCAGACCAGGGATTGAACCCGTGTGCCCTGCATTGGCAGGTGGATTCTTAACCACTGCACCACCAGGGAAGCCCCAAAAATATCCATTTAGAAAGGAAATTTATAAAAGGAAATTTTTAAAAAAGGAACAATATTTCGTGATACTTGTAAGAAAACAGGTAACTAAAATATGGAACAACCATATGATAAAATATTATGTAGCCACTCAAATCAGGATTTCAACATCTAGTGCAAAACATTAATAGTAAGTGGCAAAGCAGGATACGAAACTTTTATACCCACCATCATTCCACCTTTATGTAAATTTTTAAAGGGGAACTAAGTAAACCGAAATGTTGGTAGTCTGTATCTCTAAAATTGATAATGTGAGTGATTTAAATGTTATTCTTTGTACTTTTCTGTACTTTCCATATACAAGTAGTACACGTACTTTTCTAAATAGTCACATTTGTTTCGGGAAAAGTTCTTTCTTAACCCCACTAATTCTTCCTTTCTCTCTACTGCCTTACCCAAGTCCACTTAATTATCCCTCCTAATCCAGAAAAGATTTGGTTCAGAAGCATGGTGATTCTCTCCACTTGAAAACTCACGCTGGCTCTACACACTAAGAAGAGAGTAAAGCAGAGTTGGAAGAAGTCAGAATGAGGAAATTTAACAACTTCCCAAATCCTCCTATATCAGCCCTTTGATGTGAGACTTCCAGACTTCATTTCAGAGTGTTTTGAATTCCCGAACACACCCATTATTGCTTGATATGGAAATGCATTCTAAAGTCCAAAACATAGTTTCTGCTCTACCCAAAAGCTCGAGAGTGGAAAGGCTTATGAAGACCATCTAGTTCACTATTTCTCAGTTTTGGTACACATTAGAATCACCTAGAGAGCTTGAAAAAAAAATAATGCTAGGGTCCTACCCTTGGAGATTCTGATTTTATGGGTCCAGAGTGTGCCCTAGGCATCTGGGGTTTCTTTTTTTTTTTTTAATTTATTTTATTTATTTATTTTGGCTGTGTTGGGTCTTGGTTGCTGTGCACGGGCTTTCTCTAGTTGCAGTGAGCGGGGGCTACTCTTCGTTGCGGTGCACGGGCTTCTCACTGCAGTGGCTTCTCTCGTTGCAGAGCACGGGCTCTAGGCGTAGTTGTGGCACGCAGTCTTCAGTAGGTCAAATTGAGCAGATTGCTGCCGTGGGAACAGCAAATGGAACCCTCGCACAGCTACTAGCTGGGGGTTCCTGGGCAAGGCACCCTCTGCTGGAGCTCATCTACGGATACTGTAATTTAGGAGACTGGGGACTGAGGAAGAAGACAGACGCTAGAGCCTCTGAGATTTCTGACTTAGGAAAGAAGTGAGAGAGCAGGCACGTGGTCCAGAGGGATCTACTTGGCAGAAAAGAGCAGAACACACAGATGGCTGCTCATCGCTCCGGCTCATCGGACACCCTGGACATCCGAGCAGGGCTAACGCCTCAGAATTGCCCTTAAACTCCTCAGTCCTAATTTTCTCATATGAAAAGGGATCTTAATCACCAAATGGTTCTAAGCCTGACTACACATTAGCATCACAAGGGGGCTTTAAAAACACCGGGTGCCTGAGCCCCACCTCGGGAGGTTCTATTTAATTAGTCAGGTCCGGCCATCAGCACTTTTTAAAACTCCTCAGCTGGTTCTAATGTGTTGTCACGCTTGAGAAACCCCACAGTAGGTGAGATCTAAGATTCCACCTCTGACATCCTATGATCCTCTGAGAAACAACAGGTAACCTTTTTGACTTGGCTTCTCTGGACAGAACGCCGTTCAAGTGCTCCCACTAAAATGAGTGTGAGTTTCAAAAAGGTTAAAGGTTTTTAATTCAGTCCTTGGCCCCCTGGCAGAAGGGGGTTGAGCAAGAGACAGCCATGATGACAGGGTTAATGAGTAAATTTTCAAATAGAAACTGCTACCGGGGCTCACGGCCACAGTGGCAGCCGAAGTCCAAATTAAGTTGCTTCACATGCTCAGGAGCCAGTGGGCCTGACCTTGGGCCATGGCCAGGCCACCCTCGCGGTTATGCAGTTACTCAGCTCCCCCAAAGCGGACACGAGGCCTTGGGTAATCAGCCGGCAACCTCAGCTCAACCTCCTGCGAGGACACCAATGCCAATTAAACTAGAGGCCGCCTGAGCCTGCTGAGGGCGGCAGCCAGCCTGGCTTCCAGGAGTGGTAAGTGAACAGTAGACTCTGCTGTGCAGCGGCTGTTAGGGCCTCAGTAAACTGGTCACAGGCTGGCACACGGTGACCGAAAGGTGCATGGGAGGCTGGGCAACGGTGGATTGCAGGACCAAAGTCCCAGGGCAGAGGTACAGACGTACCTCACGGTAGACAGTCCCAGTGTATTACCACAGGCAGGCTCTTATCCAGAACAGAAACATGCTTTGCATTCCCTTCCTACTTTTTATTACTCCCCTCTGGACTCGCCACGTGTACTGTGGGTGCTGAGCGCAGTGAACACCGGCTGATGCTTTTGAAGAGGCCGCCTCCTCTGAGAATGCCATGAGAAGCTTTCCGGGGGCCTAAGGGGGCAGTTCTCAACCCCAGCTGGCTTTAGCTGGTCTGGAGTGGGGTCTGGGCATCAGTATATTTTTCAAGCTCCCCAGATGATCTGAATGTGCAGTCAAGGGAGTTCCCTGGCCGTCCAGTGGTTAGGACTCCGAGCTTTCACTACCGAGGTCCAAGGTTCCATCCCTGGCTGGGGAATTAATATCCCACAAGGGGTGCAGGGTGGCCAAAAAAAAAAAAATTAACATCTAATGTGCAGTCAAGGGTGAGAAGAACTGGGCTAAGCCTTGCTTGGCCAGTTTTCAGAAATCACCTACTGATGCCTATTAAACCTAACGCTTTTCAGTCACCCATTCACTCACCAACACTGATGGTAGTTGGTTCCAGGGATATAAAGATGAATGAGATCCAGTCCCTGTCTTGAGGGAGCACACAATCTAGTAGGGGAGACAGACACATAA
Source organism: Phocoena sinus (assembly GCF_008692025.1). NCBI lineage: Eukaryota > Metazoa > Chordata > Mammalia > Artiodactyla > Phocoenidae > Phocoena > Phocoena sinus. Next base: position 30,917,287 of record NC_045775.1, read on the forward strand.
ATGTAATTGTATAACAGAAGTTGGTCATGGACTTTGTATTAGTTAATTACTAGGCCCCAAAAGGCAGCCCAATCTGTGGGTGAGGGTCAGGCTCTCTCCACTGTCAAGCATGCTGGGAAGAGGCAGAAGCTAACATATCCAAGGAGAGCTTGGAAGGAGGGCCTGGGACAGGGAAAGGCAGGAACTCCCTGGCCTTTCTGGGCTTACTCTCTAGAGCCTGTATCCCAAGGAGTCTGGGAAACAGGTACAGTCAGAGTTACTCTATTGAACAACCCCAGTGGGTGCCATTCGTGTTGTATTTTATGAAAACACTGCCTGCTAGAGTTGTGCACTGAGCTGGTCTTGCCAGTGGTGGTGAGGGAAGCTGGCTCTGAGCAGGGAGCCCACGAGGGGAAGGCTGGGAGGTCTCTCTGCCATTTGACAAGGAAGCCCCTATAAGGAAACATGAGAACAGATCTGGGCCTGTGGGCTCTGAGAGCCAACATGTCTAGAAGCCAGGACGAGGGCTGTCTATTTTCCTTCCCATTCTCCCAGAGCTTTCAGCGAAGTAGAACTAAGGACAGGCCACCCTGTGGGCTAGCATGGTACCCAGCACCAGCATCCCCTGGGGCCAGGGCAGTTGTGGTTTCCCCAGAACTGCAGGAGGAGATACTGCAGAATAGGCAGTGACCGAGGGTGATGGTCCCATGACACCTCACCTGAAGACCCACTGAAGAGACTGGGTGGAAGGGGACCCAGCAAGGTGACTTGAGGTCCTGCCACCATCCTGGTGGGGCTAGGCAGCCAGTGGGCTTTGACTTTAAATATTAATGTGACCTCATCTGTGCCCATAACCTAGTGAGGCTGGGGAAGTGTGGAAATGGGTTGGGGACATTCAGGTGACAGTTAAGTACTGCATGAGATAATAAAGGACTGTGTATGAGCAAGGAGAAGCCCCAGGGAGAATGGTATCCCTGGGCAAAGGGTCAGGAGAGTCAGGGAAAGCCTCTCAGCAACACACTCTGAGCTGGGTCTTAAAGGACGAATGGACCCCAGCCGAGCAGACTGAGAGAAGCAATCCAGGGACAGCATGCGCAGGGCATGCGGCAAGAGCCTTCTGCGGCTTGGACCTAGACGGGCAGGTGGGGCCTCCTGGGATGGAAGCTAAGCGTACGCCCGCTTAGCAGTGTGGACCTTGTCTTGCACGGAACCCCAAAGAATTCTAATCAGGATCCTGATGTAACATGAGAGGTGGAAAATCTGTCCAGCAGCCGTGGGGCCCTGTGCCAGGTTAGGCGGAAGACTCTGAGAAACGTCCCTTGCCGCCTGTGCCACATTCTGCTTTCTGAGGGAAGAGGAAGAGAGGTGGGTGTTTGCTGACCCGCCGACCAGCCGCTGTTTCTCCACAGCTGACAGAGGGGTTGGCCGTGGCCTCTAGTGCCCTCTCCTCTGCTCACTACCATCAAACAAAGGATGGGGCTTCCCTGGTGGCGCAGTGGTTGAGAGTCCGCCTGCCGATGCAGGCGACACGGGTTCATGCCCCGGCCCGGGAAGATCCCACATGCCGCGGAGCGGCTGGGCCCGTGAGCCATGGCCGCGGAGCCTGCACATCCGGAGCCTGTGCTCCGCAACGGGAGAGGCCAAAACAGTGAGAGGCCCGCGTACCGCAAAAAAAAAAAAAACAAAGGATGGCTTTCAATTTCCAGGCAGTGCAAAAACCTCGCCTTCCTTCCCTCTGATGCACCTTATAAACTACCTCTCTCTACAGTCAAGGGTAAAACAAAAGCAGCTAAGCTTTGAACATCAGGGGTCTGCTTCGCACATGGGGAGTGAGGGGCCGGCTGAGTGAGTTCCTCGTCCACCTCCCACCAGCGCGCTCTGACTTTCCTTTGATGGTCAAAGTCATTTCTCCAGAGCTCCAGAGTGACTCCCATCACTGTCTGGGTCAACCTGCTGCCTCCTTCCCCACAAGAAAGCAGCACGGAGGCCCTGGGTTTGTTGATTCAACAACCATTTCTATACTTTATTTGCTCAGATCAGGAAAAGACAAAAAACAAACTAAACTCTTTGAGACACAGATGTAGAGAACAAACGTATGGACACCAAGGGGGGGAAGCGGCAGGGGGTGGTGGTGGGGGTGGGGGTGGGATGAATTGGGCAATTGGGATTGACATGTATACACTGATGTGTATAAAATGGATGACTAATAAGGATCTGCTGTATAAAAAAATAAATAAAATAAAATTCAAAAAAATTTTTTGAAAACTCCTAAAAAAAACAACAAAGACTAAACTCTCTGACTGTGGAAAGACAGACACACACAGACACCATGCTGGATAAAGTGAATGTCAGTGAGAAGCATTATTTATTCAACCGTCTTGATTAGTGGGTGTCAGACAGCTATTAGAACAAAACTCATGCTCTGGGGCAACTGTGTCTATTTATGTCATGGTGAGCCTCCACAGAGAGCCCAGATAAATGCTTGTGATCTTCACCCACACGAGCCAAATATTTGGATAAATAAAGATGTTGTATGAAATCCCCTATCTGTCACTTTTACACAAATTGACATATAATGGAACGCTATTTGATTGTGTTCCATTTCATGGCTGCACGGCTTCCATGGCCAAGGAAAGGGGAAGGAGGGGCTTCCTGGGACTAGGGATCCATGGAAGAATCTCTCTGCTTAACCTGCTGCCCTCCTCTTTGCCTTCTCTGTGTGCACCCACCAGGTCCTCCCCCGAGTCCATGGGTCCTTGTCCATTAGGTAACCTAATCCTGAGTGGGTGCTACAATTGTCCACCTGCAACCAGTGTTTTAATCTAAACAGACCTATAGGGAATTCCCTAGAGGTCCAGAGGTTAGGACTCCGCGCTTTCACTGCCGAGGGCCCTGGTTTGATCCCTGGTTGGGGAATTAAGATCCCACAAGCCGAGAGGTGTGGCCAAAACAAACAAACAAAAACAGATCTATATACACAGGTCAGCGTACATCAGTCAAAGGGAGCCTCGGGCACACCAGTCCCACTGGCAGCCACTTTCTTAGATTGTCTACCTTTGCTCCATTTTGGTGTCACATCTTTTCTGAGCCCCTTTGGGTTTTGTGTCTTGTTCCTGGATCCCTGGAGAATATGATCTAATTCAGTTCTCTTGCTTTGATTGCCAGCACTGGACTTGCACTAACCCTGAAGCTCCCCTGGGAACACACCCCGGCCTACAGGCACCAGTGAGCCCCTTGCTGGGCAAGTTCTAGTTTCCCACGTGGAGGGCTGGACAAAAATGGAAAGTAAGTCAATTGTTACAACCAGAAAGGGCAGCTACTGAGCCCTTCTTACAATCCCACCTCATTCAGATATCCAGCTACAACACAGAGAACCAAAAGTAGCCAACTTCTTTCACCAGTCAGGCTACATAGACTAATGAGCCCCACTAAGGTAAACCCTCTTTTTGAAAACCAGCTGCAAACATGGCATAAACATGTCCTCTTGCTGAGAGTTTCCCTACTCACCTGTTTGAACCTTTATGTGTAGTTGCCCACACTGAGGTGGTCTTACCACCTAGTGGTCACTTTTTATCTCCCCCAAATCATTCTCCTTTTGAAACTAGGGGCCAATTACTATTCAGAGAATTTGGGATGAAGTTGATGAATTAGTTAGGACCAACTCAAACTAGCTTAAATGAAGAACAGCTTGTATTAGAAGGATACTGGGGGGCATTTATAGGATCCAAGGAAGAATCAAAGAATCTAATCTTAAGAAAGGCTGGGATGCAGCTGAGCCTCAGAAACAACTAAAACCAAGGACCCTATCTCTGCCAGTCTCTGCTTCTTCTTACAGGAGATCAAGTTCCTATTCCTCTCTGAAGTCTCGCTCTCACCTCATGGTAGAAAACCTGGCCACCAACAGCTCCTAACTATTTCATCTCTTGGCCTCCTCTACTGGAGAGAGGACCTCCATCCCACTCCCTTCTGGTCTGCCATCCTAAATCTTCAGAAGATCATCAGTCCATTTTGTAACACGGCTGCTTCTACTACAGGCCTTTGATGGGGTTGGGGGCACAGCATGGCACAATAGCCCCCCCAGAAAAAGGGAACTGCCACAATTGATTAGAATAAGTGAGGGTTATCACCTCAACTTGTTCCTGAGCTCTACCAATCCCAGCCCCATCTAGCAAAATAATAATTTCTCTGTTGTGTCTCAGCTACATCAAAAGATAGAGGCTGCAGTGTGTTTTAGATAAGCCACTGTGGAATCCTTACCACTTATTGGCTTGTAATACAGAGGATCCCTTTTCTATCACTATGAGATGGAGAAAACAATTCGAGCTGCCCAGTCTGAAGAGTCCCTGTGTCTTAGACAAAGAGCTTGTTTTGTATTCTGGATGAGGCCAATCCTCGACAAAAGGCAATGGATAGAGAGGTTAAGCTCATTGGTTCTGAAGTTAATTAAGGGCTGAGTTCAAATGCCTGCTCCAACATGTATAGCTATGTAAGCCACAGTCTCAGTTTTACCATCTACAAACGAGGATGGTTGACATCCACCGCCTGGTGCTGGTGTGACGATTGGAGACAGTGCATGAAGAACACGTAGCACGACACCTGGCATACAGAAAGCTTGTCATGACGCTGGATAGACTCGGTCTTCAGTGATATTCTCTGTCCCTTTCTGATGTCTTCTTCATTCCCCCTCTGGCCACTCCCCAGGGTACGCAGGGCTCTGCCTCCAGGCTTGCTCCCTATCTACTCTTCCTATGTATGATTTTCAGAGGTATCTTCATGAAATATACATCCCCACCCCGATTTAAAATCCTGCATGACTCATTAAAACAGTCTAGCCAAAGTTACTCTTTAGCATGGACCCCAAGGCCACGCTCAGTTTGGACCCTACCTTCCTCTGCCACCTCACTTTGTCTACTCTAAGCTCTCACCAAGCTAGACCACTTGCTATTGCCCAGATCTGCCATGCTTTTTCACAGTAATGCATGTCCACACATGCTGTCCCCTCTTCCTGCAGTGCCTTTCCCCTGGCTGTCACCAACTAGCCTAGCTAACTAGTTTTCAAGATTTGTGTGATCAGGAGATTCCTGGAAACATTTGCTGGCCCCAGCTCCCATTCTGAATTAGATGTGCTTCACCTGGCTCCATTTATGCCCATGTGTGCCTCTATCAAAGTCCTTATCACACTGTATTTCCTTGTTTGTCTTTGCTACTAAATCCTGAGTTTCTTGAGGGCAAGACTACATTTCCAGCACCAAGCACAGAGCCTGGCATAAAACAGATGTTCAATAAAGTTTGATTGCTGAAACACCAATGATGTATTTGTGAAACCATGTGCACTGGAAGGAATGAAGATGAAACATACAGTCCTTTTCTCCGGGTGGCTAAGTGAGCCAGCTAAGCATACAACCCATGACCTTGGCCATAACAATCCAATTGGCACATCTAGCTGCTCCACAGGAAACAAAATCCAGCATCATGTATAAATAGTGGATTTTAAAGCTGGAAACCTACTTGTAAAGTCCCTATGTCCTGTGATCTTGGTCGAAATGCTTAATTTTGCTTTCCTTGCCTACAAACAGAGCTTATAACTCTGTAGAGAATAAATGAGACAATGCCTATAAAATGTAAAAGTATCATTCAAATTCTTACTGACGTTCTCATGATTACTTTCAGAAAATGCTGAATATCCCCACCTCTAAGCAAAAGTTAGTCCTCGTTCCTAAATATCAAATCATTGTCTGTTATAAGATAATGCTGGGCATTATATGTGTTTGTCTCGTGTTTGGGTATTGCATCTCAAGTGGATACCTGGGTGTACATTTTACACCCCTCAGGACTTTTAGACTTTACGGTGTTCACTGGAGCCTGATTGCGGCCCAGCACTGTCCTTAGGGGCCATGCTGTGGGATCAGGTCACAAGTAAAACTCATATAATGAGCTCTTCCTGGTATAGCCAACAAAAACAACCCTCAGTGGGCTTCCCTGGTGGCGCAGTGGTTGAGAGTCCGCCTGCCGATGCAGGGGACACGGGTTCGTGCCCCGGTCCGGGAGGATCCCACATGCCGCGGAGCAGCTGGGCCCGTGAGCCATGGCCGCTGAGCCTGCGCGTCCGGAGCCTGTGCTCCGCAACGGGAGAGGCCACAACAGTGAGAGGCCTGCGTACCGCAAAAAAAAAACCAAACAACCCTCAGATAAGATGTAACCTGTCCTGACACAGATTTCTACCCTTTCACAGGTCACAAGTGAGATGAGTAATAAAAGAAAAACCTGAAATTAACCATGAGAATAAGCTGTGCTTTATTCTTCTGTAAGGATTATGTATTGGGTTTTAACAATACATGTATTAAACATTGCTAAGCCTATTCCTGCTTATAATTCTTAATAAGTTGCAGAGGGACTCATGATAATTATCATCTGGGAATACCACTCAGAGAGTGCACAACTCTTAAGAAGGTGAACTAGGACTTCCCTGGTGGTGCAGTGGTTAAGAATCCGCCTGCCAATGCAGGGGACATGGGTTTGAACCCTGGTCCTGGAAGATCCCACATGCCACAGAGCAACTAAACCTGTGCGCCACAACTACTGAGCCTTTGTGCCACAACTACTGAAGACCGTGTGCCCTAGAGCCTGTGCTCTGCAACAAGAGAAGCCACCACAATGAGAAGCCTGCACACTGCAACAAAGAACAGCCCCTGCTCGCCGCAACTAGAGAAAGCCTGCGTGCAGCAACGAAGACCCAACGTAAAATAAAAAACAAACAATAAATTAATTAATTAAAAAAAATTTAGGAGCACATATCTTAAAAAAAAAAAAGAAGGTGAATTAATTCCTAAGGTCAGGTGATGTTGAGCAGGGATGTCAAAGTATGCAGTATAGAAAATAATGAATAAGGTAACCACGAACAACAAGGCCATAAATTCATCTAAGGGGTCTGAATGAGCCCAGGAAGAAAGAACCACAGCCTCATTAGGATTTGCACATTTCTAAACTTCGTTCTGTTACTGATGGTGCAATTTGTGGTTAGCGTCCCCTAGGTAACCAGCATATGGCACCCAGGGTGTCAACCTGGGGCAGAATGGAAGTCAGCAAGCCTTTGTTCATTGCATAAACGTTTAGGAAGCACTCACTGAACACCTGGCACAGTAGCAGGTCTATTAAGTCCTGGCCCCAAGAAGGAGGTAACTGTGCACATCAGTATGATAAGGGCAGTTCCAAGTCTGCACAGAGTACCAGGAGAGCCCAGAGAAAGGAGTGGCTAGTTCTTCCTGGGAACATCGGAAAGGGTATCTTTAAGGGCATGGCTTTTAAGCTAAGTCTTAGAAAGCTCCTCTGGCTGAGAAGTGAGGAAAGGGCATTCCAGGTGAAAGAGAAAAGCTAGCACTGTTGAATCTCTGCTTGCCTGGAGCCAGAGTGGGCCCCTCCAGGGCGTGGGGCAGGCAAGCTGGCCATGAACCTTGAAGTCAAGCTTACTACAGAGTGGGGAGAGCCACGGAGGAGTGCCAGCCAAGCCCTTTAGAGAGTCGGGAGGTCATCACCGACAAAGTCCAGATCGGTTGGCAGCAGAGGCAAAGGGTCAGAAGCTGGCAGAACAGGAAGAGAGAGGAGACCTAGAAAAGAAGCAGGCTCCTGTTTATTAGTGGCAGCCACTTAGTGGGTTGGTCTGGTTTACAAGTGCGGGACCAGAACAGACAAGTTTCCAGGCATAGGGGTGGGTGTCTGGGGGAACAGTAAGTACCCAGCAGAACAGGAGCATGTGTTCTTAGGGAAGTGAAGAGGCAGAAGGACAGCCCAGAAAGTGGGGCAGGAGCCAATCATGGCGGGCCTTCCCTGTTAGCTAAGGAATTTGGGTTTCATCTTGTAGTCAATTGGAAAATATTATGGTATTTTAAGCTGGGGAGTGACAACGAATACCATTTTAGAAAGATCACTTGGGCAGCACTGTGGAAGGCAACAGCCTTTCTTGAAGGGTAGCAAACACCTACCCGTTTCAGAACACCCTGGATGCTGCTTTAAAATGAATAAGCGTCATCTTAGCTGCGCCCCAGATCTACTGAATTTGAATTCAATGGAGATACCTAGGAATCTGCATTCCTCGTCATTTGGGGACACACTAGAGTCTGCAAGCAGTCGCCTGGGCAAGAGAAGACAGGGCCCGTACTGAAGAGGAGACTGGTAAAGAAACATGTAAACAAACACCCTGTCACACAAAGTGTCTGCACAATAACATTTATGGGATGGGTATTGAATGAATGCAACATAAACAGGGATTGATGGGACGGAGAGAGGTCAACTCCAAAGTATAAGGCAGAACCATATAACACAGCTATCTTTATGGGTCAAAACAGGATGAATATTGGCAATTCATACAGCTCAATTTAATGGTGAAATCAATAAAAGCTATGTCCTTCTCATTTAAGTTTGTTTCTATCAGTATAGTAGTATGTCACTCATTCTTTGAAACCAGTGGAGACTCCAAGGGGAGACTAGAAGGGCTTTAGTTCCCTTCTGTAATCTCTAGAGGCCCGCGTACTGCAGGAAAAAAAAAAAAAAAAGGGATTTCTCTGGTGGTTCCGTGGTTAAGACTCCACACTTGCAGTGCAGGGGGCCCAGGTTCGATACCTGGTTGGGGAACTAAGATTCCCCATGCCAAGCAGCATGACCAAAAATAAAAATAAATTTTTTTAATTAAAAAAAATAAAAAAGCAACAGTGCTGGAAAAAAAAAAAGCTTCACTGAACAGTGCCTGGACAGGGTTGCATGAGAGGGGAAGACTCTCCAGAAGCTTATGGTGAGGGGGCCACCACCCAGAAGAGGAGGCCATGGTGCGGGGGAGTCCGAGAGGGGGCATACACATCTAGGCGATGTCTCTCAGCAGCACAGTGGGGAGTCTCTGGATCAGAGAACTCCAAAGGGCCTTACCACCTTAGGTGGTCGTGTAACCACAAGGCTCTATCTTATCAATGGCCGGCAGATGCTAGATGATATGCAAAGCAGACAGGATCTAAATGGCTTAACTAACTGCTTGTTTGGGGTTTTGGGGTGGGGGGTTTCCACGTGGTTTGCAGGATCTTAGTTCCTGGACCAGGGATCCATCCCGGGCCCCTGGAATTGGAAGCACGGAGTCCTAACTACTGGACGGCCAGGGAATTCCGTTTGGCCTATTTTTTTCTTTTCCTTTGGTATGCGGGCCTCTCACTGTTGTGGCCTCTCCCGTTGCGGAGCACAGGCTCCGGACGCACAGGCTCAGTGGCCATGGCTCACGGGCCCAGCCACTCCATGGCATGTGGGATCTTCCCGGACCGGGGCACGAACCCATGCCCCTGCATCGGCAGGCGGACTCTCAACCACTGCGCCACCAGGGAAGCCCTGGACGTGTAAAAATTTGAATCTGGTGCCGGCTAGCTTTTGAGCTAAGGGGTCCAGCCTGCAGTGAATAAACTATCTAGGGCCAATACACAGAGGTCTTCTTTGGCTCATTTACATAACACAGTCCTGGCCTGAATGACCTCGGCTCCATTCCTCCCACTTCCCCACCTGCTCTGTATGGCAGGAAGGCTTCCATGTCACTGACTGATAGCTGGGTTTGGCCAATGGGAAGCACCGGCAGAAGACTGGAAGACAAAAGAAAAGGAGAAGCTAGGGTATTTCTCACCACTTTTCTGTCTTGGGCTGCGTTAACAGCAGTGGCCACCTTTGTATTTGAGGTGACCCCTGCCTGCGGGCTCTGAGAATTCACCTCCTCCTTTCCACAGTCCCTCCAGGCTAAGGATGGTAGTGACATCCAACTCTTGCTAATTTTCCAGTTGTCTCCTTGCCCTCTGGTTGGTTTCTCAGTCTCATCCATCACCTGTATAACCAGTTCCCTCCATTCAATTCCCTCTGTAAACGCTCTGGGTGATTTCTGACTTCCTGCTTGCACCCTGCTAGACACAATTTCTTAGTTCTCCCCAGGCCTCCAAATTATGATAAAAATAGGGAGGGTCTTTAATAGAGACAACTGATATTTTCACAATGTGAATGAAGACATCTGTTAAAAAAAAAAATTGTTTCTCTTTTTATCTATCTAAAGAACATGATCTAAGGTATAGGGTGTTAGCATCCTCAAGATAAGGCCCCCAGCCTGCCTGCCCTGCCTTCCATCCACACGTAAGCCCTCCTGTGTTGCAATCCTGCAGCCACCCTCTTCACAGCAACCTGTGTTGTGAGGCAGCCCATCATCAAACTGGCCCATGATCTCATACTTTGGCAATGCAGAGGGGAGAAGGGTGAGGCCGCCTCCAATCTAGCAAGGAGAAAGTTGTGATTCTGAGTGGGAGCTCAGCTCTTCCAGACTATAGAACATCAATAGTTAGGAATCTGACTCTCCTCGGAGAAGTCTCTGACTCTTAAAATTGGCCAGCCTCACTTAGGTATCCAAGATCCACTTTCACAGATTCTTCCTGAGACAAACGGTAAAATCACCTGTGGTCCCATAGCCCAGAGATAGCTCCTGCTAACACTTTGGAATATCTCATTTCAGATTTTTCCCCTGTAAGTATATAATGGTTCTTTTACTTCAATAGGAAATTGTTCTAGAATCTGATTTTTTCACTTAGCATATTGTAAACATTTCCCCTGATCTAATAAGAATCTTCTGCGTTATCTTTTTTTTTTTGACATGGATTCATTATCACTTTTAATGATGCATGGTTTTCTAGAAGATATGGATGTCTTACCATTTTATTTGCCAGTCCACTTGAACTTCCACCATTCCCCTGGAATAAACAATGTTCTGACAAACGTTCTCGTTGTGCACACCCTTCATAGTGTCTTCAGTACAAATGCCTAGAAGTGGAATGTCTTGAGCAGAAAGTGTGCACATTGTAATATTTGTGGCAATTTTGCCAAACAGCTACAGGGAGGTTTATGTTTTGCTTTGTTTTAGTTGCTTTTTAAGATTTGGGTTTTTTCATATAACATCAATGCTAGTAAGATACGGAAAAAAAAAAAACCTAAATTATAATTTCTGGAAGGCAAGGATCTGGCTATGTTCATCTCCGTATCCCTCATAATGTCTACCCACCACAGTGCAATAAATGTTGAATTTGAAAGAAAGATTCACAAGAGCATATTCAACCTCAATGAAACATTTTCATAAAATAAGGGCAGACCAAGCTCTACAATGCTTAGTCCAGTGGTTCTTACCTTGACTGCACATTAGAATCACCTAGGGAAATTTTCACAAGTCCTGGACCCCCAGGTTATAGGAACCTGGACCCCGACCCTAGACCAATTACATCAGAATCTGGGAAGATCCAGGGAAGAGGGGATGGGTAGTTCCAGCATCAGTATATTTTCAAAGCTCCCCAGAGAATTCTAACATGAAACCAGGGCTAGGAGCTGATAATCCTTAAAAATGACAGATAACTGAAGAAGAAAAAGTGTTTTTGTTCCTTTACCCTAATCATCATGAAGAATATAAAATAATAGAAATGAGAAAACTCAGCAATTTGGAGACCATATGTACCCAAGGCTGACTTGTTGGTATTTAATCCAACAGAGCCAGTTTAATATCTTTTAAAGGCAGTGTGTTTTCCCCTGCACCCAAAATGCCAAGCTTTCAGGAAACCCCTATCTTTTCGTTATCCCTATATGGAAACCAGGACACAACAGATGGCAGGATCATGGATTGTGTCTGTTCAAGTTAGAGCTGCTTTTCTTTGCGAGACATCAAATTCATATTGACTGCAGAGGTAGGCTGACATGATTTATTTCAAATGAAAATGGAGGCATCATGGGCTCTGTCTTTGCTCATTACTGAAAGACAGAGTCTCATGTGTGATCAGGACACACTGAATTGCTGATGACAGAAACTGTTCGCCGGGGCTGCAAGAGGCTGCCCTTGTTTTCAGTGACTACATATCGGAGAATCTCCACATGCCCAACCCAGCAGCCCAAATATCACAGCAGTGAAGTTTACCACCCAGAGTCCCGCTTCTCCAGGTCAGTCAGCAAAATACAAGGGATGCACCACTTCTATTTATTTTTCACTGTTAACGCTTTAATTATATACTCCTCCATGTGCTCTCAGAAGTGCAGCTTGACATTTTGAAAAGAAAACCTGGTAGGTACAGCCCATTCATCTTGAAAGAAACCGTCTCCAGTGACATGAAAGCAGCCCCAGTCTGGGGCTCTCCATGATCCCTCTTCAGCTTGGCAGTGTGAAGTCGTAGGGAGCCTGGGAACTGCTCCCGGCTTCTCACGGAGGCTGGCTAACAGAAAACCCTAGCCTGGTGGGAGAGGGAGGGCAGAAAGAGAAATAGCCCAGGGCAGATCAGGAAAGACGCTCATTTCCCCCACCCATCAGGTCTTTACCTAATGGTAAAGCAGAACCTAGCAACGGCCAGGAGTACTCCCCACACCCAGCACCCCCTTGCCCGCACCTCCCCACCTGGGTCAGTGATGTGGAATGGGCCTTAGAAATCGGGCTCGGGGGACTTCCCTGGTGGTGCAGTGGTTAAGAATACGCCTACCAATGCAGGGGACACAGGTTCGAGCCCTGGTCCAGGAAGATCCCACATGCTGTGGAGCAGTTAAGCCCGTGCGCCAAAACTACTGAGCCTGCGCTCTAGAGCCCGCGAGCCACAACTACTGAGCCCACGTGCCACAACTACTGAAGCCCGCGCGGCCTAGAACCCATGCTCCACAACAAGAGAAGCCACTGCAATGAGAAGCCTGCGCACTGCAATGAAGAGTAGCCCCCGCTCGCCGCAACTAGAGAAAGCCCTCCCACAGCAACGAAGACCCAACACAGCTTAAAAAAAAAAAAAGAGAGAGACAGAGAGAGAAATTGGGCTCAGGACTCCCAATTTATGGATGAGAAAATGAGGCCAGAGGAATAACCCATTTGCCCAAGATCACTCAGTGGCAGAGCCTAGGATTCAGGTCCCCTGATTCTCAGATTCCTCTGCTTTGCCTCCCCCGTAGTTCTCAAGCTTGGCTTCATATTAGAATCACCTAGGAGCTTTTTTTAAAAAAATTATTGGGACTTCCCTGGTGGTCCAGTGGTTAAGACTCTGCGCTCCCAATGCAGGGGCCCAGGTTCAATCCCTGCTCAGGGAACTAGATCCCGCATGCATGCTGCAACTAAAAGAGCCCGCATGCCGCAACTAAGACCCAGAGCAGCCAAAATAAATACATAAATATATTTTTAAAATTATTTATTAGTTTTAATTGAAGTATAGTTGATTTACAATGTTGTGTTAGTTTCAGGTGTACAGCAAAGCAATTCAGTTATACATACACATATTCTTTTTTCAGATTCTTTTCCCTTATAGGTTATTATAAAATATTGGGTGTAGTTGCCTGTGCTATATGGTAGGCCCTGTTGGTTATCTATTTTATATATAGTAGTATATATATGTTAATCCCAAACTCCTAATTTACCCTTCCCTCCCTCATCTGGGAGCTTTAAAACAAACAAACCTGCCCAGCCCCACCCCTAGAGATCCCGGTTTCATTGGCCTGGGGTGGGGCCTGGATGTGGGTATTTTTACAGTTGCCCAGGTGATGGGTGTGTGCTGCCACGACTGAGAGCCCCTGCACCCCAGCCTCGCTTGACTTAACTGTCTGTTCCATTTTGTTCCATGATGAGCCCAGCCCCTGCTAGGGGCCGTAGCAGTGAAAATGAGTCAAGATTTCGGTTCCTGCCCTAAAGCTGCTCAGCATCTGGCAGAAGGGCCTACTGTGAAAAGCTCACGCCAGCAGCAGAGTGATAAGGGTAACACTATAAATATAAATAAGTGATCGCAGTGGTTAACTCTGTATGGGAAGGTTGAGGGAGGTGGTATTTGAGTCCACATTTAAAGGATGAATAAGTTGAATAAGATGAATGAGTTGCTAAGAGGACTAGATGCAGAAGGGTTTTCCAGGGAGAGGGAACAGCACGCGCAAAGCCCCGGAGGTATGAAACAACACAGCATATTTGTAGTTGGTGTATCTATTTAATAAAACAGGGTGTGAGAGCAGTGGATACAGGAGGTAGGCAGGGCCTGGATCCCAAAGGGCCCTGTGATATAAGCCATTCTAAGGGTTGGGGACGATCCTGAAATGATGGTGAACCACTGAGATACGTCATGCAGAAAAATGACAAAATACAACCTGAATTTTAGGAAAACCACCCTAATGGTGGTGTGGATAATGAATTAGAAGAAGAAGCTAGATGCGGGGAGACTAGTTGAGAGGGGAGGCAAAGAGATGATGAGGGTCTAAATGAACCAGGCAGTGGCCACAAGGACTACAGGCTGACGACAGACAGGACCTGAATTCTGAACTTTGCCCCTGATGCATTGCATTTAGAAGATGGAATTGATAGGATGAAGTGGTTGGTTGGCCAACGAGTGAGAAGGTCTGACCCCAACCTAACTTCTCCCTATTCCTCTTCATATACTCTGACCTGAACTCCCACCCCACTTCCTTTGATTCTGCTGGTCCCTCAGCCTAGGATACCAATCCCTCCTTCATCTCCAAATGTCATGTAGGATATATCCTGTAGGTCTCAAATCAATGCTAATTCCTTTGAAAATCTGGTTTCTGAAGGAAGGAAGGAAGGAGTGGAGTTCAGCAAGTTCATTCTACATGTTCCCAAGGGTAGGTCACTGCATCTGGCCTCCTGAGAAGTCTGCCTTCTCATCTGCACAGTACCCTTCAAACCTCTGCTGAAACTCACCTATTCTGGGAAGGTGTCCTTGGCACCTGCAGACATGGGTTGTGTCCCCACAGCACTTTTGCATTCCCCTGTCAGTATTTAGAGAATTGTTCCATGTTGTCAGCCATTGCTTTAGACATGTGTCTTCTAGGGTAAACAAGTTCTTTTGCTCTTTTGAAAAACGGGGGCACTGTCTTCTTATTCTGTCCCCTGTCCTAACACAGTCACAGAAAAAATATATTTGATAAAAGTTCGTCAAATGAATGAACGTCAAAGGCCGAATTTGTGAATTGCAGGAAGTGTCCTATAATGATGATGATGATAATGGGATTCTGCAATCCCTCCCCAGAATAGGGCACCTCAGAATTCTGCATCATTTGGAGCCCAATGGTGGAGTATTATACTGAGGAATTACACCCATGTAATTTAAACCAGTCTGCGGACCACTGGGAAGACTCTCTAAGACCACCACAAGGCTGGGAACTGTACTTTGAGAACTGCTTCTAGGGCATTCTCTCAGCAGAGCCTCTAGCCATGCAGAGAGTGAAAGGCAGAGAGAAAACTGTCCTGCCCAGGAAAAATGAGTCTTATCCTTGTCATCTGGGCAATTCTCCCAGACTCCTCAGGTAACTCACATCTTCCAGAAGCACCTCTTCCTCTAGGAATCTTGTGCCTTCACTGGGTATTATAAAGAAACTTCTGGGCTTCTCTGGTGGCACAGTGGTTAAGAATCCGTCTGCCAATGCAGGAGACACGGGTTCGAGCCCTGGTCTGGGAAGATCCCACATGCTGCAGCGCAACTAAGTCCGGGTGCCGCAACTACTGAAGTCCGCGTGCCTAGAGCCCATGCACTGCAGCAAGAGAAGCCACCCCAACGAGAAGCCTGCCCACCACAACAAAGAGTAGCCCCCACTTGCTGCAACCAAAGAAACGCCTGCGTTCAGCAACGAAGACCCAACGCAGCTAAAAATAAAATAAATAAATAAAAAGAAACTTCATGGGCTTCCCTGGTGGCGCAGTGGTTGAGAGTCCGCCTGCCGATGCAGGGGACACGGGTTCGTGCCCTGGTCTGGGAAGATCCCACATGCCGCGGAGCGGCTGGGCCCATGAGCCATGGCCGCTGAGCCTGTGCGTCCGGAGCCTGTGGCCACAACAGTGAGAGGCCACAACAGTGAGAGGCCCGCATACCGCAAAAAAAAAAAAAAAAAAAAAAAAAACTTCTGATTGACTGATACACTGAAGGTATGCACCCATGGTTGCTATCTTAAATCCTCCCACAGGGTTATCTTTTTAAAGCGCTGGAAGATTCACAGGAATTTCAGATGCTACAGCAACTTAAAGGGGAAAACACTAGGCCTCAGCAGTGTACCCCAGCTCCCCTACCATGAGGGAGGTATACTGGAGAGTCATTCCAGCTCCCCTCGAGCCACCCATTAGAGCAAGGAAGTCCAAATTTTGAGTCTGAGCTGGTGACTGAAGGAAGAGACCTGGAATTAGCACAGCAGTCAGAATCCTGTTTGAGGGCAGCATTGCTGAAACTAAAAGGAATAATTTTATCTGGAGCAGCCTCTCTGCACACTTTTTCCCCTGTGGCAGTTGTGGTGTTCAGGTTAAGGCTATGTATACTGGGGCTGGGGTGGAGCGCGGGGTAGAGAGAATGATGGGAAAGAGGAAGGGAGGGAAGACCTCCTCCTGGGCACTTGCAGATGTGGGAGATTTCCCAGGTGCTCTGCTGCTGAAGGCAGGAAAAGGAGCACCTTCCAAACAGGCTGCATTCCTCCCTGGGAATCTGAGGGCGTGTTGTAACCACTTAGTGGAATTCCCCCTGAGGCTTTGGCTCTGCAGGAAATTCCTGGCTGCTTTCCAGGAGACGCAATTGCTGCCGAAGAAGATAACACAGGTTGCACAAGGGCAGGGCAGGTATGGCTGGCCCAGCTCTTCATCTCTCCCAGGCAAGTCCAGACTGGAGGGCCTTGCTTTAGGACTGCAGCTCTGCTTGGAAATGAGATCTGGAGGAAAGTCCCAGAAAAGAAAGAAAGCCTCTCTTCCTGGGAGACCGTCAGCTTTAAATCACCCAGTGGAATTTAAAGGCCCAGGCTTGACACCCTTGAAGCAGCTGCAAATAAAGGGTGAGTGCAGTGAGATCCTGCTGAAAAAGATCCTGTGAAAAAGAAGTTACTCAAAATGAAGAACACAACGTCTGTGTTCCAAGTGTTTCTATAGCGCCTGTTGCGCGGATGGGTGGATGTGTTCTCTCCAGGATAATGCCTGGAAGCCTCCAGAATGTGTTCTCCATCAGGCTGCCTGATCTGATACTACTCTTTTTTTTTTTTTTTTTTTTTTTTGGTACGCGGGCCTCTCACTGTTGTGGCCTCTCCCGCTGCGGAGCGCAGGCTCAGCGGCCATGGCTCACGGGCCCAGCCGCTCCGTGGCATGTGGGATCTTCCCAGACCGGGGCACGAACCCGTGTCCCCTGCATCGGCAGGCAGACTCTCAACCACTGCGCCACCAGGGAAGCCCCTGATACTATTCTTTAAGGCCAGATTCTTTCTGCCCCCGACCTTAAATTCTACCTCTAGCATTACTGGATTGAGTCCTCAAATACAGATCATTTGAAATTTTAGCGAAAAACACTGCTTTACAACCAAGGGCTGGTTAATAGCTAAACACAGCTCTGGGGTTTGATGGACTGGTTCCTGTTTTGCTTTGCCTGTTTTGCTCTGTCTTCGTTCTTGTTTTTCCAGAAATATATGACCACCGACCCCTAGAACAGATGTGCTGACCTGGACAATGTAATGACCACACCCAAGTTCCAACGCTATTAATGTACATGTCTCCGAAGGGTAACTACCCTCAGCACGCCTGCAGCCACTTCCTACTTCACTTCTTGTATAAATCCTGACTAAACCTTGGGGAGTGGGGAATTGGTTCTTTCGGACAGGAGTCCACCTTTTCCCCACGCTGCAGGCTTCCTCAAAATAAAGCTACTTTTCCTTTACCCAACACTTGTCTCTCAGTATTGGCTTCTTGAGCGGGAATAGCCAAGCCTGAGTTTGGTAACAACATCAGCCATGTCTCCAGACTGTACTGCTTCCTCTCTGACTTTAGAAGGAGGTTCTAACCTCCATCTCTCCAGATCTAGCTGTAGAATTTTCCTCCTCAACATGAAGTTCTTGCAGACTCCAGTTCCAGAACATTCAGAGTCCACCTAAAGCTGCCCCTGGGGGCTGCCCCCAGGGTGGAGTTTGGTAGATCCTAGTGTAACAGGGAAGAGCTAAATCGGACTCCGCGTTGGATCTGTTTCTTTGACTTTAACCTTTGCTTTTCATTGCTTTTGTTGTTATAATCATACATAATGGCCTGCCTGGGGAAATGCTGCCCTTCTGCCTGAATGTTACACTAAAGTGCCTTTGTTCAGCTCACCCAGAAACAATCTGACCCTGCCCACCAGTGAATGGCTGCAGAAAAGAAGAAATTAACACATCCCCTCCTATTTTGCAAGATAAATGGCCTTTTTACTTTACTTCCTCACCTCCTCTCCCTCTGTTCTATAAAAGAAACTGGCATCCTGACCCCTATAAGATGGTTTTTTGGGGGACCCTAGTCTACCATCTTCTCGGTCTGCCGACTTTCCAAATAAAGTCGTTACTCCTTGCCTCAGCACCTCGTCTCCCGAGTTATTGGCCTGTGAGCAGAGCGAGCTTGGACTTGATAACACCAGGCCCCATCCAGCAGCTCTCCCTTTTCTAGGGCATGGTCCACCCAACAGAAAGACCATTTTCCAAACAGTCTTGAAGCTTCCCCCAAAGGTCTCCTTCTGAATTGATTGGTCAACATTAACTAAATACCCATTATGTGCCAGGCACTTTACTAGGCATCAGAAATACAAAAAGAGTAAGACTAGAGAGAGGAAATAGCAAACCAGAAGGTCCTTTTTTCTACTGAGAGTGGAGAACTGACCATAAAGTACTATACTGGCCCTATGAGACAGGTTTAACTTAGAAGCTCTCAAATTATTTACAATATCAGATTTTTCCAGGCCTCATTTCCCACCTTCACTGCAGCCAGTCTTATAGGTGTGGCCCCAGGGACAACTAAGCCAAACTCCATTGCAATTTTCCTCCTAGCACAATACACATCTGTACTAGGGGAGAGACTAGGAGGCAGGGAAGGCCTGGTCAGCCTGTGCATTCCACCTGCCACTGGCAGTGCCACCACTGAAACTGAGCAGGACCCTGTGGGGTTCCTGGGCACAGAAGCCTTTCTGTCCCCGGGGTTCTTCACTCCAGCCTCCACGACATTCCCTGAGTTCAAAGGGCAGATTTGAACTGTGGCTAATCAGGTAAGGGAAGGGATGCAAAGACAAGGGAAGGGCAGTCAGGAAACAATAGTGCAGCCTGGGGGCAGGGTCCGGGTTCGCCTCAAGGGATACACATAACAATGTCTGTAAGTTCTTTAAAATGGCTGCATTCGTCATACCAGAGAAAGATCACCTGAGGTTACATTAAAGGAACCAGAGAAGGTCACCAAGAAGATCACCTGAGACCAGATTAGAGGAGTGGAGGCCCTTCACATACCCTAATTTTATCAGCATCACCCTTGAACTGTTGCTATAAAACTCCTCATCAAATCCTCCTGGGTTGGTACATACAATTTTTCGGGACAGGAGCCCACTGTGTCCCCCTTTGCCTGGCAAAGCAATAAGGCTATTCTTTTCTATTTCTCCCAGAACTCTGGCTCTGAGATTGGAATCGGCACCAGTGCACAGAGGTCAAGCTTTCGGCATCACCATCTTGATTTGTTCATATGCCCAAAGCCTACATGTGCAGTCTTCTTGGTCTGCCCTCTCCCTGCAGAAGGGGTTAGGAATAACAACGGTGCTAAAACCAGCCTGAGGGTCTTGGCCCATTTTGGAGGGTTTCCAAACCATTGCAGCTGAGGCTGTCCTGCAGCTGTGCCTTTAAGCAAATGATGCAGGCAGCTGAGTTCATCTTCCACAGAGCTCAGTGCAGAAAAGGTGTGATCTCTGCTTAATTTTTTCTTGTCCTGCAGAGTCCGAAGACTTGGAGGAATTAGTGCAAAACAGCTCACCTTCCCTTTTCCCCATGGAACATAGAAAGGTTGGAGCAAATATCAAAGTCTGAAGAGTCATTTTATTCAGTGTGAGAATAATAAATAGGCATTTTCACTCTTCCTTTACAGTAGGTTCAGTTCCTCAGCTCCTGGCTTGGGTACCAGTTTCAGCAGTTCCAGAGACCAACAATAGCCATTCACCAGTAGTGTCTGAACTACCGATTGTTCACCGCTCTTTATCGTGACTACGTTTGCAATGATGAAGAATTAGGCCATCAAGTGCTAATCCTCAGAACCGGGTCTTGGACCTGGTTGTAAATATCACTTCTGCCACCACTAGCAATGTGATTCTGGGCAAGTTACTTAATTTCTCCAAGTCTCAGTTTCTCTTCTGTAAAATGAAATTAACAACAGTACCTGCTTTATAGCATCGATGTGACAATTAGAGAGCACACGGAAAGAGTGTAGCACCTGTGTGGCACATAATTGGTGCTCAGGAAATGACCCACTGATACGCTGTCAGTCTGGGGTGGGAGAGGAAATAACATCCCTTTAGCAGTCATCGTCTATTGACCAGGAGGATTGAGAAAGCAGCAATTCTGCCTATTAAAATCCCTACACCTCTTTCCCTTCTATCCAGCCCTGACTTCATTCTTTCTTGGTTGTCAACTTGTTGCTCCCACAAAAATGTAAAGCTCACTGAAGACACAGATTACAGCCCAGTGGTCAGCAGTCTTTCTTTTCTTTTTTTTTTTCAGCAGAGTCTTTCTACATTAAAAGATAGTCAATAAATATTTGTGTGTAGATGCATGGATATTTTTTCAGTTGACTGGTTGAATATGACTTCTGACGCTTATGGGTATCAGTACCCAGGAAATAATATAGTCTAAGCCTGCAGAGACATGGATTTAATTTTTACTAACATTTTCCCTTACCTGCCACCTTTTTTTTTTTGGCAGGTGGGAGCTCATTAAATCCAAAGTCCTTAGATCTTGTTGCTTTGCATGACTGGGTTAGGTTACATATGAGAATTCTGCAAAGCAAAAAAGATACATCACACCAATTTGCATCTCAATTTCTGTTCCTCTCAAAAGCCACAAAGTTCCTCAGCAATAATCATGTGCAAGGCAAAGAAATTAAGAAGTTTGTCTGGGAAGACATTAAATGAGTCTCTGGAATGTAGTAAAAGACATATCCAACGGTCTATCCTTCCCCTAGATTGTTTTCTGGCCCTGCCACAGGAGAACAAGTACTTGAAGGGAAGTTTCCTCTTGGAAAATGAGAGAAGATACATTCAAATTGTGTTACAAATTGCTGCGTGGTACTTTGGATTTATCATATTCTAGGTCAGATCACATCCCTGTGCACAGTGGTGTGTACAAAGCATCACTCCTGATAACAACAAAAAGCTATAATATGGAGTTTCTAAGGCACAGAGTCCCTCGGTAATAAAAAATCTTTAAGGCCCAAAACACCCAGTTCTCCTTATCCCGTTTCATTGGTGTTCCAGAGAAAGTCTACTGTACTTCTCCCTTCCGGTCTCTTAGGAATCATAGTGATAATGAGAGCTTAGGGAAGGCAGGTGGTGGATGAATATGAGTGGGTTATTAGAGCCCAGGGCTGTTGTATTAAAAACAGGAGTCTGGTTGAAAAAGAAGCAAACAGCCCAGCCTGACTTATAATGATTCTGAAGGAATCTGAATTCCGGATAGAGAATCCAGATAGATAGAGTAGGGCTTTTTTGTTTGTATTTGTTTTAGTAGAGCAGTAAGAGAAGGAAAGTTTTCTCAATGCTATCTGTAGATTTATTGCTTGGGGGAGAAAGACTCCAATCAATGATGGGAATGCTCCTCTCATGAGAGAGAGTGTCTGTCTTCAGTGAAGCCTCAAACCTCTAAACAAGACCTTGTCTGCCAGGTGGGCATGTCTATGTGGTTGCCATTCCTCTTTTCAACTCATTTCCTCTGGGAAGCCCTGCCCAGCAGACTCCCTCCAGTTTGTTAGCCCAGGTCACTTTAGGAAACTCTTAACCTCCACCCACCAGAACATGAGGCACCCATAGGTCCCAGAGTTTCCCTTCAAATATTTCACCCATAGTCTCCACAATTAGACTTGTGTCTGACAGGCATTTTCAGGGGGGGGGAAGGGGGAAGGTTGCAAAGAACAGCCAGTGTAAACATCCCTGTAATAATAATCGATCCCCTTTGCCACATCCCTCACCCTCTTAATGAGGCCTTCTCGGATGTACTAATTAAAAATGCAGGGACTTCCCTGGCGGTGCACTGGTTAAGAATCCGCCTGTCAATGCAGGGGACATGGGTTCAATCCCTGGTCTGGGAAGATCCCACATGCCGTGGAGCAACTAAGCCCGTGCGCCACAACTACTGAGCCTGCGCTCTAGAGCCTGCGTGCCACAACTACTGAGCCTGCATGCCACAACTACTGAAGCCCACACACCTAGAGCCCACGCTCTGCAACAAGAGAAGCCTCTGCAGTGAGAAGCCCACGTGCCGCTACGAAGAGTAGCCCTTGCTCGCCGCAACTAGAGAAAGCCTGTGCGCAGCAACAAAGACCCAACGCAGCCAAAAATAAATGAATAAATTTTAAAAAATAATAAAAATTTAAAAAATAAAATAAAAATGCAACTTGCCCAGCCCAACCCTACCCCCAGTACTCCCTAGCTCCTGTCCCTGCTTTATTTTTCTCCACAAAACCTTTGACATAATCTACTTCTTATTTATGTGTTTACCCTCTCCTTCCACCAGACTGTAAGCTCCAAGAAGGCAGGGATTTTTGTCTCATTCACTGTATTCCTAGTACCTAGAAAAAGTTATGTGGCCCATAGAAGGCACTCAATAATCGTATTTATGGAATCAAAGCCTACCGACAGCCAAATGCTTTGCACTGATCACAGCCTCCAACCCAACCTGCAAGTGAATGTTGGCCTCTGAGGGAAACTAAGTGTCCTCCCGGGATGGGTTGGGTCACTCTCTGCCCTGGAGGAGGGCTGCCCCCTCAGAGGGTGTTTTAGTGGCCACTGTGTTTGTGGGTGGAGTCACTCTGGCTGGTTAAAAGCTTAGAATATGTAGTATGTTTTCTTCTGGTTCTTTCTTAAGTCCAAATAGGTAAAAGGAGCAGACCCTGCCCTCCTCCTTCCTTCCTTCTTCCTGTTGGACTTGCTTCCGTCCAGAAGGCTGCAGAAAGAAGTCAGTCTTGGCCTGAAGCTTGATCTCCCTGGAAAATGGCTGACTCCCCACTTTCTTGTTCTCACTGGGAGAGGTATAGCTCAAGAAGACATAGTTCTAAGTTGAACAACAGAAATTCAAACTGGCTAATTTAAGTAGGAAAGATACTTGCTGAAGAATGTTAGGTAGGTCACAGAGTCTCTGGGAGGGTGAGTGCTCAGAAGATGGGATGGGGCACTCTTCAAACACAAAGTATGACAAATGTCTACTTTGATATACTCATGTGTCCTGGCCAACTATCCTCTTGCTAGCACCTTACTCCAACATTAATTTCTACCAGTGAAATCTTATAGTCCCCTTTTCACAGGATAAGATGGACAGAGAGGTTAATAGACTTGTCCAAGGTCACACAGCTCAAGAAACATCAGATTAGGTATTCAAACTCCCAAGCCACACTGACTCCACTACACTTCACAGCCTTTCTTTATGGCTGCCTCTGTTTTTCTATCCTTTATTATCTATGTCCTCAGGTATATTTCCCTTTGATCCCATTTTCCCTGCTATACGATAAATTCCTGAAGGGGCTGTATGTTCCACCTGCTTTATAGCGCCATGCAAGCTTGTCCTTGTTCTTCCTTCCATCGCCCCTCAACCCAGTGAATAAAGCTGGGAGGGACCCCAGAGGACTGCACCCAACAGCCATTCCCCTCTCCTCCCTTGCTAACAGGAGGCAGGCTTTGTCCAAGTGACAATGGGCTGGGTTTGGAAACGAATGGTAATTGGTCTAAGCCAATCATGATAATTCCTTTCCTCCTGGGAGTGACTGGTCTAAAGGCAAGCATGTGACCCAGCTCTGGCCAATGACATGTAAGGAGGTGTCTGGCCAGGGCTTGTGGGAAAGATATTCCTCCTTGATAAGAGAAACGTTTGGGAGAGAACAGCTGCTTTCTGTGGCTTTCTGCTCCCTTTCTTCTTGGGAAGAAGTCGTGTGAGGATAAGATGGCTGCCACCAACTGCGGGATTGGGAAGCTGGAGTAAGGCCGGAGCAACTCGGCGCGGGCGTGTGTGCACATGCTCCTTAGCGCTCCAGTGCCATTCCCTGTATGCTTGACTTTCAGGAAACCTGGCCCTTTGCCCCGCCTATCTACCAGTTCTCGCAGCTGTTCGTCCAGGCCCCCAGTTCTCCAGCCTCCAGTGTGCATATCCTCTGAGCTTCCATCACCCCTGATTCCGTGACCACCTTCTCACCTCCTGCCGCCTGCTACCCACTCTGCTCTCGCCTGCTTCCTTCTGTCTGGCCCCTGACCTCCTACTTTGCTCTTGGCTGTCCCAAGAAGTCTTCTCAAGGAACCTTGACTCCAAAGTGGACTAAACTCCCTTCACACCTAGAGAGGCGGTGGTTGCAGAACATAGTGAATGCAGTAAATGCCACCGAATTGTATACTTTAAAATAGCTCATTGTATTTCTGTGAATTTCATCTCAAAAAAATCCCTTCACCCTAAACCTATTTTTTTTTAAATCGAAGTATGGTTTGATTTACGACATTGTGTTGGTTTCTGGTTGTACAGCAAAGTGATTCAGTTATAGATATATTCTTTTTCAGGTCTTTTCCATTGTAGATTATGCCAAGATATTGACTATCGTTCCCTGTGCAATGTAGGAGGACCTTGCTGTTTATCTATTTTATATATAGTGGTGTGTATCTGCTAATCCCAGACTCCTAATTTATCCCTCCCCTTCCCCCTTTCCCCTTTGGTAACCATAAGTTTTCTATGTCTAGGAGTATGTTTCTGTTTTGCAAATAAGTTCATTTGTATCATTTTTTTTAGATTCCATATATAAATGATATCATATATTTGTCTTTTTCTGACTTACTACACTTAGTATGATAATCTCCACCCATGTTGCTGCACATTTCATTCATTTTATGGCTGAGTAATATTCCATTGTATATACAGATAACACATCTTCATCCATTCATCTGTCAGTGGATACTTAGGTAGCTTCCATGTCTTGGCTATTGTAAATAGTGCTGCTATGAACACTGGGGTGCATGTATCTTTTCAAATTAGAGTTTTTCGTCTTTTCTGGATATATGCCACCCTAAACCTATTTTATTCACTCCACTCTCTTCTTACCTCTATTATTCACGAAAACCTGGCACTCCCTTGAAAGAAAGCACTGTATCTCTTGATACACCTAATCCCCATCTTCATTTGCCACCTTTCCCTACTCAATAAAAATTCCTATTATATGACATCCACGAACACCCCCAGAGAGGGCTGTGAACTCCCTGAAAATATGTGCAAAACTACACATTATACATAAATTTTAAAATATTTTGAAGTGGTCTGTGATCTCTAAAAATATTAATGTAAAACACCCTGTAAAAAAGAGAAGGAAATTGATGTGTATGTGTATACATATATGCACAGAATATATCTAGGGCAGTGGTTCTCAAATTTCAGCGTGTGCCAGAATCACCAGGAGGACTCTTTAAAACAGATTTCTGGGCCTCACCCTCAAAGGTTCTTCTTCAGTACGTTTGGGGTGGGGACTGAGAATTTGCATTTCTAGCAAGTCCTGAGATGATTA
Source organism: Phocoena sinus (assembly GCF_008692025.1). Lineage (NCBI taxonomy): Eukaryota > Metazoa > Chordata > Mammalia > Artiodactyla > Phocoenidae > Phocoena > Phocoena sinus. The sequence goes on from NC_045775.1 coordinate 30,942,803, forward strand.
TTTTACTGCTAGTCCAGGGACTGACTGTGATTACCCCTGCTGGCTCCTCTCTCATCTTTCTAGCTGATCCATCTTTGGCTCCTACTTGCTCCCCATCTTCCTCGCTACATACTTGCTCTTTGTGATCATCTACTCTCAGTGACTTAATACCTACACACACAGTTTCCAAATCTCCATCTCCAGCTTCTGTGTGATCTTAGGCAAATTACCTTACTAGGCCTCAGTTTCATCATCTATAAGTCAACTATCTGATGCCCCATTGAGGTATTCAAATGCCACCTCAGAATCATTCTGTTTCACACTGAATCACCCTCTTTTTTCCAAACAACTCATCCTTTTCCTGATGTTTCCTTTGCTCCTCATGGAACCTACATCAGTTAGCTTCGGCTAAATTAATCTGCTATATCAAAGAAGCCCCAAATCTCAGTGGTTTACAATAACAAAGGTGTGTTTTGTTGTTGTTGTTTTTTTGACATGGGCTGACATTCAAAAATTAGATTAAAAATGTTTTTTTATTTTATGTTGAAGTGTAGTTAACAATGTTGTGTTAGTTTCAGGTGTACAGAAAAGTGATTCCGTTATGTATATACGTGTATCTATTCCTTTTCAAATTCTTTTCCCATTTAGGGTATTACAGAATATTGACCAGCAGTCCCTGTGCTATACAGTAGGTCCTTGTTGGTTATCTATTTTAAATATAGCAGTGTGTACATGTCAATCCCAACACAGTTTTTTTTCTTATCATGTTACATATCCACTATGGAACAGCAGGGGGACCAGAGAGAATGTTCTAGACTATTCTGTGGTTCTGAAAACTTCTAAGGAGTGGCACACCTCACTTCAACTCACATTCCATTGGTCAAAATAATATTGTGGTGATGCCTGACACTAATTGAGGTGGGATATATAATCTTCCTAAGGGAGGAGCCCATAGAAAAGGGCAGCAAATATTTTTGAACAAAGATAAAAATCAGCCAGAATTAGTCTTCCAAGCATTAGGCTCCATACACACCTCTGACCCCTACCTCTTCCTTGATTCCCACACCACTCACTTACTGGATATTATTAATTCTTGTCTCACAGCATCTCTTGAATTCAGCATTGATCATGGCATTTTATATATAGTGTAAATTTGATCACAATTCTATTTTTTTCAGCTAATTTCCCCAAGTCCATTCTCTGTCATATTGGTCATCAATCTACCTTTGACTGTGTTATTTCACTACTCAAAAATTTTCAATAACTCCCCATCACCTCAGATCAAAAGACAAATTCATTAGCTTGGATTTCAAAGTCTCTTACAGTGCAGGCCCTAATCTATATCTCCAGGCTTATCTGTTAAGAAGCCTCCACTAGAGTCCATTTGTTCCACCTGTCACTCCCCAAACATTGTGTTGGATACCTTCCCACCTCTGCCACACCTCTCCCTGGAATTCTCCCCACCGTGTCAAAATTCTACCCATCTTATGAAGTCTATGTCAAATATCTGAGTATATTCTATTGCTCCTATTGGATTACATACTTCTTGCAAACAAATACATCGTCTTATACGTTTATGTTTCTCACAGCACTTTCCCCATGTTAGGGGAAAGGAAAGAAGTTAGCATTTACTGAGCACCTCCTGTGTGCCAGAGACTGGAAATCACTTTACATATGTTATCTAATTAAATCCTAACAGCAATTCTATGCAATAGGAATTATTTTTCTTATCCCATCAGTGATGAAACTGAGGTTCAGTGGAGTGATTTGCTCAAGGTCATGAAGCTAGCAATTGGTAGAGCCAAGATCTGAACCTAAGATAAGCCTAATAAATACATTTGAGGACGGAATAAACAAAGAATTATTTATGTTCACAGAAGGTAAATTACAAAAGAAATGCAAATGGCTAAAAAACACATTGAAAAATTCAGCCTGGGACTTCCCTGGTGGCGCAGTGGTTAGGAAGCTGCCTGCCAATGCAGGGGACACAGGTTCTATCCCTGGTCCAGGAAGATCCCACATGCCACGGAGCAACTAAGCCCGGGCACCACAACTCCTGAGCCTGCACTCTAGAGCCCACAAGCCACAACTACTGAGCCCGTGTGACACAACTACTGAAGCTCGCATGACAAAAGGCCGTGCTCCGCAACAAGAGAAGCCACCGCAACAAGAAGCCCGCACACCGCAATGAAGAGTGGCCCCCGCTCGCCACAACTAGAGAAAGCCCGCGCACAGCAACCGACCCAATGCAACCAAAAATAAATAAATAATTAATTATTTTTTAAAAAATCATAGTGTAAAAAAATACCTCATGACGTGGTTACGTGCTCATGACGTATTAAGTAAAAACACAAATCAGGCAACAAAACAGCATTGCAATATGAGGCCTTCTGAAGGGGAGGCCTCAGGAAGGGCTGTCCACTGCCCACCCCTGAGACACACACCCTTGGGTGGGGCACATTTCTGTCAGCAGCTGGAAGTAGAGGTGGGGGAGGGGAGGCTCCTCTCACTGCTGCTGGGACTGCTGGTCAGGACAGCACCCTAGGGCCTATGGAGGTACCATGGTGGTGCCCAGCCAGTGGCCAAGACCCCAGCCCACCCCTCCAGAGCCTTCAGTATAAGAATCCACCCAAACGAGTGAAATAAGGGTGTGGATTTCAAGATTCTGAGAGAAGGCGAGAGCATCCTGACCTGCTTCCTGGAAGGCTGGGTGGCTTGTGGTTAACCACACCTCCCAAGGAGCAGGGCAGCCTTGAGGCCAAGTGAGAACAAGCGTGGGAGTGAGTCACTGGAGTGGGAAACAAAAAAATGCAGTGGGACTTCTGTGGTGGCTCAGTGGTTAAGAATCCACCTGCCAATGCAGGGGTCATGGGTTCAAGCCCGGGTCTGGGAAGATCCCACATGCTGTGGAGCAACTAAGCCTGTGCGCCACAACTACTGAGCCTGTGCTCTAGAGTCTGTGAGCCACAACTACTGAGCCCGCGAGCCACAACTACTGAAACCCACGCACCTAGAGCCCGTGCTCCGCAACAAGAGAAGCCACCGCAGCGAGAAGCCCACGCTCCGCAACGAAGAGTAGCTCCCGCTCACTGCAACTAGAGAAAAGCCCATGCACAGCAACAAAGACCCAACACAGCCAAAAATAAATAAATAAAATAAATAAATGTATTTTTAAAAAAGTGCAGTAATCAAGACAGAGACAAGTCGAAACAGGGTGTAGGAGTTGACGGAGCTGGGAGCGGAGATACAGACAGGCGTCAGGTAACTTTGAAGGAGAACCAGTTTTTCCACCAGGGAACTGGACTTTTCTAGGTCTTGGGTAGCCCCTAGCTGACACAGAGCCAGAGCCACTGTTTTTATCTTTATTGAATTTTATTTTACTTTATTATTTTTTTAATCATTTAAATTTTATTTTTTTATACAGCAGGTTCTTATTAGTTATTTATTTTATACATATTAGTGTATATATGTCAATCCCAATCTCCCAATTCATCCCACCACCACCACCCCCTCCCCCCGCTTTCCCCTCTTGGTGTCCATACGTTTGTTCTCTACATCTATGTCTCTTTCTGCCTTGCAAACCGGTTCATCTGTACCATTTTTCTACATTCCACACATATGCGTTAATATGCGATATTTGTTTTTCTCTTTCTGACTTACTCCACTCTGTATGACAGTCTCTGGGTCCATCCACGTCTCTACAAATGACCCAATTTCGTTCCTTTTTATGGCTGAGTAATATTCCATTGTATGTATGTACCACATCTTCTTAATCCATTCATCTGTCAATGGGCATTTAGGTTGCTTCCATGACCCGGTTATTGTAAACAGTGCTGCAAAGAACATTGGGGTGCGTGTGTCTTTTTGAATTATGGTTTTCTCTGGGTATATGCCCAGTAGTGGGATTGCTGGGTCATATGGTAATTCTATTTTTAGTTTTTTTAAGGAACCTCCATACTGTTCTCCATAGGGGCTGTATCAACTTACATTCCCACCAACAGTGCAAGAAGGCTCCCTTTTTTCTCCACACCCTCTGAGACACTGTTTTAAAAAAAAAAAAAAAAAAAACCTAAGTTTTTTTTTTAACTTTTTATTGGAGTATAGTTGATTAACAATGTTGTGTTAGTTTCAGGTGTACAGCAAAGTGATTCAGTTATACATATACACGTATCTATTCTTTTTCAAATTCTTTTCCCATTTAGGTTTTACATAACATTGAGCAGAGTTCCCTGTGCTATACAGTAGGTCCTTGTTGGTTATCCTTTTTAAATATAGCGGTGTGTACATGTCAGTCCCAAACTCCCTAACTATCCCTTCCCCCCACCTTTCCCCCCTGGTAACCATAAGCTCGTTCTCTAAGTCTGTGAGTCTGTTTCTGAAAAACCCACTAATTTAGATTGTAAGAAAATGCCCAATCTGAAGAACATACTCATAGTGACTTTTTAATATCTGCAAAGACTCTAACATTATTCCTCACAGCTGTCTTCCAAAGTAGACTAGCAATGGCATGGTCCCCAGGTTTAAAAAAAAAAAAAGAACCACCTGAGGCAGTAAAGCTAAGTTTCCACAGCTCAACCATTTTGAAAGGGGCCGCTATAGGATCTATGGTGTTGGTTTTCTGCTCAAGTGAAGTTCCCAATCCGAAACACTGAACTTCCATGTGGCAATATTTTTTTCTGCAAAAGCTGAAACTGATTTGGTAGAAGGAACACAGGATTTGGCAGAACTACCAACTACCCAACTCTACAGCTCTCCAACTAGCACGCAAGTTTGAGTTCTAGCCCCACATCTGAGAGAGGGGACTAACCTCCTGAACCACAGTTTCCTTGTCTGTAAAGCGGAGAACGTCACCCCTCCTACAAATATCTACTGAGCACCTAGTATATGTCAGACACTGTGCTGGGCACTAGGGACACAAGATGAGCTGGTTCCTGTCCTCACAGGAGAGGCAGACGACAGCCACAGTCTGTCTTCGTACGCTGCAAGTTAGAAAACGGTTTTTACATCTTTGAGCTAGTGGAAAAACTAAAAGGAGCATATTTTGCAACCGTGACAAATTATGTAAAATTCCAGTTTCGTGTCCACAAATAAAACGTTGTTGGAACAAAGTCCCATTCATTAGTTGATGCAGTGTCTGTGGCTGCCTCTGTGCTCTCAAGGCAGAGTTGCACCACCGTAACAGAGACTGTATAGCCCACAAATCTGAAAATATTTACTATCTGGCTCTTTACAGAAAAAAAATTGCTGACCCTTGGACTAAAGAAAGAAAAACAAGGTAATTACAGACTCAGAAAAGCTCTATGAGTTAGAAAGGGCAGGGGGTGGAATTTCTCAAGGCTGTTGTGAAGGTGAGGATTAAAGCCTTCTATTGCTCTATCTAGCACTTCGTTCTCTCCCGTACCTGGAAGGTTTCCACGTCTCACTGGCCTGTGGGTACCAACCCAGTGAAACTAACCGGAGTATCCAGAACTTCACTGGCTCCCGCCTCCGCCTGCATGATGGGACCCTCCAGCCCCACTCAAGTCCTGCCCGTGTTCCCAGAGTCTGGGAAGGAGACTCATGTACTCTTAGGCTGCCCTCTGGGAATACACCTGTACTCTTGCCAAGGGTGCTGTTTCCACTACGCCAAAGGTGAGGGGGCAACATGGAGTTACACCCACACTCAGAGATGCTTTGCAGCACAGGCACAGAAGGACAATGCCCGTCCTCCATTCAGTGTCCCTGGGAGTCACTTTGGAAGCAAAGCAGACAGCTGTGGCCTCTGTCTCCCTGAGACCCTATGAAAATGACTCCTTCGGTCCCTTCCTGCTGCTCTATCCCAGTGGCCCAGGAGATAAGGCCAGAAACTAGTACTGCCTTGTATCTGTGCCAAACTCTCCCCGCCCTCCTCTCCCCACACTTGTCCTCGCCATCCCCTTCCTCCCCATGCAAAAGGCCCATGCAAACCAGTGCCCGTATTGACTAATGAAGAAGTGTACTTTGGTTCTGTAATCTGCTATATAATCTGTGTGGTGTACAGATGCCATTTCCTAATCCACCTCCCAGGAGGTCACCCAACCCCTTGTCTTTACTATCTATCACAGCTCCCTTGCACACAAATACACAGTCAAATATTTGTTGATTTGATTGGGTAGAAGTTGGAGCCCAGCACTTCAGGAAGTCAGCCCCAGACTCCCTAGTCCCCTCCGAGTCCCTAGACTGGGGGCCGCTGGGGGGTGGGAGTGCAGTGACCATGCAGCAGGATCACAGCCTGCATAGGAGGCTGCTGCCTCGGGTTGCCTGTGGGGCACAGTGGCCTGCCCTGACCATCAGGTTGTGGCCTGACATCCTGCCTGGCTCTAGCCTGCCCCTGGCCCATGGGCTGAACCCTGACTCCTCACCCCAGCAAGTCCCACCTGCACAGGGTCTGACAGGGACAATCTGCTGGGAAGGGTCCAGTGCCTCAGTGCCTTACCCCCTGGGACTCATCATAACCATTACCAAACCTCGCCTGGGCTTCCCATGCCCACTGGACCTTGCATACTGCGTGTCCAGGCTGGGTCAGTACCTTTAACCCTCTCCACCCATGTTTGGGCATCCTACTCCCAATTTTTAAAAAGCATCTTCAGCTACCCTCTTTAACCCAGAAACTCTCCCCAGCTGGCATGAGATTGGTAGTTCGATATGGAATGACCCTGCTGCTCCAATGGGCTAACTCTGGTCTTTTCCAGGCTGGCCTCCTTCCCTCACCCTGATGGACCTGTGCCCCCAAGGTCCCAGCCTGGCTCAGGGTCCAAACCCATTGAACTATGACGGTAGCTGGGGTCATGGCTTAGTTCCAAGCTCTAGCAGAGCACAACAAAAGGTGGGGAGACAGGTGGAAAAGCAACTGCTAACACACATCACACTGTCTCCAGGTGGGCTCAGAAACTGAAGTGGGCCCAGCCTCGTGAGAAAAGGCAGCCACTGACCCAGGAGGTAAGGAAGACTGAGGATGGGCAAGGGGTGACAGACCAGGCCTGCCCCCTTCAACAGGGCTAGTGGTAAGTGGCGTTTTTTTGTTTTGTAGTGTTGTTTTCTTTTCTTTCTTCTTTTTTTTCTTTTTTTGGCAGCGCGATACAGGCTACAGGATATTAGTTCCCCAACCAGGGATTGAACCCAGGCCCTGGCAGTGAAAGCACTGAGTCCTAACCACTGGACCGCCAGGGAATTCCCTGAGTGGCGTTTTTGGGGAGAGGCAATGTCTACGTTTCTGTACCTTTAAGCAGGCAGGAAAGCAGAGACAAAGGGACAGAGAGAAATGTGCACACAGGACTCCCAAGCAATTAACCAAATCACCCTGGCTTCTCTGCCCCTACTTCCAAATGTGTGGATGCGTCCAACTCCTCTGTTTTCTCTGTCCCTCCTAATCCAGGATATGATTATATTAAGTATATTAAAGACGTTTTAGACCATGTAAGGTTTTGGACGTGTGGACCATGTAACTCTAGAACCAGTTTTGCAAGAGGCTGTGTTCATTTTAATTCAGTTAGCAAACTTGGAATTGTTCACTCTGATTTCTGGTTCTCGAAGACAAAATGCAAATTGATGCAAAATTTTATGGGGAGTTTGTAACCTATGGTATTCTCTGTCCCTACAGCAATGCCCTTAAAAAGCAAGCTCTCAGAGGCTGGTGATCAGGCACGTTTCAGGAAAACTTTCACTGGGCAGGAAGTCAGATGGGTGACTTCCAAGGTCCCTTCTAACTCTAAGCTTTTATGACTCTAAGGTTCACGGACACCAAATTGTATGACAAGAAAAGCCATCTAACAACTAGGGTTTAAAAAAGACTTGACAACATGTTTTACCCAGAGCAAAGTGAGTCCAAACATTTCAAACAAGAGCTGTCAACAAAGAATGGGTTTGCAAACCAGACAGAATTTAAAATAAACTTCAGCCGGCGAACAATAAACCTTCCCTAAAAAGGTAATCAGATGGTGTATGACCAAACTTTGGAAGTGGTATTAGGAAAGTTTTCTACACCATCCAAAATGTTTTCACACTTTAACACCAAATGGGTCAGTGCATTTGTTTTGGGGGCGGGGGGTGGTCAAAAATTGAAAAGTTAGGATTATTGCATCTTATACGGCAGGCAGCCTTGGGGAAGCGGCAGGAAATGGAGTATGGGGTGGCAGCTCTGAAAAGGAAAGCAAAACAGGCTAAACCTTGAGGATTGTGGTGCAGGAAGAAAGGGGTACAAAGGGGGCAAGCTGCGGACCCAGGGCATGTGAGCCGGAGGTCCTGAGGACAGCAGGACACACCTCTACCCAGTTGCTGGTGCCCAGGGTGGGATGGGGGGATGGGTGGGCAGCGGCTACCTTCCTCCTCTCTCCCTGGTGCCTTCCCAGCCCTTCAAGGCACCACCTTTGGAAAAGTTCTCTTTCCTTTCAGGAGCACACCATTCAGCAACACTACCATCTACCTTTTATTGGCTTTGGGGGAGTGGGGAGCCTTTGGCTTTGACTGTATTTTTAAACTTTCTTCATTGTGAAATAGGTCATCTTTACAAAAGAGCGTGTGTCACATATATGTACAGTTTGAAGAACAGTAATAAAAAGCAAGCACCCACGCACACACCACCCAGTGTAAGGAATAAAATATTGCCAATACATTGAAGGTTCCTCTGTGCCCACCCCTTCCCAGCTGTCTCCCTCTCCCTTCCCACCCCCGGCCAGCCACTGACCTAACACATGTGCTATCCACTCGCTTGCTTTTCTTTACAGTTTCAATCCATTTGTCATGCACCCCTAGCCACTATATTGTTTAGTGGTGCCTGGTTTCCAGTTTCCTACAATGAATCCATACTGTCTGTCATTGTCTCAATCTGCTTTTATGCTCAACAGTAGTTTTGAAATCCGTCCAGGTTGAGGTGTGTAGCTGTAGTTTACTCGTTCTCTCTGTTCTATAGAATTCCATACCGTGATTACTTCTCTCTTCTATTGTTTGTGGACATCTGGATTGTTTCCTTTGTTATAAACAAAGCTGTTATGAGCATTCTTGTCCGTGTCTCCTGTAGAATATGTGAGAGAATTTCCTAGGGCAGAGCTACTCGGAGACTGGTCTGCAGACCCACTGCTGGTGCTCAAACTACCACTGCTTTACAACAAGATAAGGAACTTGCATCAGGATGTCAGGCAACTGCATTACCAAGTACACTGTGTAGTTCAACTGGCATTTTTTTCATAACGGGACTCGGTTGGGAAGGAGCAATTAATTGACCTTCTGGCACAAACTTCCCATTTCTTCCTACCTCTGGCGCTTGGCAGAGCACTTGGTGCTCTCTGCCTTTTCTATTCATCTTCATCTACCAACCTCCAGGTCACCACTCTCTAATCCATGAAGACTCTAGCCCCTCACTCAGCCTCTCAGTTTGGCTCAATAAAAATCTGTTGAATGAATGAATGGATGGATGGATGGTATGCCCTTCCCTACCCACACATCTACCTCAGGGGCTACCACATTCTTCAGCGACCCCACCTCCCCAGCTGATTTGTCCGGGGGCTAGGAAAGCACCTGACACACAAGCTGGAAGAGTCAAAGTCCTTCCTAGCATTTTTCATCTTGAAACAAAAAAAAGGGGTCAGTATATCTCCAGTGCAAAACCTAAGATGGCCTTCACCAGGGCTGTCAGCAACCCTCTTTACCACCTGGGGCGGAAGCTGGTCTGCGGTGACAGAGATGAAGTTGAGACACAGAGAACAGCAGTGGAACAGGAGGCAGCAGCAAGAATCCGCAGTACTTCAGTGCCTGACTCCTGGGTTTCTGGGCCCGGCTGCATGCTGTCCTTTCCACAGCTGCTTATTCAGTCCCATCCCTGGCTTCTCTTCTTTGCCTAAGCTGGTTGTAACTGTGTTTCCATGTCTGGAAAGAAAATGAATACTCTATCCTTTAGACCTAGTAAGCTGCGGAAAGCTGGAATCAAGGTTGACCTTTAAACTGCAAGGCTGGCTTTTAGGGATGTTTTTGAAGAATGGTTATCAGTCCTTCAGATTTGTGTTGGTGCAAAGACCAAACCAAACCAAATCAAGCAAATGGGAGATCTGAGGTCACTGCACTGTGGTCACGGTCATTCCCCTCTTTTCTGCCATGGCTCAGGTATCAACTTAACGGCTTTGCTTGGGGGTACACTCGTGCCACACTTGCCTCAACTCTGGCCTCACACAAGGCTTGCCGAAGCCCTCTTCACCAGGGGTTTCCACTGTGGTACATCACTCAGAGTGATTGTGATACCATGAGAAGGGCTTTTGTCCCACACCCAAATATAACCTACATATTTGGAGGGGAAAACAGCTAAACAGCAAAACTCCAAGAAGAATTTTGTGTGTGTGTGTGTGTCTTTGTTGCTGCACAAGGGCTTTCTCTAGTTGCGGTCAGCAGGAGCTACTCTTTGTTGCAGTACGTGGGCTTCTCATTGCGGTGGCTTCTCTTGTTGTGGAACACAGGCTCTAGGAGCGCAGGCTTTGTGCTTTGCAGCATGCGGGCTTAATAGTTGTGGCACGTGGGATCAGTAGTTGCAGTGCACGGGCTCGTGGGCTCGTGGGCTTCAGTAGTTGTGGCTTGCGGGCTCTAGAGTGCAGGCTCAGTAGTTCTGGCACACGTGCTCAGTAGTTGTGGCTTGTGGGCTCTAGAGTGCAGACTCAGTAGTTGGGGCGCACGGGCTTAGTTGCTCCGCAGCGTGTGGGATCTTACCGGACCAGGGCTCGAACCCATGTCCCCTGCCTTGGCAGGTGGATTCTTAACCACTGCGCCACCAGGAAAGTCCCAAGAAGAATTTTTGACAGCAGCCGGGACAGCTGGCGATGTGCTTGATAAAAATAGATAGGAAGAAGCAGTCCCCTGGCTATAGTGCCTGGTACGTGGCACTGAGCTCAAGGAGTCATAGCGACTGATACTGATGAAGGAATGTTATGTATTGGGCAGCTGGCTCAAGGCTGGTCATCTCAGCTGGGTAAGAGTGATGTCAAAACTAGAACAGGGAAGCTGCAAGAGAGGGTTGTACTTCTTTTGAGTTTTAGCTCCCGGCTCCCACTCAGAGCACATCAGATTATTTTCCTTCCTCCTTCCTTTCTTTCCCTTCTTTTCCTCCCTCAATCAAAGGAAGAGACAAGTACATATCTGAGAGCACATGTTTTGCAGGAGTTGCGGAAGAATAAGACCCATTTCCTCACCCTCAGCTTCAAGCCCAGACTGCGAACACTATTAAATAAGTCACGATTGACAAAAACTGAGAGCTAGCAGGAAGAGCACTAGACCTGGGATCAGAAGACCTGGATTCAAACCACAGTTGTGTCTCTCATTCATTACACTCCACAGCCTTCAGCTGGATCTTAATTTGAGGGTAATGATACTGCATGTGGATTCCTATGTTGACATCTGTGAAAATACCTGGCACGTATCAGGTGTAAATATGGTGGGACTTGGTATTAATTTTTATCCTCTGGGTACTCAAAATATGAAGCTAGACAAAATGAAAGGAATTCAGAAAATATCAGAAGTGGAATTTCAAAGTTAGAGTTGATGCAACCTCCCAGCGCTGTGAGGAGAAAACTGGGGTCCAGAGAGATTAAGTAACTTATCTAAAAGTCACCTCACGAGTTACAAAGCTGGGATTAGAATCTGGTCCTGCGACACCTGATTCTCAGTATTTTTTCTATAACTACATGTCCCATTATAAGGAATGAGTTAAGAGTGGTGACCACCTGCATGCTTGAAAGGCAGGTCTCACAAATATGAAACAGGCCAAGTGTAACTGAAGCTACAAAATGTCACATACAAGTTAAAAGAATTTCAGGCTCTATGAGGACTGGCAGGCCTTCGAGTGGGCCTTTCAGACTATTTGACTAGAAGAAAATATAATAAATACCCATTGTAACTGATTTATTAGATGAAGTATAAGCAGAAAACAACTTTGTTCTTTCTCACCATTGCCTTTTTTCTTTTTTCTTTTTTTTTTGCGGTACGCGGGCCTCTCACTGCTGTGGCCTCTTCCGTTGTGGAGCACAGGCTCCAGATGCGCAGGCTCAGCGGCCATGGCTCACGGGCCCAGCCGCTCTGCGGCATGTGGGATCCTTCTGGACCGGGGCACGAACCTGCGTCCCCTGCATCGGCAGGCGGACTCTCAACCACTGCGCCACCAGGGAAGCTTTCACCATTGTCTTTTAAACCCTCTGTGGACCTCTTTCCCTAGCCCCAAATGACAGCTCAAGCAGACCTATTAGTTTTCCGGTCACTTTCAGATGTTAAGTAACCATCTCATCTTCAGATATTGAAAAAGTACGGTCCATTCTAAACCAAAATTTCTATCTCACATCCAGTTTAAAGCACACCCTATCTCCAGCTTGATCCTGAACCTCAAATTCTGCAGACCCATGGTGGGCAAGTATACTAAGGTGGTTCTGCATTCTCTTGGCACCTCCCCCTTCCTCTACTTCACCCAAAGATTATAATGCCCCTGGGTCTTCCAGGGTAGTAATGAGGAGCTCGGGAAGGAGGGAAGATAAGTGGGCCAAATGGTCGAATTGAGCCAGTGCCATTATAATCTGTCCATGTGGCCAGTGCCCAAACACTGGGTCTTACTCAAAGAGCTTTTGTGGGTTCTTCAGAGACCTTCCCCTTTGATTTACTCTCCCATTCCTCCTCATGCATCTCCTCCTCCAAAAGCACACCAAGAATCTCTTTCTGCTGGGGTCACCTTGTCCTTACAGGCCATCTTCTTGGGCCAGACCTTTCAAGGCTACTCAAGCCAGACCCCCTTCCACTGGTGTCCAACACACTTTGGAATTGCAAGCTGCCCCCAAGAACTTTCTCAAGGTCTCTCCAGTAACAGCAAGTTGCCACCTCTCCCTTGAGCTGCAGGAGAGAGGCAGTTGGAGATGTCAATTTCCCCTTAGGGTTATATACCCTTCTGTATGAATGGTTTTCTCAAACCCCATCACTAGGTTGGAGGTACGTGGGAGGGGAAGACAAGCACACAGTCCCTTCCCACTAGGCCAACAGCTCTCATCCACCTTTCTGTCACTTTCTCCTTCTCTTGTATATAGGACGAAGGTAAGTATTGGGCTAGGGTTTTGAGGATATGTTTTAGCAAGTCCTAGCACCTCTCTTTAGGGCGTAGGGTACATGATACCTCTTGTTCACCTCACTAAGACCAGGAGGATTTTTAACCTTCTGTCACACCAGATTTTTTCATCATGGAATAAGTGTAATTTATGGGGATATTTTTAAAAATCTGAAATTTGAATTCATCTGCTGGCTCCTTTGTTTATCTTTAAAAAGGAAGAAATCACTGGATTATTTTAATTTGGCTCAGTGAGCAGAAGCTCTGACAGCCCTCCAAGAGGATGAACCTCTCTGATCTCAAAAGGTCTGGTTGTAACAGGGTAGAGATTATAGGCAGTGTCTATCAGAAATCTGTTCCCCTCTACTTGAGCAGAGTCAAGGAGCAAAGGACTGCCCACAACAGGGAGGCCTAAAGGGTCCGTGTGTCCATCAATGAATCATCTGCTCGCTTTTTAACTCCTAGCCACACATTAGGTTTAACTACCTGAAAGTCTGGTGTTTGTAAAAGAATCACTGCAGATGCCCTTCTTGCTTTGCTCTTTTCAAGAAAGGAGAAATTGAGTTTCCAAGATAGTAAGATGCCTTGCACAATCTGAAGACAGGAAAGAAAGGAGGGAGGGGGGAAAGAAAGAAGAAGAATCTCAGATATAACATGGACACAGACAAATTAGCATTATAAGGAAAGTAAAGTCCAAGAAGGGTAATAATACCAACCTTATCTTGATACACAATGTAACTCCATACACTGCCTCCTCAAATCTTTCCCCGAAATCCCAGCTTCAAATGATTTTAATCAGATACACTTAAAATTCTCACTTAGGATCTAAAAGGCTATTATCAATAACACATTCTATTTCTATCATACTTTATATTTTTCAAAGTGATTTGTTGCTCCTGATTCTCACACCCACCCTGTGGGGTAGATAGGGCAGCCATTCTCTTGTTTGAAGGTAGCCAAGGCGCAGAGAGGTTAAGTGAATTATCTAAGATCACACAGCCAGAGAGTAGCAGAACCCAGACTAGAAGTCAGAAACTCTCTTGCCTAGTCCAGGGCTCTTTTCTCTCCACTCTTCTGCCTAGGACCACTTCTCAGGAAATGCCAAAGACAATTTAGGTGTGAATTAGGATGTAAAGCCAGCCACGTGGCTATAGCACCCTCAGTGTCAGAACCATAGGACAGCTATCAAAATAGCAGCCCTTGAATGTCTTGGGCATTTTATTACTAGCAGATACCCAAAGAGCTCCACGAGGGGCAGGTAGAGGCTTGTAGAACTTTAAGGCTGTGCTTTTCAAATTGGGAATTGGGAAGATCAGGAAATCAATTAGTATGCTGACTGGCATTTTTGAATAGAATAGAAAATAACCTTACCTCACACTCCATTACATGGTAATGTTAAGTATTGTTTTGCAAAACTTTTATTACTGTGTCTGTGTGGTGTGTGTGTGTGATATGTAAAAGGTTACTTCTTTTTTTTTTAACCATGGGGCACTGTCAAAAATGTTTTGGAAACTCTGCCTTAAGGAACAACTTCTCGTCAACCCTCTAGCTGTTACAGTTAAATGCTTTTACATTCCATACAGATGTAAAATACACACACACACACACACACACAAAAACTTTTGTGGTTTTCTTTCAAGCATAAACAAAATTTGGGGCTATTTTAGTAAAGATCCAATTAACCAGAATGCTCAGGGAATTTAATGTCCTGGTTAATTGAATCTCTGCATTAATGAGGACAAATTAAAAATCCTTATCAGGATGCAGAATCGTAGAAGTTTATCAGTGGAAAAGACCCTGGAAATCTGTCTTCACCAACTCCTTCACTCTCCTGCGGGTAGAAGCTGAGGCGCAGAGTGAGGAAGCAGCTCACCACAAGCTCTGGGGCCACGTGGGGGAAAAGCCAAGACCCAGGCCCACAAATCACCTGCTCAAAGCTCCCGTGAGATCGAGCTGAATCTCAGTAAAATCATCCATAACACTTGGGGTTGCTTCTCAAAATAAAATCCCAGCTTTCAGTTTGTCTTGGCCATTTGCTTTTTCTCATAGGTCCGTGTAATTGGTTTTACAGAATTTAGAGCAAACACCAAAGAACTGCTGGTAGTATCAAAAGGTTGGTATGGTCAAGCATCTCTCTCTCTCTCTGTCTCTCTCTGATGGAATGTGAATTGGTTCAGCCACTATGGAGAACAGTATGGAGGTTCCTTAAAAAACTACAAATAGAACTACCGTATGACCCAGCAATCCCACTACTGGGTATATACCCTGAGAAAACCAAAATTCAAAAAAATTCATGTACCAAAATGTTCATTGCAGCTCTATTTACAATAGCCCAGAGATGGAAACAACCTAAGTGCCCATCATCAGATGAATGGATAAAGAAGATGTGGCACATATATACAATGGAATATTACTCAGCCATAAAAAGAAATGAAATTGAGCTATTTGTAATGAGGTGGATAGACCTAGAGTCTGTCATACAGAGTGAAGTAAGTCAGAAAGAGAAAGACAAATACCGTATGCTAACACATATATATGGAATTTGAGAGAAAAAAATGTCATGAAGAACCTAGGGGTAAGACAGGAATAAAGACACAGACCTACTGGAGAACAGACTTGAGGATATGGGAAGGGGGAAGGGGGAGCTGTGACAGGGCGAGAGAGATGCATGGACGTATATACACTAACAAACGTAAGGTAGATAGCTAGTGGGAAGCAGCCGCATGGCACAGGGAGATCAGCTCGGTGCTTTGTGACCACCTAGAGGGGTGGGATAGGGAGGGTGGGAGGGAGGGAGACGCAAGAGGGAAGAGATATGGGAACATATGTATATGTATAACTGATTCACTTTGTTATAAAGCAGAAACTAACACACCATTGTAAAGCAATTATACCCCAATAAAGATGTTAAAAATAAAGAAAGAAAGAAAAGAAAAGAACTATGTTCTATGTTCAGAATTCCTCAAATGACACCATTGTAATAAAGACAAGGATTATTACTTTCACCGATGACCGCATTAACATGTAGTTATAGAACTGGCCAATTTATTTGGGTTAGTAGATTCCAACTACAGAATATCATAAAGTACACGATAAAATATAAAATAGTTTGGTTAATTCTTCAAAAGCCATACCAGTTTTTTGACTATGATCCCTTCCTTGGAGGCTAAATGAATATTATCCCTTCCTGAGAAGCCAGACATCCATTCCTACAGTGCTGCCACTGCTAAGAACTACTTTGGACTTCTCTGAAGGACCTCCCTTCATGACCATAGCCCCAGAACTAGAAAATCTTCATCTTTTTAGGAAACATCTGATATTTTAGAAAAGACGAAATGTCATTTGCTATAAGCAGATCAGTGGTTGCCTGGAACAGAGTAGGTGGGGACATGGGATGGGAGGAATGGAATACAAGAGGCACAAGGAAACTTTTGGGGGTGACAGGTGTGTTTATTGTCTTAATTGTAGTAATGGTTTCATGAATGTATACACATGTCAAAACTCATCAAAATGTACCCTTAAATATGAGCAGTTTACTGTATGTCAACTACATCTCGATAAAGCTGTTTTTAAAAAGTTATTTGTTACAAAGAAGAGTAACTAAGGTTCATCATCCTGCTAAGAAATCCCCCTTTTTACTTTTTTTAATGAACATATAAGAGAATACTTCCCTGTGTGTCTTCCAGACTGGCTTGAAAGCAGTTCTCAAATGCAGGTTGTTCTTCGTTTAAAGAAGTTTAAAAAATTACGGTAGAATCACTGAAACAAGTGATCTGCCCCCATTACAGGACCGCCCTCAGGCGGGCATGCAAGTCCTAGAACACAGGTTTTTCAGCTTTGCAGGCATACCCTGTAGTCTAAACTGGAGCCCAGCAACCTGGCACCTGCTTCTACTCCCTCTCCACGCGGGACAGCTCTCCGGGTCTCAGATTTCCCTGTCCGCAAGTGTATTTTTCCCTTTGCTTAGCTCGTCTGGATAAAGGGTTGGGGAAGAACAAGTATCACTGATTCCACTCCCTGGGTTTGGGTTTTGGATATCCAGGAGCAGCCTTACGAGCTGGAATCCCAGAAAAGTTTCCTTGCCCCCCACCCCCACCGAATTGTCCTCGGACCCGTTTGTCGTTGTCTGGAAGTCTACCTTTAGAGGATTCCTTCCTTTTGGGTAAACCATCCTATCTCCCAGAAAATAGGATCCTGGAGGGCAGGCCTGGACGGTGTGCCAAAGGGGAGAGGCTGGAGGTAGCCAGGGGGCACCGTGCGGACGTGGTGGCGTCCATGGGTGGAGGGGAGAAGAGTCCAGAGAGGGGAGACAAAGCACCACAGAGGACCTAAACTAAAGCTACTTCCCCATTCCCTTAGTCATTTATTTCTTCATTCAAAATGAGTTTATTAAGCTCCAATATCCCCACCTTAATTGTACTTCTGGACTTAGTACCAAGTGTAGCTATATAAAACAGGAATTTAGCCAAGCTGATTAGCAAGATAAAACTGCACTCAGACGTACATCAGCAGCAAGAGAGCTGGTCTATGAATCAGCAGTCGGCCCCGCAATAACTCAGAGAGCAGATGCTCATATGGCACCTTTAACAGCAGTTTGGAATGAAGTGAGACAGAATATTGACAGATGGAAGTTTCAGGGAAGTATTAAAAATATGAATGCAAAGCAGGTGGGGATAATACTAAAATAGTTCATCTAAAAATAGTCTAATTCCACCCAGTGGCCAAACCCTATTAGATTTCGTGTTCACTTGGGTTCACAGTTTGTCTGTAGCCGACACTGGAAGGGAAGAGTCTCTTCTCCATGATCTTTATACTCAACCACACACCGGCCCATCCTCCAAAGCTGAGCACAAGAACCTAGAGTTTTAGAGACCAGAAAGCTGCCAGGAGCTGGAAAAGTTTGGAGTGGTTTAAAAGGAAAGTTAGGAAGTCTTTTAAATCTTCCATTTGATTCGTCTCCCTTCAAACAAATGAAGTTAAGACCACAGCGGGATCATCTGTAAAATTCCAGAACATGTGGCATCTCCTGTGTGCCAGGCCCACATCATACAGCTTGATGCAAAAAAAGATGTAACGGAGCGGGAAGCAAGGCCCCAGAGTGGAGAAGGTCATATCACACTCAGCCGTAACCCAGGTCAATGGTCCTGGGAAGCAAAACCCATCCTCAAAGCTCAGTCAAGAGTCTGGCAAAGGTGCAGCTGCCCAAGAAAGTCCACTGTCGATGGGAGATCACCCAGGAAAGGGCATGTGGTAGACAAGCCTCGTGGCTCGGACCCTCCACCCTTTTACAGAAACTGCCCCCTGACAAAGGGCTGGGCCCAGGGTCCCGGGTGTTAGACCATCTGCCCCTGTGCTCTTGCCATGCCTTCCACCACTGCAGCTGACTGGCAGTGGTGACTCTGCCTGGCCAGTGGCCCAGGACCTGAGGCTGGGCCACTTGGCCTCCTGCACGGCAAGGACAGCAATTTGTGAAGCAGCCTCACTTGGTTGCATATTTCAATGAGGGTTTCATTTTCCACCTATTGCTGTTTTCACTCCTGCTCTCCTGAGTGTCCCTTTCTCCTGGCGATTTAGAGGCCAAACAGGTCGTGAGTGGCAAAGGCAAGAGGTAGTGATTAGGGAGAGAAACCATGAGGAAGCCGATGGCGGGATAGAAAGAAGCAGGCACCGAGGGCGGCCGAGTCACATGGACGAGCCTGGAATGAAGGTCACCAAAGCCCTCTCAGGGCCCCCCGAGCCAGACAGGATCCAGAGCCACCCAATCAGCCCCTCCTCTGTGAGTCCTGACCCCAGCTGGCTGCTGTCTTGCACGATGTGAGATGTCTTTTATTGCTCTGTGTGGAGCATTACCACTCTTACCAAAAACTTCCCCTACCTGAGTGTTCCTGCCAACAAATGAGCCACATGGCAGTTTTGCAAGAGATCCACTGCCTCTGCTGAGCATAAAAGGCCAAAAGATGATGTGGTCCCCAGGAAACCAATAAGGTCCCCCTGTGAAGGATGAAGACTTGACTTCATAGGGCCCTTTGCCCTTTGGGAACAAAGAGGGTGAACCCATAAGCTCTGTTTCCCTGCTAGGCACTTAATTTTTTTTTTTTCTCTAACGAATCAGTTTTTTTGAGGCAGCAATATGGTGCCGTAGAAATAAAACTAGAGCAAGGGGTCACAAAATCTGTGCCTAATTAATTAACTGTGTGTGATTGGCCAAGCAATTTAGTCTATGTCCTAGTTTTCTCATCAGAAATACAGGGCGAATAATACCTGCCCTACCACCTTGAAGGTTTTTTATGAAGATCACATAAAAATAGGCAGAAGCAGCCTTGGAAAAGCGTGTGTAAGAGCTATACTATTCATGAAATGTAAATGAGGATGGGAGTTATGAGGGTGGCACCACCCATGTCAACCAGCAATGAAGTCACTACCACCTCCCCTCTGCCAAGCTTGATACACTCAGCACTAAAGAAGCCGAAAGAGTAGTGTCCGAATCTCCCCCACAGTGAAGACTGTGGCGTCCTTCCTACATCCGCAGGTGCTATTAATTCCACAAGGGGCATTAGCAGAATTGGAATTTATCCCCCTCCACCTCCCATCTCCATTCTCTCTAGATGTCTCCATAGATGACAGATGATACATAGATGATAGATAGATAGATGTCAGTCAGTCAGGATGCTTCCAGCTGCAGGTAACCATATAGCCCATCTGGAAGTGGCCTAAACAATAGAAAATTTAGAAAATTCTCATACAATTTCCCATTCCAAGGCTTCTTAATTTAGTGGCACAGGGGTTGGCTTATGTCCTCAGACTTATTGCCACGGGGCTGCACAAGGGCCACTTCAGCACCACACAGCACTTTCTCTCCCAACCACATCCAAAAGCAGGTGGGAAGATTTTTCTTAAATGTCTTTTTACTAGGGTGGAAAACTTATCCCAAATGCTCCCCTCCTCACACACACACGTCCAACACAGACCCAGCTGCAAAAGAGGCTGGAAAACATCTTCAGCCTCTCTAGTGGGATTGGGCACTGCCAGCCGGGAAGAAGTAGGAGGCAGGGGTACAAGAGGGTGGCACGGAAGAGACAGCTGTAGGATTGGCAAGAGGGTTCGGGTACAGAGGAGAAAGCTCATTCTCACTAAATGAAGCAGAAGGAATTTGTTTCAGGGTATTAATTCGCCAACAAAATCAGGCTGAAGAAGCAGATTCTGGGCTGAGCATTCAGGAAAAAGGTCTAAAGTTACCTGCAGAACTGGGCCACCAAGCAAGCTGCTGCCTGTCTGTACTCAGAAAGCCAAAGGCTCCCGGACCACACTGCCATGGCCACAGTCAGGAAGCCATGGGTACTGCTGCCAGCTCCTTGACTACATGGTGTCTGCTGTGGACCACACCAGCTCAACAATAGGCCAACCCTGCCTCTTGACACCCACAAGGCCAGGAACTGGGCACTGAGATCTCCACCATGGCTGCTACAGAAAAACCAAGCACCTTCCCAACTGAATTTGCTGGCAGAATCTTGGCCCCATCTCAGTTCAGTGGTCCAACTTTATAAAAGAGCATCCAAGGGGCAGAATCAAATCACAGCAGAAATTATAGCTGAAAGAGAGGCTGGGAAATGTAATGGTTAGCTCTCAATCCCCTGCAGTACAGGAAGGCACACCAGAAGAAAGATGGAAGATACTGAGTTCCAGCTCCACCAAATCACCCACAGCAACCAACTGTCTGCCACACTCTTCTTCTGGCTATAGCTTCTAACTTTAATTAGGTCAGTCCATATGTTCAAGAGGAGAGGAAGGAGGAGGTCTCTTTATGATTATGGGGATGTAGCACATGACAATCAGCATATCTCACTCTTCTGGCCATAGTAATTGGCTCTGTCAACTCATGACTTAGGGCTGTTCAAGCTGATAAACCGCCAGGATTTTGCTCAAGTTCCTGGAAAAGAAGCTTGCTCTTTCCAGCTGAACGTGAACCTGGAAAATCTGGAGCTGCTACATCTATCTTCCATTGCAAGAGAAAAACCTATCTGAAAATGAAGCCAGCTGAGACAAGGCAAAGCCAAAAGACAGAGAGAAGCTGGGATCTGACGACATTTTAACCCTCAGATCCAGCCATTCCTGAAATCATCTGGGCTTTTCAGGCACATGAGTCAGTATCTTCTCTGTTTGTTTAAGTCAATTTTAATTGCCATTTGCAAAAAAAAAAGATACGGAATGTTACCAAAGACTGGCTTTGCTCATTCCTCTGAACACATAGGAGGTACGCACAGGCTTATTGAGACTAATTCCCCATGTCCTTAAGACTTAATTACTCACACGGAAGTGAGAAAGTCCAGAGACATGGAAAGATGTGGGCAGCTGGAGCAAAGGACGCAGCAGGGACAGCTGCAGGCTTTGATTTGTTTTTTTCTCCGTTGACATAAAAACCACTCCTGCTCTGAATCCCCAGTGGGCTAGGGATTTGTTCATTTTGTTTGGAAAGGTTATGGGGGTCTTAACATTTTCCTTGGGGATCCCATTTAAAAGTAATAATAATATCAGAATACAATTTTATATTTCAAATATATGTTAAATATATACATTTAACTTTTTGTACTTTGGATGAATAAACATATTCTTTTTAATCAATCAAATAAACTAATTAGTAAGAACTTATACACTTTTCTAGTACCGAAGACGTTTGCACATATGAACCGCTCAACACATTTAAGCTGATTCTTTTTAAACCATTGCCTGGATGAAGAGAGACAAGAGGCCCAAGGAATCTGACGGTCCTCAGCCTGCAGTGCATGACAGGGTAAGGGGACCCTTGAAGAGTCAGCTCATGGGGACCCTGTGATGTGCCACCAGATCCCCCTTTGGAACTGGAAAGCTGATCCCCCAGATGCTGGGAAGGTTGTCAGATGATAGGTCTCAGCTGTCAACCCTCTTTGGGGATTATCTTGGTCGAAGGTTACTGTCTCACTCAAGGTCACGCCACTTTCCCCAGGGCAGCCCATATCCAGTGACTGATTGATGCAGGAAAGAAAGGCCAGGCTCCCTGGGCACACCTACGACAACTGAAGGGCCCGCCCAGCTCCAGAGCCCACCAGGAGCGAGGAGGAGGCCTTCGCCGGGCAGGCGCTCTAGTCCAGCTTCGCCTCCAGCCACTCCTGACCCCTGCCTCGCCCTCCCCTCCCCCTCCCTTCCACAGGGGTGGACCCAGTGGCACTGCCCAGTCAACATCCTGCTCTGTAATCTCCATCTGTGTCCCAGGAACCCCTGCCTCTGCAACACTGTAGTCTAGGGCAGGAGTTTCTAGACTGTGGGATTTAACCAGCTGTAACAGGAAAGGATTCCAAACCAATTTCCATATTGCTCGACAGCATCTATTCCTGCTGCCCCCTCTCTGCCCCATCTTCTTGTGGAAATAAAATTATCCTTCGTGGTCCAGCTTCAGGGCCCACCTTCTCCACAAAAACGCCCTTCCACCCCTTTCAGCATGCGTCATCTGCTTGCATTTCCTAGTTGCTGCATGTTCAGGTTTCTGCCACTGAGCCAGTTTCCTGATCTAGAAAAGGGGGACAATGATACTCTAGAGGATTAAATAAGCAAACAGATGTGCAACACCTGTTCCAGCACCTGGTCCTCTGAAAAAGCTCAACATGCCAATTTCCTCTCTCCTTCCTCCTAAATGGCCACTCTCCTCACAAAGGGGTGATTGTTCTTTCTCTGCTCTTGCAGGGAGGAGGGCAGCAGCAGGAGTCCCCTTGAGGGTGTCTGAGCCCCCACACACTGCCCTCCATGGGGGCTTGGCTATTTGCAAACAGAGGAGTGATATCATTTGTGGCTTTTTTTTTTTTTTTTTTGGTTGTCCCAGGTCTTAGTTGCAGCAGGCGGGCTCCTTAGTTGCAGCACGTGGGCTCCTTAGTTGTGGCATGCAAATTCTTAGCTGCGGCAAGCATGTGGGATCCAGTGGCCTGACCAGGGATCAAACCTGGGCCCCCTGCATTGGGAGTGTGGAGTCTTATCCACCTTGCCACAAGGGAAGTCCCTCATTTGTGGCTTTGAAGAGACAAAGGACTCACACAGGTACCCCTAATTGGTCATGCCGCGGTCAGCTACCCCTAGAATGTCTAAATCTTTGTCTATTTTTAGGATCAGAGTTAATTTTCTTGGTGTGAGTAGCCAGGATGGGAAAGGAAGTCTAAAGTGGATGGTGTTTCACTCTTAGGCATATACACCCAAAGGAATTGAAGGCAGGGACTCGAGTAGACACTTGTGCACCAGTGTTCACAGCAGAATTATTCACAACAGCCAAAAGTTGGAAACAATCCCAGTGCCCATCAACAGATGAATAGATCAACAGACTGTGGTGTGTACACACAATGAATAGCATTCAGCCATAAAAGAGAATGAAGTTCTGACACATGCTACAACGTGAATGAACCTTGAAAACATTAAGCTAAGTGAAATAAGCCAGACACAAAAGGACAAATACTATATGATTCCACTTATATGAAATATCTAGAACAGGCAAATTCATAGAGACAGAAAGGAGACTAGAGGTTACCTGGGGCTGGGGAGGAGGGCGGGAATGAGGAGTTATTGTTTAATGGTCACAGTTTCTGTTTAGGATGATGAAAACATTTTGAAAATAGTGGTGACGGTTACACAGCATATGAATGTAATCAATGCCACTGAATTGTACACTTAAAAATGGTTAAAAGGGTAAATTTTATGTTATATGTTCTACCACAAATTTAAAAAGTTAATATTGTAATATATCAAAAACCACTGGATTGTACTTTAAATGGGTGAGTTGTATAATATATGAATTACAACTCAATAAAACTTTTTAAAAATAGATGATGTTTATATAATTGTTTATTCTAAGGCAAATTCAAAGAGCTATATAAAGTTGAAGACCGAAAAAAAAAAAAAACCAAATCCAGAATTGGACAAGAAATGTGAATTTTCAGGTACAGTTTCCCTCTGGACTTTCCTCTCCCTGGCACCCAGAGCCAGTCTGCAAGGCTGCCGTCTCTGGAATCTGGATTTGTTGCAGACAGTGTTCTTTCAGGATCTCTGTCATTTCAACTGGCAGCTGAAGCCCACCGCTCCCCCCCCCCCCCCCCCGCAGGGTAGGGCAGGCCAGGAGCAGATGCTATTGGTGTTAAATCTGGCTCGTGCCTTTGGAGCAGAGAAGGGCTAATACTTGGAGAGGCTGGCTTCTGGGTATGGGTGGGGCTGGGGGTCAGGACCAGGGGAAGTGCTCGCTCCCAACAGGATTTGGAGTCTGCTGGGCTGGCTGTGGAGCATTTGCCCTGGGATGTAAGAACGTTCATGTTTTACAGGTCCACAACACTTCTCTCGATTCACATTAGGATCCACACCAACACTTTCATAACCATAGACCTCGGGTCCTGGGGCAGACGCTTTTCTCATAGTGTTCATACCGTTAAGTCGATCTAACATAAGTAATTAATTAGGGAACTCGATCAGCATCATACAGAAGCCATAACCCAGATGCCTAGAAGGGCCAGGCAGGAAACCTAGGCGAATGAAGCAAGCTCCAGGGGAATGTGGCCAACAGGCCAGGGACAGGGACCGCCGTGGGGTTAGCTGCTGGTTCCAGCCAACTGCTGCTATGGGGGGGAAAGTAGATCTTGGGTCTTCAAGAGAAGTCAGAATAAGGTTTTTAGGTGAGATTTCTTAATATTTATTTCATTGTTGATAACTATCTCAATTTTTCAAAACAAGAAAATTAAAGCCACCTTCCAGGCCTAATAATACATGCCTGTAGCCTGGATATAGCCTGCTAGTTTTTGACATCTGTTTATAATATAGTCACAGTGATCAAGAAGTGGGACTGTGCTTGTAGTAAGAAAACGAATAACTATACATGGGCCAAAGGAGAATCCAGTACTCTGAGAGGCTGTCTGCTTTAATTTACTACTGATAGATAAAAATTGTGCTGCAATGTATTTTGATTTGGAGAAACATATTTAACCATCTTTCTTCAATTTCATATTGATTATCCTAACCGTGGTTATAATGAGGATGGTCAAAGGGCCCATTGGTTTGGGTTCAAGACCACATGAGAATTCTCAGGAAACCGGCATCAAGTAACCACTGGACAGAGTGAGCACCCCTTGGGAATCACAGCCAGGACCACTGACCCCCTTGCCCATCCCAGGAATGCATCTTGGGGGCAGGTCAAGAGCTTCAGCTTCAGATAGATATGGTCACTTGTCTAACCTCAGAGCCACAGTTTCCTGGACCACGAAACAAGAACACCAATGCCTAAAGAGTCTTGGGAGGATTAAATGAGATGTTTACAGGTATGTAAAGCATTAGGCCTCTTCCCAGCAAATGCTGAACCTGTCCCATCTCTCCCTACACAGCTTCACCATGCTTTGTACTTGCTTACCAGGTTTAACCTAAACACACAGCTCTCTTTGCTGCATCTACTGCAAGAATGAAGACCATTCTCAGCAATTAGACTGTCAACATTCCAGAAAATATCGACATCACTCTGAAGGGAAGCACAGCTATTGTGAAGGACCCCAGAGGAGCCCTGCAGAGGGACTTCAGTGACATAAATGTAGAACTCAGTCTCCTTGGAAAGAAAAAGAAGCAGCTCCAGGTTGACAAACAGTAGGGAACTAGAAAGGGACTGGCTATTGTTCGTACTCTGTAGCCATGAACAGAACACAATCAAGGATGCTACCCTGGGCTTTTGTTACAAGGTGAGGTCTGTGTACACTCACTTCCCCATCAACGTTATTTCCAAAATTTCTCAGGAACAAAATATCAATACATCCACAGGGCTCAGATAAGGCCAGGAGTTGCTTGTTCAGTTCTCAAGGTCATAAAGATGAGTTAATTCTTGAAGGAAACAACATTGAACTTGCATAAAATTCAGCTGCATTGATTCAGCAAGCCATGGCTGTTAAGAACAAAAATACCAGAAAAATTTTTTATAGCATCTATGTGTCTGAAAAAGGAGCCGTTCAGCAGGCTGATTAATAAGATCTAAGTTGTCCAACTACAGACACAAAAAGATGCCAGATGATTCCTTAGGCCTATCTGTGATATTTTAAGATGAAAGAAAAGCCCTGTATTGAAAAATATTATCTGGATAGATAGATTTGTGCTGCCTGCCAAACCTCAGCTCCGTATTTAATGGTTGATCCTCTTCTTGAAAACAGATTCTTGTTTTTTTTTTTTTTTTTTTTTTTTTTTTTTCAGTATGCGGGCCTTTCACTGTTGTGGCCTCTCCCATTGTGGAGCCCAGGCTCCAGATGCGCAGGCTCAGCGGCCATGGCTCACGGGCCCAGCCGCTCTGCAGCATGTGGGATCTTCCTGGACCAGGGCACGAACCCATGTCCCCTGCATCGGCAGGTGGACTCTCAACCACTGCGCCACCAGGGAAGCCCCAGATTCTTTTTTTAGATAAATTATATAAGGTCTCAACATAGCAATGGTTATTGGTATTCTTTGTCTTTTAACAAGGAGGACAGGGATGCATGTTGGGGCCCAACATGGACAGTTGTGGGCAAGTGGGCAAACAGGGCCATCAGGCCAGATGAAAAGGCTCAGGGGACCTTTTAATGCCTGAGAACCAAGGCTTCCATCTTGGTCTCTCAAAACTAGCCAGTCAGCCCTTTCCCCAGAAAGGACCTTCTAGCCCTTGTCCTCTAGACAAGGCCTTCTAACCTCTGTCCTCTAGAGGGAAAGAAAGGAAGAAAAATAATGTCTGTTGAGCATCATTTGCTTTTCTTCTTCCTTTCAACTCCTTCCTCAAATGCATCCCTCCCCACTACAAAACGGCCATCAAATCCTGCTAATTCTTCTTTTGAAAGACCACTTCTCTCAGGCTTCCCTGGTGGCACAGTGGTTAGGAATCCAACTGCCAATGCAGGGAACACGGGTTAGAGCCCTGGTCCAGGAAGATTCCCACGTGCCACAGAGCAACTAAGCCCGTGCGCCGCAACTACTGAGCCTGCGCTCTAGAGCCCACAAGACACACCTACTGAAGCCCGCGCTCCAGAGCCCGCGAGCCACAACTACTGAGGCTGCGCTCTAGAGCCCACGAACTACTGAAGCCTGTGTGCCTAGAGCCCATGCTCTGCAACAAGAGAAGCCACCACAGTGAGAAGCCCACGCACCGCAACAAAGAGTAGCCCCCGCTCGCCACAACTAGAGAAAGCCCACACGCAGCAGTGAAGACCCAACTCAGCCAAAAATAAATAAAAATAAAATAAAATTTAAAAAAAAGAAAGACCCTTCTCTCCATCCCCACTTCCATGGCTCTATTTGAGCCTCATCAGAGTTTGCCTTCACTCCCTAACAACCATTCCCTACTCCTCCAGCCCACCCTCACACTGCCTGCCCTAAGTATTTTCCAGGGGACCAGAGGTTGGGGGGAGGGGAGGCTGACCCTGTCATTCCCAAGCTTAGAAGCCTTTACAGATATTCAATTCCTCTCAAGGAAACAAAAGTTTCTTTAGCCCCACATCCCTCTCGAGCGTCATCTGTCACCTCTTATCCCCACCCCACCAGGCACTCAGCACTAAAGCCACATTGCGTTTGTCATTTCCTGAGTATGCCAAGCCCAGGCACAACTACATGCCTTCATTCAGGCTGCTGCCTCTGGGCCTGGCTCATCAAGTGAATTTTTACCCCAATCCCTTAAGGCGAATGTCATTAACCCATTTCTGCAAACAAGGTGTCACGCAAGATGGGTCCCTCTTACTAGGGTCCAAGACAAATTCCATGACGTCACAGGCATGGGCTAAGGAATACGCTACCTTGGGGATAGGGTAAATGAATCAAGCAAGGATCTACCAAATAAGTGAAAGCTAAGGTCCCTTGGATCTACCCAGCCTCCCACAGAGAGACACACAGGGGCCAGGAAGCTGCAGGGCCCACAATGTGGGTCTGTGTGGCAATGGAGGCTCCCACCCCAACCGCCACTCTTTCTTCACATAGTACAAGTGCCAGAACAAACGACATTGGTGCCAGGCAGTCTGTATTTGCCAGCTGTCTACAGGAGTTGTCTGAAAATGCCAACTGCCCAGATCTTAGGATATGAGACACCAATGTGGGGCATTAGAGACTATCCTGTCAGGAAAAGAAAAGAACCCCTGGGCCCACAGGCTTACTTGAGATGCAGCACCTCCTATAGGGAGAAGGCAGGAACTCCCATCCAGTCCCAGATGGCTCAGTATCCAAGCAACCTAGAGTAAGCACCCACTTTATTTATTTATTTTTAATTAATTTATTTATTTTTGGCTGCGTTGGGTCTTCGTTGCTGCGCGCAGGCTTTCTCTAGTTGTGGCAAGCGGGGGCTACTCTTCGTCGCAGTGCGTGGGCTTCTCACTGCAGTGGCTTCTCTTGTTGCAGAGCACAGGCTCTAGGTGCGCAGGCTTCAGTAGTTGTGGCTCGCAGGCTCTAGAGTGCAGGCTCAGTAGTTGTGGCACATGGGCTCTAGAGCGCAGGCTCAGTAGTTGTGGCGCACGGGCTTAGTTGCTCTGCAGCATGTGGGATCTTCCCGGACCAGGGCTCAAACCCATGTCCTCTGCATTGGCAGGCGGATTCTTAACCACTGTGCCACCAGGGAAGCCGGATCCTAAGAATCTTAATGGAAAAGTTAAGTCTGGTTTTTTTTTCCATATCCTCTATTTTGGGGAGAATAGGTATTCTCCAAAAACCATTTTCTAAAAATCCAGATTTGCTGATCTGTTTATAATCTTGGTGGGGTTTTTTTCCCCCATTTTAACTTTATCTTCTTCGTCATCATCATCACTCTCCAAATCACTTAAGTTCCCCCCACCTGAACACCTACTACATAGAGAGTGCTGTTTTGAAAAGTCATCTTTCCTTTAATAGATAACTGCACAGAACAGCAAGGAGGCGCTTGGGGGAGGTGGAGTATTTTGCTAGTCATGGAATTTGGAGAGCAAGCTTGCGTTTGGGAATTCAACAGTCAGCAAAGGTGCCAGTCCTTTTTATGGAGACCTGTCAGTCCTCCGTTGACTGTAAGAGTACACTCCTGATCTGCCTGCAGTTTTCATTTGATGACTTTGACCTTTCCAACAGAGTGTGTTACCGTGGCAAGCTTCCCATTGGTTCAATGAGCCTCATTTGGAATCATATGAGTAATTATGTCTTTTCTGGCTTCCCACTCAATTCTAATTAGTGTACTCTACCTAACCAGAGCCAGCAGGAGCTGCCTCAAACTCTCTGCATCCCTTTCTACTGGATCTATGAAGCTCATTTGACTAGACAGTAAATGCTAATTGCTGAAAGTAGCCCTGGAAGTGTCTGCAGGCTCAGAATCCCTCCCCCCACTTCCTACCCTCTCCCTCACCCCCTCCAATCTTTCTTCTTCCTTGTCAATTTATGTGATGATAACACCTTGATCTGGAATCATTTTTCTAATCTTTTAATCTTTTCAGTTAGTGTCACACCCTTGAGCCCATCTAAGAAAGGCTTTAGGGATAGGGTGGCAGGCGGGTGGGGGAGCCTGGAGGGCAGGGAGCTGTGGGGCTGGCCTAAGAGCACAGGCAGAAGACTGAGAACGTCTCCAAGGAAGGCAGCCTACTCAGGCTGTGAGGGAAGAGACGACAGAGCCCAGGTGAGCCTTTCTCCAAGTGGAAATGACCAAGGTTTGACCAAGGGATGAACAGCTTTGATGAAGGTCACTCCAAAGCCAGTGGCAGGTATTTGCCTAAAACCGTGCTTTCTCCCTTCCTACATCTTCTCACTAGATTAGTGCTTCTCAAAACGTTTTAGCAACAGGATCTTCACCTGAAATAAAATTTAGGCAGAATCCACCATTTAAAGCAGACAGAAGTTCAGAATGGCTATCATCAAAAAATTTACAAATAACAAATGTTGGTAAGGATGTGGAGAAAAGGGAATTCATATGCTGTTGGTGGGAATGTAAATTGGTGCAGCCACTTTAGGGAACAGTATGGAGGTTGCTCAAAAAGCTAAAAATTGAAATACCATGTGACCCAGCAATTCCGCTCCTGGGTATATATCCGAGAAAAACAAAAACAGTAATTTGAAAAGATACATGCAAAAAAACAGAAAAGAAAAGATACATGCATCCTGGGGCTTCTCTGGTGGCTCAGTGGTTGAGAATCCGCCTGCCAATGCAGGGGACACGGGTTCGATCCCTGGTCCAGGAAGATCCCACATGCCACGGAGCAACCAAGCCCGCACACCACAACTACTGAGCCTGTGCTCTAGAGCCCGTGAGCCACAACTACTGAGCCCATATGCCACAACTATTGAAGCCCGTGTGCCTAGGGCCCGTGCTCCACAATGAGAGAAGCCACCGCAATAAGAAGCCTGCACACAGCAACAAAGAGTAGCCCCCGCTTACCGCAACTAGAGAAAGCCCGCACACAGCAACGAAGACCCAACACAGCCAAAAATAAATAAATTTAAAAAAAAAAGATACATGCAGCCCAATGTTCACAGCAGCACTATTTACAATAGCCAAGACATGGAAGCAACCCAAGTGCCCATCAACAGATGACTGGATTAAGAAGATGTGTGTGTGTGTATATATATATATATATATATATATATATATATACCCCATATTATATATAATTATTATATAATATTATATAATATTGTTATATAATAATAATATATTATTATATATAATATATATAATAGTAGTTAATACATAGATTAATATATATAGGTATATATAAAATATATATAGGTATAGGAATATAATAGATATAAGTATAATATATATATATAAAATATACCTATATATATATTTATATATTAACTACTTGGCCACAAAAAAGAATGAAATTCTGCCATTTACAGCAACATGGATGGACCTAGAGAATAATATGCTTAGTGAAATAAGTTAGAGAAAGGCAAATACTGTATGATATCACTTACACGTGGAGTCTAAAAAATAATATAAATGAATGTATATGCAAAACAGAAACAGACTCACAGACATAAAAAACAAATTTGTGATTATCAAAGGGGAGAGGGAAGGGGGGAGGGACAAATTCAGGATATGGGATTAACGGATACAAACTACTATGTATAAAATAGGCGGAAGACTGAGAACATTTCTGAGGAAGGTGGCCTGCCCAGACCATGCCCCTGACCTTGCAGCCCTTTCCCCACCCTCTGTCCTTGCAATACCCCCAGCAAACACGCTGGGAAGAGTGTTAGGGAACCACTGGTACTCTCGACCAGCAGCCTCCTTTAGGCAGAAGGACACTGTAATCCTAGCCTTTCCCACCTCTACTCTCCCTTTCCCCAGCCAGACAGGAGGACAGATGCTTCCAAGTAAATGAGCTGAAATTCAAGTAAGAGAAATTCCTGGGGGCTGTTTACTTGGTGTTCCATGCCTCACATGTTCTAGTGTGGCCTCTGGCTGCATTATCCCTCTGGGGGGTGGGGCAGGGCAGGCGGCCGACAGTGCCAGGAAGCCTGGGCAGCATTGGGTGGCAGTGCCTCTGGATTGTAGATACGTGGTGTCTGATACCCGCCCACCTGCCTGATGCTTCCCACGTCTCTTCCTCCAGCAGACAGATTCCTGGCTTCTGTTGTGTGGGGTTTCCTCATGCCTTCTCACCCCTTCTGTACCAAGTCTGCCCCAAATCACACGGCAGGGATTTGTGGGGGAAGAGAAGGTATGGAAATGTTAGGACAAGGACAGTCTTGCTTTTATTTCTTTTTAATTGCTGGGCAGCACTTAGCGAGCATTCAGTGGAGCAGATGGAAGACCCCTCCTTGGCCTCTCCTGGAGGCAGCAGAAGGTGTGCTGGACCTGGAGTCGGGAGCCGGGCTCTGCTTCCAGCTCTGCTATGAACAGTCCCAGTGGTCCTGAGCAAATGTCTTGACTCACTAAACTTGGCCTTTCAATACAATTAAAAGTTGGTTTCTAAAAAAAAAGTTGGTTTCTAAGGTCTCTTCTAGCTCTAGCATCGCATTTAACAGGCCACCAATGGTTACTGCCTGGCGAGCCCTTAGTCCTGCCCTGAGGAAAGGGGTCCAGGAGGCTCTTTTGGTGAAGTTATTTTGGACAGTGTCCTGCCTGGGACCAGCTGGAAGACAGAAGATGCCCAGACCAAAAGCAATCCACACACTGCACCAAGTGAGGCTGCCACCAGGGAGGTGGTCCGTCCAAAAGGGACACTCCTTATTGATGGTGACCAGATCCTCTGGTCCTCCTGTGTCAGGGGTTGAATATGGGTCTCACAGAGAGCATGTCGGAGTGACCACAGGAAGACAGGGTGCTCTCAACAAGGACAGGCCACTGTTCCACTTCTCCAAGGCACTCCCATGGCCAGAGCTGGCAGCACCGGCACAAGGCACAGCTGTGCCACTGTTGAGATGCTTTCCAGGGCTCCGTACTTCCTCTTGTGGCCTTGTAGTCAACATCCATCACCTGAGGAGAGCCAGGCCTCCGTGTCTTGTCCTTGCAACCCTAAGCACCTTGAGAAATTATTCCATTCTATTCTATAAGCGGGTCATGATGGGTAAGGCCTGGGTCATAAATCACCTGACACCTTGAGTTCCGTTTGGTGCATGACTTGTTCCTAATCCAACACGCCGGATTAACTCCTTGTGGGTCAACGGAGCCAACGTTCCTTCAACTTCAGGAGCCCTGAATAGTTTATTACTAACTAGTAAGGCGATGTTGCCAAAGGTGCTCGACCTCTGTCTGTCTCCTCAGCATCTGATGGGGACAATTTTATTCAATCCGCCCACCTCCTAGGGCTGTTTTAGAAAGAAATCAAGTGTGATCAAGTATGTGAACCTACTTAGGCATAAACAACTGTGAGATAAATACCTGTCCTTAATACCCAAACAGTGAAGGGCGTGGGACGGCAGGATGTGAACATTAAGAGCACTGGCTCTGGAGTCAGACTTGATTGGGGTCAGATCATGGCTCTGGCACTTCCTGCACAGGTGACCTCAAACAAGTGACTCAGCCTCTCTGTGCCTCAGTTTCCTCATCTGTAAAATGGGGATGATAATAATAGCAACTGTTTTACAGGGTTGTTAATGAAGCTGATGCATGTCGAGTGTTTAGAACAGTGCCTAGCATAGAGTAAATGCTCAATAAGTGTTTATTATTATTAACAGCAACATGTTCACCTGGCCGGAAGCACATCGTGCGGGCTCCCACAGCCTTCCTGAGCACATGGGAATGAAGAAGCCCTTATGGGGTCCTTGGGAAGGGAAGCTGGGTGGGTCCTCCTCCCTCAGAGGCGGGGCCTGGCCCTCCTTCCGCTGCACGTGCACTGTGGGGCCTCATCAGCCCCATCCTGCCCGAGAGCCTTAGTCTCCCCCGGAAGAGAAAGGCCACTGTAACGACCTGTCGCCCAATCATCTGGGCTGCTTCGTTTGCAGGGTCCCAGAAGAGCCCCTTACTCCACAACTTCCCGGGTGTGCCCCCGACTGTAGTGGGTGGAGCACGAGCACATACGTGTCACGGAATTAGGACGAGAAACAACTCTTTTCCCTAAAGAGCTCCCCGGGAAAAGTACAGAGAATCGTCTTTACCCTAAACACCTTTAAAGAAGGGATTGCCCAGCTTTTCCTCTGCCTTTCATTTTCCTGGCTGGGGACAAAGAAACCCCCTACCTTGAGTTCAAAGTCAGGTGGACCTTTTAAAAAAGGAGTTGAATTTCCAAAACGCAGCCTGTTCTTCTCTGCAGAGCTCTTTACTGGGAGCAGCAGTCCTTGACCCCCTTGGTGGGCCGGGAGCAGGGAAGGCAGGCACCCAGCCTGAGTGACTTCACTCTGCTAATTCCAAGGGAGCAACGTGAGCAAATGAGCCCCAAACCCTGGGGGCCTGGCCCAAGCTGACCACTCCGGGGAGCAAAGGGCTGGGGGTCTCCCACACACCACTCAGTGTTTCTGCAGTGGTGCTAATGTAAACTGCCCAGAGACAACCATCCGGTGACCCTGAGAAGGGTCTCCTCTGGAGCAGAGAGACTGGAGAGGAAGAGGGTCCCACTGCATTTTGAGCGGCTCTTGTGTGTCGGGTTAGCCGCCGGCTGGATTGCCACACTGGCCACGGCGTCTGTCAGTGACAGTCTTCTTGTACAGCCAGATGACATCTTTGGCTCTGAGTCTGGATTTCCTAAACCCCAGATGTGAGCCGTGAATGGCATGCAGCAGTGACCAGTTCTTGGGATTTGCTCAGATGCCACGAAAGCCTTTGTCCTTGAATCAGATCCCAAGCTAAACCGTGGACTCTGCCGGCCTGGCTTCCACAGCCGCTTCATGAGTCAGTCTTAGCAATGGAGCGGTGTGATCAGAGGGAAGAAACAGCAGAGTTGCATTCTGGAGCTTCACCAAGGATGCCAACACACAATCCCAGCAAAGCTCTGGGTTAGAAAATAAGGACTGAGAGTTGCTGCGTTGTGACCCAGCTGCACAGGCCCTGACCTCTGACTGTTGTCATCTTCCTCCAGGAGAGAATTACTCTCTTTACGTAAGTAAGGGGCGTAGGCACTGAGGTTTTCTCTGTGCAGGTCAAAAACCTTTTGCAGATTTTACCTTTTCTAACCTCAAAAGTTTTTTTTTTTTTTTTTTTGCGGTACGTGGGCCTCTCACTGTTGCGGAGCACAGGCTCCGGACGCGCAGGCTCAGCCGCTCTGCGGCATGTGGGATCTTCCCAGACCGGGGCACGAACCCGTGTCCCCTGCATCGGCAGGCAGACTCTCAACCACTGTGCCACCAGGGAAGCCCTCAAAAGTATTTTTTTAATTTCAATATTTTCTGAGGCAAAGTCTATGTGAGGTATGATATTATTATTATGAATCCCACCATACAGCTAAGCTAAGGCCCACGGAATCACCGGAGCGTAATTCATTCTCTCCTTCAGCAAATATTTGAATCAGCCTAAGACTAAAACAGTCTGCGAAGCGATGTGTAAGTTTCTCTCACTAAAACACCGCCTGTAGTCACAAGATTTGATGGTTTGGTGGTAGCGGTTAGAACCCGATTAAGACCTTTAGAGACCACAAATACAGAACCGACTAAGAAATCTCACCCTAAATAAAAACAGCACTAAATTGCATTTTTTTTTTTTTAAGTGCAAAGGGTCAGAAACAAGGCTCTGATTTTCCCCACAATGAATATTTCACTAGCAAAACATCTCCGTCCCTCCACCCTCCTCCCTCCACCAAATTTTTAATCTGGCCTAGCGGGGTGGGGGGAGGGAGGGGTTGCATTTGAGTGAAGTTATTGCCTAGAAAGTGAGAGATCATCCTCAGGAGAGAGAGGGAGAAAGAGACTTCTTTACACTGCAAAGTCGTCTAAAGTAGGCCATGGCATTTGCGAGCCCGCTCACTTGGGAGAGGGATGAGAATTCTCCGGAGGAGATGAGCTTGAGGCTGTAATCTTGGAATGGGGAAGAGACGGCAGAGTCCAACTCAGGAAGTCTCGTGAAAGGGAACTGAGGCTGTTCCAGCCTCTGGGAGAACGATACTGGAGTGCGATCAAAGGGTAGACATGGAACCCAAGCAGAAAACTACCTTGAATCATCCAGGAAATTAAGGACAAAAGCAATAACTCAGTTTCCACAGAGAAGCGTGTGTTATGTTCTTGGAAAAACAAGGGGGAGAAACATTGGCATTTAAGGTCAACTTTAGAAGATACTAGACTCAGAAGTCAGGGCTAGGGGAGTAGAGAAGAGCAGGAGCCTAGAAAGGTTTGGAAGTAACAGTAGTATTTTTGGTTAGTATAATCTGAGCCTTCTAACCTCCAAATCCCACAGGCTTAAACGTACTGTCCCCTGAGATTTGTCCTCACTTGGCTGTGCACCAGGAGGCTGGATACATAGACGCCATGTGGGAGGGACATCGTGGGAGCCAAGAGGGGGAAGGCTGTGAATCCCAGGGTACCCGCTTTGGAAAAGCCATTTCTCCTCCACCTTGGATAGCTCTGGAAGAGCATGAACTACCATACAAGGGGCAATGAGAAGTGTCCAGAGGCCTTCTATTTGCAAGTGCCCTGAGGCCAGGTTTTCACCCAGTACCCTTTTGTGTATGTTTATTTGTTGGTTTAATTTCTCTCTAAACGAGTTTCTTTAGCTGTTAAAGAAAACAGTGGTTCTGAAAGCAGGGGCCCTTGGACCAGCAGCAACAGCATCTCCTGGGAACTTGTTCGAACTACAGATGCTCTACCTGCCCCCAGACCTAGAGCAGCAGAAACTTTAGGGGTGGGGCCAGCAACCAGTTCCAGTGAGGCTGATGCCAGCTTGTTTGAGAATCACTCCTCAGCAGAATGCAGGCCTACTGAGCTATAAAAGTCTTAAATAGTTCACCTTTTCACTACTTATCGATCTCTGTGTGGCTTTTGTATTTAAACTTTCAATGACATGTAGCTCCATGTTTCCAGGGTTATTATGTACATTGTTCAACTACTTTAACCTTGGGGGTGAACAGGAGGTACATAGGCCAAATTTGTAATTGGATCCACTGGATCTGCTTGCTTTTCTAGACTGGGGGAAGTGCAGCAAAGTAAACAAAGAGCTGTGGCTGCATTTGGCTTCCCCTGAGCTGTCTGGATTGGCCAGGCAACTGAGAAGTGTCCTTAGGACCTGCACCAGCTGGTTCTTCCCTTTGGAAACCAGAGCTCAGAGGGCGGCACATGACAGGCGAGTAACAGCTGAGATCACTCACGGGCTTCCCCAGTTCCTTTTCATTTTCAGGTTCATTTATCCTAGCATTCCTCAACACCCCACCCACCGGGGGAAAATGGAATTTTATAGCCCTGGAGACTCAGTTCCACCCTCACCCTTCAGCCCCTCTCCCCTCCCTCCCTCCAGCCACACGTTCAGTCTGGCTCTCTCTGTGTGGGTTCTGGGCCTGCCAGAACATTCCAAGACAGAGGCGATTTCTTCCTGCCTGGCTCACATTGCCAAGAAAGATAGGTGAGGCCAAAGACAGGTATCTGTCAGGGAGGCCGAGATGTGTGATCCCTGCAGCCTCTGGCACGGGGAGAGGAAGAGACGACAGGCTTTCGTGTGATGCCTGGAGCCAGCTAATCAGGAGGGCTGTTATGTAAGGAAAGCATGTGGGTTTGAGCGCAGCTATTCACCTGTGGCTAATTAGTGCCTGCCTGTCAGCTGTGCAAGCTCACCTAGCTGTCAGATGCAGACACAGATGCAGTCGAGAAGGATGGGTTCAGTTCAGCAAAAACATTTATTGAATCGTGTACTCTGTTAGGTGCTGGGGATACCGAAATAAATAAACCAGGGTCCGTGCTCACAAGGAGCTCGTGGTCAAGAAGAGGGACACAGGCCAGTAAACAGTCATCCACGATCCACGTGAGACTAAAATGAAACTATCTCCCGTGGACAAAACATCCTGCAGAAGTGCTTTGAAAGTTGAGTCAGGCAGGCCTGGTGGTATTTTCCAGAAGGGTGTTCCAGGCAGAGAAAACAGCACGTACAAAAGCCAGGGAGCGGGGCTGAGGTACTCTAAGTCTGAAACAGTCAAATTAAGCTCAGGTTCAAATGCCAGGAGCAGAGTCAGGAAGGTGGCCTCCTTCTAACAGGACCAAAATCTGAGCAGGAGAACCAGAGAGAAGAGGCAGGGCACGCTGCTGCCAGGCAGACTCTGTGTGCAGACCCTGATGTCCCCAGGCAGGAAATGTGGAGCCGGTCTGCATGAAGGAAGAGTGGGAGCTGGAGCCCAGGGACTTTTTTTTTTTTTTTTGCTGTTCGCGGGCCCCTCACTGCTGTGGCCTCTCCCGTTGCGGAGCACAGGCTCCGGACGTGCAGGCTCGGCGGCCATGGCTCACGGGCCCAGCTGCTACGTAGCATGTGGGATCTTCCCGGACCAGGGCATGAACCCGTGTGCCCTGCACCGGCAGGCGGACTCTCAACCACTGCGCCACCAGGGAAGCCCCCCAGGGACATTTTAAAGCCCCTTATGTGTCTGGGAGGCTAAGAACCAGGATAAAAGGGAGAATCCAGGAGTGCAGAACCGAAATCTGTCCATTTGTACACATGAGGAGGTTTTGTAAGAGCCCTGGGGGCAAAGAGGATACAAGAACAGAAATGTTTACAGAACAAAAAATTCTCTGGAGGTGTGTTCTGTTCTGTGTCTCTACCTATAAAGAGATTTTTCCCTCCAACGTGGGGCTCTGTCCTCAGCTCTCTCCCCAGTGTCACTCTGTGGGTTATCTCATGTGACCCAGGACTTCAGTTACCAAGGACAACCTCGGTCTCCAGGCCAGTTTCTCTCCTGGCAGACAACTGCTTACTGGACATATTCACCTTGACACTCGTGGACACTCAAACTTAACGTTGTAATGTGTCCAAAAGTGGGTATCTCGTCACCATCCCTCTTCCCCCAAGCCCT
The DNA here is from genome assembly GCF_008692025.1 of Phocoena sinus. Lineage (NCBI taxonomy): Eukaryota > Metazoa > Chordata > Mammalia > Artiodactyla > Phocoenidae > Phocoena > Phocoena sinus. The sequence goes on from NC_045775.1 coordinate 30,981,215, forward strand.
CTCCAGCGGACCCTAGCTCAGGGTACGGGACTTCAATTCACCTTAATGCCTGACCCAGAAATCCCATGGGGCCTTTCTCTCCCCTCCTCTCTCTAATCAAATTATTTACTAAATCATTCTTGAACCTATTCACCTTATATTAGTTGATAGTTTCCTATGGCTGCTGTAACAAATTACTACAAGCTTAGTGCCTTAATATAATACGAATTTGGGGCTTCCCTGGTGGCGCAGTGGTTGAGAGTCCGCCTGCCGATGCAGGCGACACGGGTTCGTGCCCTGGCCCGGGAAGATCCCACATGCCGCGGAGCGGCTGGGCCCGTGAGCCATGGCCGCTGAGCCTGCGTGTCCGGAGCCTGTGCTCTGCAACGGGAGAGGCCACAACGGTGAGAGGCCCGCGTACCGCAAAAAAATAACACAAATTTATTATCTTGCAGTTCTGGAGGTTAGAAGTCCGAAAATGGGTTTCACTGAGCTAAAATCAATGTGTCAGCAGGGCTGTGTTCCTTCTAGAGGCTTTAGGGGGGAGTCAATTCCCTTGATATTTCCCAGTTGCCTGCATTCCTTGGCTCTTCGCCCCTTTTTCATCCTGGAAGCCAGCAGCACAGCATCTTCAACTCTCTCTGACTTTGACCACATGCTTTCTTCTACCTTTTTATGATTCTTTTGATTACCCTGGGCCCACCCAGATGATCCAGGATAATCTTCCCATCTCAAAATCCTGAATGTAATCACATCTGCAAAGTCCCTTTTGCCTTGTAAGGTGACACAGGTTCTGGGCATTAGGAAATGGACCTCTGTGGGCCGTTACTCTGCCTACCACACACCTCTTCCTTTCCCAACAGCACTGCACCAGCATCTCTCATCTGGCCCCAGTAGGTACCAGCACCCTGCTCTTATCCAGCCCAGCCCTTATCTCATCCTTTCATAACTGCCTGTTCGAAGGCCTACCTTCTCCTCTGAGCTTTAGCTGCCTTGAGGACAAGATCAGTATCTTGTTCCATGTTGTCGCCCAGGTACCTCATAAGGCTCAATGAACATTTTCTGAATAGGATTTTTAAAAATAAAATAATGGGAATTCCCTGGTGGTCCAGTGGTTAGGACTCCACACTTTCACTGCCAAGGGCACGGGTTCGATCCCTGGTAGAGGAACTAAGATCCCACAAGCAGCACAGTGCAGCCAAAAATAAAATTTTTAAATTAAAAATAATAAAATAACTCTCCCTCTGATTGAAGACTCTTTGAGCCTCAGACCTGCTCTGGTTTGCTTTCTTAGTGCTTACTACCTATTGTGGACAAAGGCAGCAGAGGGACACTTTCCTAGTGGAAGGGAGGGGCCAGTGCCCAGCTCAGGGCTTGTCAGTCCCAGGTCAGGAAGGCAACTGGGGACAAGGCCCTGGCAGAGAGGTCTGGGAGGTTTTCCAAAGCTGGCATCCAGAAGAGAGGTTTCCCCTCTCAGGTCACATCGGTGAGGCTGGACACTGTTGTCTGTAATTTCATCACTGGCCGGAGCCAGATTCCTGAGACATAACAGGAATTCCAGGACAGCACACAAGAGGCGGCAGCTGGACTGTCAGCCTCAGGCTAGAGGAAGGCGGATCCAGCGAGGTAGCTCCCCAGCCCTCCCACTCCTGCCCCACGAAAACCCCCTCCTCACCCCTCTCCCCTCCCTTGTACTTCTGAATGCCAGGCCCACTCAAGGCAGACATTTGAGAGAGTACCTCCAAACTTCTAGCAACTTCAACAGCTGCTGGGACTGATGAGAAAAAAACTTTGTTAACAAATGACACTTTTCCGTCTGCTTTTAATAGATGAAAGATTTACAAAATCAGAATTAGCCTCCTTCAGCAGTTAGTGTGGCCGAGACAAATCACATCAAAAGTACTTGTCAACTTACTTCCTGTAGACTAGGGGATAAACAAGTCTCTCTCCCTCTCTTTTTTTTTTAACTTTTCAAAAGAAATAAAGTATACATTATTAGGACTTTTCACAGCCGAAAGTCAGTTTTTCACTTCCATTCCATGTGGAAATTTTTGCTGTATGATATTCCATAGCATATTTGCTGTATGATATTTCATAACATACCTGTTTCATAATGTATTCATCCATTTTTCTCTTGCTGGACATTTAGATTGTTCTAGGTTCTTTTCCTCTTTCAAATAATTCTGCAATGTAGTCTTCTGTGTGTCTCCTTATGCCCATGTGGGGAAGTCTCTAAAGATGGGTAAGTACTTCCTCGTCTTTTATAAATTTACCTATTGTTTATTTGGCTGCTTTGAGTTTTCGTTGCTATGCCCTGGCTTTCTCTAGTTGCAGCGAGTGGGGGCTACTCTTCGTTGCGGTGCACGGGCTTCTCATTGCGGTGGCTTCTATTGTTGTGGAGCACGGGCTCTAGAGCACACACACAGTAGCTGTGGTGCACCGGTTTAGTTGTTCTGCAGCATGTGGGAGCTTCCCGGACCAGGGATCGAACCCATGTCCCCTGCATTGGCAGGCGGATTCTTAACCACTGTGTCACTAGAGAAGTCCCCTCATCTTTACTAAATGAGTAACTACTAAACTGTCCAAAGTGGTTGCATGAATTCACCCTCCCACCAACAGCACACATGTTCCTGTTGCCCCACATCTTACCCAATACTTCAGCAAATGTTTTGCGGTTTTTTTGTTTGTTTTGGGTTTTTTGTTTTTTTGTTGTTGTTGTTCTTTTCGGTTTTTACCGATCTTATGGGTATGAAATGGTATCTGGTTTCCTGTAATTTACATTTCCCCGACTACTAGTGAGATCAGCCATCTTTTCGTGTATTCATTGGCTTCTTAGATTTCTTCTGTGGCTTGCCTGTTTGTATCTTTTGCCTAATTTTCTATTGAGTTATTCATCTCATCAATCTGTAGTTTGTTTGTTTTTACATATACATTCCGGATACTAGTCCTCTCTTATTTATAAGCTATGTCTGTTCAGGTCCTCCAAGAAGCAGACACCAAGAGGAAACTGGAAGTACAAGACAATTATTGGGGGTCAATGCTTCTGAAGGGTAATGGGATAAGGAACAGGAGTGGTTGGGAAGAATCTTCAGACGCCAATGCAGCTCTTGATACCTGTGATGGGAGCAAAGAGAGGAGGATTGAGTAGGAAGGGCCTTCTTCTGTAGGCAGTTCTGAAAGGTCTCAGCCAGGCTAATGGGGAGTCCCAGAAGAAAGTATGCCTTTTAAAGGAGACCAACACTGGGCAGGAATGGCTCAACTTAGGTTCTCCCACCATGCTCAGTCACTGGCAGGGACCGGGCCAGGGAGAGCATGGCCTTGGCTTGAACACTGGTGGATCTTAAAGGCATGGCATCTACTGGCTGTCAGCCAATCACACACCTGGCAGGTGTTTCTCTCATGAAGGAAGACCAAGCAGTACACCCCTTATGGCTGCCCCACTGCCAACTTCTTCTCTCAGTTTGTCTTTGTCTATTTTTTATTTTTCCCATATGGCCTCTTCTTTTGTTTTATTTATTTTTTTATACAGCAGGTTCTTATTAGTTATCTATTTTATACATATTAGTGTATATATGTCAATCCCAATCGCCCAATTCATCCCACCACCACCCACCCCCCCGGCCACTTTCCCCCACTTGGTGTCCATACGTTTGTTCTCTACATCTGTGTCTCTTATTTCTGCCCTGCAAACCGGTTCATCTGTACCATTTTTCTAGCTTCCACATATATGCGTTAATATACGATATTTATTTTTCTCTTTCTGACTTATTTCACTCTGTATGACAGTCTCTAGACCAACCAAGTCTCTACAAATGACCCAATTTCATTCCTTTTTATGGCTGAGTAATATTCCATTGTATACATGTACCATATCTTCTTTATCCATTCATCTGTCGATGGGCATTTAGACTGCTTCCATGACCTGGCTATTGTAAATAGTGCTGCAATGAACATTGGGGTGCGTGTGTCTTTCTTTTTTTTTTACTGTTTCATGATTTATTCCAAAGAATAACATCTGTTTTCTCATTTCAATATTGGGGGTTTAATATTAAAGAAAAGAAAACAAAAGCAAAATGGAGACACATGTCCCTTTGCTGACCACATCCAGAATTGCAGCTCTAAAAATCTCCGAAGGGGATTCAGCCAGAGGGCTGGGAGGGAGGAAGGGACCTGGGCTTGATGGGACCAGACAGAGCCTTGTGGAAGTTTCCACCCACTGGCAGAAGTCCCCTGTATCCATCACTTTTTGGCATCTGTAAGCGTGTGTCTTTTTGAATTACGGTTTTCTCTGGGTATATGCCCAGTAGTGGGATTGCTGGGTCATATGGTAATTCTATTTTTAGTTTTTTATTTTATTTATTTATTTATTTATTTTTTGCGGTACGTGGGCCTCTCACTGTTGTGGCCTCTCCCGTTGCGAAGCACAGGCTCAGCGGCCATGGCTCACGGGCCCAGCTGCTCCACGGCATGTGAGATCTTCCCGGACCGGGTCACGAACCCGCGTCCCCTGCATCGGCAGGCGGACTCTCAACCACTGCGCCACCAGGGAAGCCTATTTTTAGGTTTTTAAAGGAACCTCCATACTGTTCTCCATAGTGGCTGTATCAATTTACATTCCCACCAACAGTGCAAGAGGGTTCCCTTTTCTCCACACCCTCTCCAGCATTTGTTGTTTGTAGATTTTCTGATGATGCCCATTCTAACTGGTGTGAGGTGATATACCTCACTGTAGTTTTGATTTGCATTTCTCTAATTATTAGTGATGTTGAGCAGCTTTTCATGTGCTTCTTGGCCATCTGTATGTCTTCTTTGGAAAAAAGTCTATTTAGGTCTTCTGCCCATTTTTTGTTCTGCCCATTTTTTGATTGGGTTGTTTGCTTTTTTAATATTGAGCTGCATGAGTTGTTTATATATTTTGGAGATTAATCCTTTGTCCGTTGATTCGTTTGCAAATATTTTCTCCCACTCTGAGGGCTGTCTTTTCGTCTTGTTTGTAGTTTCCTTTGCTTTGCAAAAGCTTTTAAGTTTCATTAGGTCCCATTTATTTATTTTTGTTTTGATTTCCATTACTCTAGGAGGTGGATCACAAAAGATCTTGCTGTGATTTATGTCAAAGCGTGTTCTTCCTATGTTTTCCTCTAAGAGTTTTATAGTGTCCGGTCTTACATTTAGGTCTCTAATCCATTTTGAGTTTATTTTTGTGTATGGTGTTAGGGAGTGTTCTCATTTCATTCTTTTACATGTAGCTGTCCAGTTTTCCCAGCACCACTTATTGAAGAGACTGCCTTTTCTCCATTATATATCCTTGCCTCTTTTGTCATAGATTAGTTGACCATAGGTGTGTGGGTTTATCTCTGGGCTTTCTGTCCTGTTCCATTGATCTATATTTCTGTTTTTGTCCCAGTACCATATTGTCTTGATTACTGTAGCTTTGTAATATAGTCTGAAGTCAGGGAGTCTGATTGCTCCAGCTCCGGTTTTTTCCCTCAAGACTGCTTTGGCTATTTGGGGTCTTTTGTGTCTCCATACAAATTTAAGATTTTTTGTCTCTTATGGTGTTTTGTATTTCTGCGGTATCCATTGTAACTTCTCCTTTTTCATTTCTAATTTTATTGATTTGAGTCCTCTCCCTCTTTTCCTTGATGAGTCTGGCTAAAGGTTTATCAATTTTGTTTATCTTCTCAAAGAACCAGCTTTTAGTTTTGTTGACCTTTGCTATTGTTTTCTTTGTTTCTATTCCATTTATTTCTGCTCTGATCTTTATGATTTCGTTCCGTCTACTAACTTTGCATTTTGTTTGTTCTCCTTTCTCTAGTTCCTTTAAGTGTGAGGTTAGATGATTTATTTGAGATTTTTCTTGTTTCTTGAGGTAGGATTGTATTGTTATAAACTTCCCTCTTAGAACGGATTTTGCTGCATCCCATAGGTTTTGGATCGTCGTGTTTTCATTGTCATTTGTCTCTAGGTATTTTTTGATTTCCTCTTTGATTTCTTCAGTGATCTCTTGGTTATTTAGTAACGTATTATTTAGCCTCCATGTGTTTGTGTTTTTTACGTTTTTTTCCCTCTAACTGACTTCTAATCTCATAGCACTGTGGTCGGAAAAGATGCTTGATATGATTTCAATTTTCTTAAATTTACCGAGGCTTGATTTCTGACCCAAGATGTGATCTTTCCTGGAGAATGTTCCATGTACACTTGAGAAGAAAGTGTAATCTGCTATTTTCGGATGGATTGTCCTATAAATATCAATTTAATCTATCTTTTCTATTGTGTCATTTAAAGCTTGTGTTTCCTTATTAATTTTCTGTCTGGATGATCTGTCCATTGGTGTCAGTGAGGTGTTAAAGTCCCCCACTATTATTGTGTTACTGTCGATTTCCTCTTTATAGCTGTTAGCAGTTGCCTTATGTATTGAGGTGCTCCTATGTTGGGTGCATGTATATTTATAATTGTTATATCTTCTTCTTGGATTGATCCCTTGATCATTATGTAGTGTCCTTCCTTGTCTCTTACATCATTCTTTATTTTAAAGTCTATTTTATCTGATATGAGTATTGCTGCTTCAGCTTTCTTTTGATTTCCATTTCCATGGAATATCTTTTTCTATCTCCTCACTTTCAGTCTGTATGTGTCCCTAGGTCTGAAGTGGGTCTCTTGTAGACAGCATATATACGGGTCTTGTTTTTGTATCCATTCAGCGAGCCTGTGTGTTTTGGCTGGAGCATTTAATCCATTCATGTTTAAGGTAATTAACGATATGTATGTTCCTACTACCATTTTCTTAATTGTTATGGGTTTGTTTTTGTAGGTCTTTTTCTTCTCTTCTGTTTCCCACTTAGAGAAGTTCCTTTAGCATTTGTTGTAGAGCGGGTTTGGTGGTGCTGAATTCTCTTAGCTTTTGCTTTTGTCTGTAAAGCTTTTGATTTCTCCCTCGAACCTGAATGAGATTCTTGCTGGGTAGAGTATTCTTGGTTGTAGGTTCTTCCCTTTCATCATTTTAAATATATCATGCCACTCCCTTCTGGTTTATAGAGTTTCTGCTGAGAAATCAACTGTTAACCTTATGGGAGTTCCCTTGTATGTTATTTGTCGTTTTTCCCTTGTTGCTTTCAATAATTTTTCTTTGTCTTTAATTTTTGTCAATTTGATTACTATGTATCTTGGCGTGTTTTTCCTTGGGCTTATCCTGTATGGGACTCTCTGCGCTTCCTGGACTTGGGTGGCTATTTCCTTTTGCATGTTAGGGAAGTTTTCGACTATAATTTCTTCAAATATTTTCTCAGGTCCTTTCTCTCTCTCTTCTACTTCTGGGACCCCTATAATGCGAATGTTGTTGCGTTTAATGTTGTCCCAGAGGTCTCTTAGGCTGTCTTCATTTTTTTCATTCCTTTTTCTTTATTCTGTTCCACGGCAGTGAATTCGACCATTCTGTCTTCCCGGTCACTTATCTGTTCTTCTGCCTCAGTTATTCTGCTATTGATTCCTTCTAGTGTATTTTTCATTTCAGTTATTGTATTGTTCATCTCTGTTTGTTCTTTAATTCTTCTTGTTTGTTCTTTAATTCTTCTATGTCTTTGTTTAACATTTCTTGCATCTTCTTGATCTTTGCCTCCATTCTTTTTCTGAGGTCCTGGATCATCTTCACTATCATTATTCTGAATTCTTTTTCTGGAAGGTTGCCTATCTCCACTTCATTTAGTTGTTTTTCTGGGGTTTTATCTTGTTCCTTCATCTCATACAAAGTCCTCTGCCTTTTCATTCTGTCTATCTTTCTGTGAATGTAGTTTTCCTTCCAAAGGCTGCGGAATTGTAGCTCTTCTTGCTTCTGTTGTCTGCCCTCTGGTGGATGGGGCTATCTAAGAGGATTGTGCTAGCTTCCTGATGGGAGGGACTGGGGTGGGTAGAGCTGGGTGTTGCTCTGGTGGGAAGAGCTCAGTAAAACTTTAATCCACTTGTCTGCTGATGGGTGGGGCTGGGTTCCCTCCCTGTTGGTTGTTTGGCCGTATGGCCTCTTTTTTTTTTTTTTTTTTTGGGGGTACTCGGGCCTCTCACTATTGTGGCCTCTCCCGTTGCAGAACACAGGCTCCGGACGCGCAGGCTCAGCTGCCATGGCTCACGGGCCTAGCCGCTCTGCGGCATGTGGGATCTTCCCGGACCAGGGCACGAACCTGCGTCCCCTGCATCAGCAGGTGGACTCTCAACCTCTGCGCCACCAGGGAAGCCCCGTATGGCCTCTTTTGATGAAAAGGAACTTTACATTTTAATGAATCTTCATATCATGAACATACCTTATCTATCTATCAAAGAATACCTAAATCAGTGAAGTTTTATAATTTTCTTCATAAAGATATGCATATATTTCATTAGATTTATTTCTGGTCCCTTATAGCTTTTGTTTCTCTTATAAATGTAAGCTTTAAAAGTTTTTGTTTCCTAACTGTGACATAAAAATGCAAATTGATTTTTGTATAATGAGCTTCTATGTAGCAACTTTGATGCCTTCTTTTAGAAACTGAGGCTCTTTTTCACACATCTCTAGAAAACCTGGATCCTTCGGTACCCGAGGAAAATCCATCAGCAGGGTACCCAAGCAGTCCAAGTAGGAGGAAAGGCCATTTGCTGAGTCCCCTGGCTAAACAGCAATGCCCCCTTCTGGAGACCTGCCAGCAAGACAGAACTCTCCGGAGATAGCTGCTGTGCTTGTTTAGATCCAACAAGGATCTGGACAGAGTGGCCTAGCTTGAGGTCAGCATTACTGTTACAGAACAGAATGATCCCCAGGCAAAAGGCCCAGCACCAACTGGGTTAGACAGGGGGCTGAGTGGGTGACCTGATTAGAGGATGGCGTTTCTTGATTCGCCACATCCAGTCTGTCCTTCCACTCTCCCTACTTGGAAAGGCCTTGGGGACATCAGAAAGCAGGCCAGGAGGAGGAGGCAGCACTGCGTCAAGAAAGGGAGTTAGAGTGAAACCTGCCCCTGCCGACCCTTCACCGCCACTCAGCTCCCACGATGTTCCCCAGCTAGGTTCCTCGTGAAGTGTCCACTTGGCCCGACTGCTGGAGGTCAGTTGGGCAGCTTCGAGAGCTTTGTATGAGGCCAGGAAGATGTGTTCTATGGACCTTTGGCTTTGGGGTCATCCTAAGTAGATACTGGAGAAAGAGAGAGAGAGGATGAAGAAGTGATGCCCATTTGGTAGACACAGGCCTCTCACCAGCTCTCAGCTGTCTCCATGAAACAGTCCTGAGGCAACGCATCTTCCAGAGGTCCCACTGTCTCTTCTCTCATTTCTCCATGGCCTGCTTGGGTGTATAGGGTCCTGATGACTTAATGCAAAGGCCTAGGTTTTAGTTCCATATCCATCTGCAACCAAAGCGTGAGCCAGTGGGACACAGTGAACAATGAATGTGCAGAGTCAGACAGACCTGAGTTCCAATCCCCGAGGGATCCCAGGTATGCCACAGTCAACTCTTCTGAGCTCTGGTTTCTCCCTCTGTTTAAGGGAGAAGAAAGTACCTTCCTTGTAGGGTTGTTGGGATAATTAAATTGAATTACAAACATCACTGTAGAGCAGATGCCTGATAAAGCTGTTTGCTTCCTTGCAAGGTTTGTAGGGAAATCGCTGAATCACTTCTCCAGTTTAAGGGGGTGTCGGGTACTTGCCAATCTCACCTCTCCTCCAAGGAACCAAGAAACATGAGTTCTGCTGAAATGAGCATTTCAGCTTTATGACAACCCCGTGAGGTAGACAGAGAAGGTATTATGGCCACGCTGCAAATGAAGAAACTGAGGTTCAGAGAAGCAATGTGACTCCCGAAATCAAAGGCAGGACATGGCAGAGCAGAGATAAGAAGCCAAGTCCTTCCTGGAGCCTTTGCTGCCCGGGCTCCACCCGGTCACCTCCCTTCCCCTGTCCTGGCGACCCACTCCCAGACCTCAGGTAACCCCATGGTTTTTAGCTCCAGGGCATCTTTTTCAGATGACCAGTTAAGTATTTCAACTGCCAGGAGCAACAGTTCACGGACTCACAGGACCCTTCCAGTCTCTGGTGTTTTCCTGTGAACAAGAATGGACTGTTGTTTTTCTTGCTCCTGCATTTCATAAGAACTGCTATTCTGTGTAACGCCCATAAGCTGGAAAGTGCAATCAGGTAAAGGTAGAGGGGAAAGAAAGGTTAATGGGAAGAAACAAGGGGCAAGAGAGGCTATTTATACGAATCAGCAAATCATTATTTACACGAAAAATGATTGTTCTTATTATATATTGCCTTTATTATAATGATCTATGCATTTGTAAGGCTTCCTCCATTTGTAAGGTTCTGGAGGAGAAAGTGTGTGTGTCTGTGTGTGTGTGTATGTACGTGCACTCACGCCTGTCAGTCTGTCTGTGGCTGTATTTAATCTTCTGCAGCACCTGACCTGGTATCTAACACATAAACAACAAACCTACAGAAGGAAGGAATGGGTAGCCCATCTTCCCAGAAACGCCTTCTCCTCTGGCTTTTGGTTATGTCTGACATTCGCATCATGAGGGTCTCCACCTCTTGGTGACTGTTCCCTTTTACTAGGTTAAGTACTAACTAGGTCTTACTCACTGTCTACAGAGCAGAGCAGAATACCATGGGAAGGGCCCTCTGACGAATTAAAAGGGGGAAAAAGCTGACCCATGGAATGTGGTCTTTCGTGTGATGGGCACTTGCTCCTGGGACGTGGAGCATGTCTCTGGCCTTTGTAGGAGGATAAGGAATTGCTCCACAAGGAGGATCCCTGAGAAGGCAAGTGTGCTCACACTATCATCTATCAGGACCAGTTTGATTTGGGTCTGCTCTGCATTGCAGCCTGGGCCACCAGGCAGAGCAAAACTAAAGGGCTGCTGTACGGGTCAAGGCGATGACCCTGGTCTCATTCCTTTAGTCTCCATCAAAATCGGGCTTGACTACTAAGGACCTCTGTGGAGCCTGAAACAGACCAGCCAAGAGGCTACTGATGTATTTTTTTTCTCATTTGTTTCTTTCCTTTATCATCTGATCATTGGTTTATTCAGTCTCTCATTCACTAACATATTTATCTTTGCCTTGTTACAAAATGGATTTAAGGTGAAACCAATTTATCCAAAAGATGACATTTTTAAGTTAATTCACGTCTATCATCAATGGCATTCAATAATTTAACTCAACAAATAATTATTAAATGCCAACTCTAATAGCAGTGAGACAATATCAGTGAAAAGATGAAGATTGGCCGCACCCAAACGTACCTTCTAGTCTAGGTTCAGCGGTGGACAGGTAAACAGACAATTACAAGACAACTGCATATCAACTCTTTTATAATTCCTATGATCATGGCTAAACAGTCTCTCTTACTATCAGTCAGTCCCAACTATCACAAAAATTAGTGTTCCTAGCGGTTTATATTTTATGCACTCTAATGACATCTCACTAGTTGTCATATCATTCCTCAGCAACCAAAAACTGCTCCCCAGATTAAGGCCGATGCAGCAGCAGGCCCCTGTCCCCCACCTCCAGCCTTTGTTGCCTAACAGCTTACTGGTCCTACCCAGGCAGGGGCCGTTGTGATGGAGTTCTCTCCTTATAAATAGAAGAACTTACAAAGAAAATATCAATGAGAATGAACGTTAAAGCAATGAATGTTAAAGACAATTTTAAATGCAACTTGCAAACTACAAGTAAGCATGGGGAAGCAGCTACATTTGCAGAGGCTCCATTCACAGTCTAGTTCTATTTAGCTCAGATGAAGAAATGGAAGCTTGGGCTTCCCTGGTGGTGCAGTGGTTGAGAATCCACCTGCCAATGCAGGGGACACGGGTTCGGTCCCTGGTCCAGGAAGATCCCACATGCCACGGAGCCACTAAGCCCATGCGCCACAACTACTGAGCCCGCGCACCTAGAGGCCGTGCACCGCAGCAAGAGAAGCCACCGCAATGAGAAGCCCGCATGCAGCAACGAAGACCCAACACAGCCAAAAATAAATAAATAAAATAAATAAATTTATTTTTAAAAAATAAGAAGAAAAGAAAAGAAATGGCAGCTTGACCACTGGCTCCAGGTCACCCCACAAGTAAGTGAAAAACCAAGACCCAGGAGCCAGTCTTCACCTCCCTAGTCAGAGACTCAGGGTCATGGCCAGTATTTGTACCTTGAGCTTTAACCTTTTTCTGAATGTGTTTTAATTTATTCTCTCATTTTATCTCCTCAAGATGTCACATTTGGTAAATGGAGGGAAATCAGGCCCAAGAAAGACAGATGACTTCCCTGTGGTCATTCACATTATTGTCTGGGTTGTAATGGAATCCTAGGACCCAAGTTTCCCAGCACCTGGTTTTAACAGTGAATAGAGCACTTGCTGTACCTTTTGAGAACAGAGGTACATAAGGAGCCTGGTACTTTATGAGAAAGCCCTGGCATGCCAAGAGTTACTATCATCACACATTTTAGCTTGAAGTGAAGAAAAGCCTCTGGTCTGGGCTGTGGGCCAATCTACTCTTTAATGCAATGGAATGATCTAGCACAGTAGTTCTTACAGTGTGGTCCCGGGACCCCCAACATCAGCGTCACCTGGGGATTTATTAGAAGTGCAACCTCACCGGAAACCAACTGGGCCAGACACTCTAGGAAAGGAGCCCACGGTCTCTGTTTTAACAAGCCTTTGGGGGGATTCTGATGCATGCTCAAGTTTGAAGACATCTGCTCTAGAGCAGTGTTCTCCAGTTTTGGTCCTGGGACCACTGGCTTCAGGATCTCCAAAGGGAGCTTCTAGAATAGGTGCAAGAAAAAGAGAGAACCAACCAAGGTTTACTCCTTCAGTCCAGCATTTCCCAAAGAGTCTAATCTTAAGTATTACTGGTGACCTCATAAAAAGGCCAATGTCCTGACCCCTGTCCCAGGGGATTCAGAATCAGAGTGGGAGGGAAGAGTCAAAACAGCGGGGCTCATATTCAGATGTCCGTTGTGGGGTGTGGCCCACTCATCCAACCCCACTTGAGAATTACTGCTCTGGGCTCCAGCAACCACTGGTTTACTCATAATACCCACCTCAGCCCAAGAGAGTCAACACCTAAGACGGACCTGACACTGGTTCTCCATTCAGAAAATAAATACTATTCAAAACCTTTGGTTTTTTTAGCCTGAGAAAGTACAAAAAATTTTAAATGGAAATTTCTGTCTCTGATCATTTTTTGGGGTTAATTATGGATGGATCAGGCAAAGAGCGGCCCATAGAGACCCCTGAAAACAAAGCATTCAGTCAGGATGGAGAAAAGACTGTCAACAAACTAAGAAAGAAGAGGGAGACTAAGTGGGAGAGAGGGGCAAGAAGACGATGGGGGAGGGGCAGAGAAGCTGAGATTTCATGAAAAACGAATAAAGGATGATTCTGGTCCATTAAACTCATGGAAGGGAGCCCTGGTTGGTGGTTAAACACGTGGCTGTGTTTTGAGGTTGTTTAGTTTAAACACCAGTTCTTTTTCTTTCTAACCAGCAGTTGACTCAACCTTTTTGAGCCTCAGTTTCCCAGTCTATAAATAGGCTAATAACAGTGCCTCTCTTGAAGGGTTATAAGTAGCAAATGCAATGAGGTAGTTGGTATTTACCAGGCTTCATCAGCTGGTATGGCCACACTGATAGCAAGAAGCACTGAGCCAGTGTTAACCATTATGATTCTAACACCTCTTTTGGAGAAATCTTTTCCAACCTAAAATCTAATTTATCACGTCTTAGTCAAGAGAAAGGCTGTACCCTTGTAGACCATCCCTGTGATAAGTCCTGTTCTTGATTTACTTTAAAACCAGACCACACAGCAATAAAAGATGTTTATCCGGCTCTTCTTTCCCACTGATGAATGAGGAGAGGCCGATCAGACAAGGAGCCTACTCCTGGGACGGTGGGGCCCAGCAGCCCTCAGGACACAGTGGGTGTCTGAGCCTCCCATTTTGCTCAGTTTAATCCGAGGTGCACCTTCTGTTTGCAGCTCAGCTGGGCTAAGCAGGTACTTCTCTTGCTGTTCTGAAGACTGGGTCCCTCTTCCTCACCTCAACTCACTACTCCAGACAAAACAAGGCAACTTGATTAGAAAAGAGACAAGGTTGACAAGAATTGTATTTTCTCTGGGAGATTTCCTGCAAAGGGGTGGGCTGGTGCTCCAAGCTACAGGAGGTTAACAGACTACTGACTGGTTAATGGGTTACTCTCCACCAGTGGTTCTCAGACTTGAGTGTGCATCAAGCCCCTGGAGGGCTTGTTCTAACACAGATGGCTGCACCCCACCCCCAGAATTTCTAATTTCGGAGTACTAGGGTGGGGCCTGAGAATTTGTCTTTCTAACAAACCCCCAGGAGATGGTGGTGATGCTGCCAGCTCTTAGACCATACTCTGAAGACCACTACTCTACATTTTGAAGAAAGAAACCACAACTGATCAGAAAATATACACTATCATCGAAAAGTCAAACGAAAGGATACTCTTCCTCAGTGGCTAATTATAATGCGGGCTGGAGGAGCATAAAATAATATCACTAAATAGGCATCAGATTATCTTTGTATGTCGTACTTAATTATAGCACTGGTCCCAAACACCAAGCACAGTATTCAGCTGATTGCTTACGAGGACGACGGTTGTCTCATGATTTCGTTTTTAATTTATGAAGAACTTTAGTATCCAGTATCCTTTGAGATCGCTTGAATGACCCACTGGCCCAAAAGCGTCTCCCACTTTATGAAAAACTTCCAACATCAGAATCACTAAGTCCATGGTGTGCCTCGACCTATACAGGAGTACCTTCTGGTCTTCTCTCATTTGGCTTGGGAACGTTAATTAAATTAGTTGAACACTCTGGTACATTGATAGTGAGAAGCAATGAAGTTCTATGGGTAGGACCAGCCCCAGGGGACAATGAGATGGGAGGAGGGGGCAGCCTGAAGACTTGTCTATGAGGGCGGCTGCCCATGGACAAAGGAGGAAGGCAGACACTGAAATAAGGTTACAAGGAGCTAGTGGGTACCTGCTTTTGTATACAGCCATCTTGATTATCAAAGGGGTTACAAGATGCGAAGGAGAGGAGTAAAGGTGAGGGGGAAAAACAGTTCCTGACTGCTCCGGAGGGAAATCAAAGGAACATTAATAACTTGGCTCCTGACCACTACGTGTGGCCTGTTTAATTCACAAGACCCAACTCTCCCTCGCGTACTGTCCCAGTTCTCATCCCGAACCCAGGAAGGCAATGCTTTCTGTACAGGCCATTCTACAGGGAGGCTGGGTCACTTATTTCTGGGAGGATGCGGTACAGGTCCACAGAGGGAGAAGACAGAGAGCACAGCCTCAGACAGAAATATGTACCCTGACATTTGAGATGCCTTTTGCTAATTCCCTTGGAGACGGGTGTCAGGTAACTGAGGACAAGATTGTAAACACAGGCACCTCTGTCTGCTCCTGTGCTGTGACCTGTGTCCAGGACACTCTCTCCCAGGGGTAGCCTCATCGGGCCTAGAAGCCAGTTCTTGGTATAGAAATTTTGCCTGGAAAGGAATATTTTCATTGTGCAGGCTCAAAAGAGGCTTCTGGGTGAGTTCAGTGCCTCAGTGGACGGCAATGCACTCAAAAGAGCGGGGGCTGATTAAAGTGTTGGAAAACAGTATGGATTAGGTTAGGGGACTCAAAACACAGAAGGCTGAGGCCTTTTGAACATAGCAAAGAAACTACTTTTCGTAGCATCCTGCCCATGAGCTCTGCCTGTGCTGTTCAGTCTTTACCACAACCACGCAAAGGTGCAGAAAGAGGCTCAGAGCTAAGTCACTGCCTGAGGTCACTCAGCTGGTAGTGACAGAGCCAGGGCTGCATCCGACTTGAGACCCACGCTCTGTTCATCCCATCATGTGGCCCTCTAAGGGGGAACACAGTAGAGTCTGTAAATAAGGGAATAAAAGGTGGTACTCTGGTATTCTCCATTTCTGCAACATAAGAGTGTTAGGTTACACATAAGTCGGATTGTTTAAAACTGAAATGGATTATCTCAGGAAGTTACAGAAATCCCTTTGGGAGTACTGCCCTACCCTGAATGGGGAGAACGTGTGCTGAAGGACACCCTTTGCAATCGAGGAGCAGCCCAGAGGAAGAGGCATGGGTGTAGGGTCTGGAAGAGGTTCCAGCGAGTCATAGGGGAGGGTGAGCCACAGAAGCCTCCCACCCCCACCAAAGACACACACACACACACACACACACACACACACACACACACACACACACATGATCAAAAAGATTAGCTGAAAATGTGGGGCCTTTTTTCATACTAAGTCTCAAAGGAATGAGGCCGTGATGCAGGACAGGCAGCTGTTTTAGGCTGTTAGACTTGCCTGCACCTCCTCCCTGACTTAATCCCCAACAGAAATGCCATCGCTTATTCTGACACTTGGGAGGAGGAGGAGGAAGATTTGTGCCCAGAGTCCTTTTCAGCAGAAGCTGATCTGAGCCTGGGTGGTTGCCCTCTACAGGCCCTGCCAGGCAGCTGTCGTGTGCTCATCCATGGAGGGTTGGCTAGGTCCTGGCACAGACCCAAGGGTCCGCACACCATGGGTGCCAGCCAAGAATGGAATAAGGAGGAGCAAAATCAAATGCAAACCTTGACAGTCCCTATGCCCGTGGACATCTGCAAGCTTCAGCACCTGCGAGCAGCTCACCACCAGCAACGAGCTCCTTGCAGAGGGGTTCTGTGAGTAACTGGATCCTCTGAGAGGCTCCCAGTCCCTAGAGACTGAAGACAGCTCACCTTGTGTCAGGAGCAGAGCTGTGCCCCCATCACAGTGCACAGTGTCAGATGTTCAAGGCAGACCCTCTGACCAGCCCTGCCTTCCGGGTCCCGCGAATGCCCTTATGAGCCCCCATTCACCTCTGCTCACAGTTTGGTCCTTGCCTCCATGTGTCTGTTTCCTCCCTGTCAGTCTAAATCCTATTCATCCTTCAAGAACTAACTGGAGGGACTTCCCTGGTGGCACAGTGGTTAAGAATCCGCCTGCCAGTGCAGGGGACATGGGTTCAAGCCCTGGTCTGGGAAGATCCCACATGCCGCAGAGCAACTAAGCCCCTGCGCCACAACTACTGAGCCTGTGCTCTAGAGCCTGTGAGCCACAACTACTGAGCCCACGTGCCACAGCTACTGAAGCCCGCAGGCCTAGAGCCTGTGCTCCACAACAAGAGAAGCCACTGCAGTGAGAAGCCCATGCACCACAACGAAGAGTAGCCCTGGCTCACCGCAGCTAGAGAAAGCCCACGCACAGCAACAAAGATCCAACGCAGCCAAAAATAAAATAAATAAATTTATATTAAAAAAAACTAACTGGAAGACACTTCCTCCTTGAAGCCTCCAGGGCCACCCCTGCCTATGGAGATCTCTCCCTCCTGTGAATTCTTCACCCTCTGTCTATACCACTTATTCAACTTTTTCCATGGCCCCTACTCCCATCAAGGTGCACTGACTTGCCTTTTACATATGTCTGTCTAGATGATTAAGCTTTTTCTAAAATTTTCTCCAGCACACAGCGTGGTTCAGAGTGCACAGGAGACATGCAAATACTTGTTTGGCTGCCTAAGTATGAACTAAGTATGGACAAACTTCTTCCAAAAAAAATTTTTATTGGGCCTGCGTTATATTCTTTCAGAAATAAATATCCCAGCCTTCTGAGGTGTATAACATAGAAAGATGTTCTTGCAAATACAGGAGAATAGAATAAGGCCTATCTATTCATGTAGAGAAAAAATAGAAAATAGAGAATATTTACAATCCTACCATCCAGAATCAACCACTACATATATATATGTTTGGAACAATATATCCTAACACTTAAACAGTGGTTATATATATATTATATATAATATATATATAATAGCTCTTTTGAGATATAATTCACATCCCATACAATTGGACACCCATAGGGAAAAAGATAAAATTGGATCCATTTCTCACACTAAACATCAGGATAATTCTAAATGGGTCAAAGCTCTAAATGTAAAAATGAAACCATACAAATAATAGAAAAAAATTGGGTGAAATATTTTATAACTTAAGAGAGGCGAAATCCAGAAGTAATAAGAGAAAAGATTAATAAATTTGGCTCCATGGCATTTTTTTAGTCCTAAGTAAAATCAAAAGGCAACTGAAAACCTGGGAGAAATTACTGCAAATTATCAATATATCATAGACAAAGGGCAAATATCCTTAACAATTAAAGACTCTGAAGAAAAAGCCCAATAACTTGATTTTAAAAATGAGATATGGGGCTTCCATGGTGGCGCAGTGGTTGAGAGTCTGCCTGCCGATGCAGGGGGCGCAGGTTCGTGCCCCGGTCCGGGAAGATCCCGTGTGCCACGGAGCAGCTGGGCCCGTGGCCGTGGCCGTGGCCGCTGGGCCTGCGCGTCCGGAGCCTGTGCACCGCAGCGGGAGAGGCCACGGCAGTGAGAGGCCCGTGTGCCGCAAAAAAAAAAAAAAGAGAGAGATATGAATAGGCATTTCACAGAAAAAGAAAAGCAAACGAATTCAATGAAAATACTTCCCCATTGCTCATAACAAGAGAACTGCAAATTTAAACTATACCATTTCTTATCTTTCAGATAAGCAAAAACCCAAAAGTCTGACAACACACTCTATTGGTGAGGTTCTAGGAAAACAGTTACTCTGCTACATTGCTGATGGGAATTCAAAATGTACCAATCTCTTTGGAGGATTTTGTCATGTCTAGCAACATTGCACACGCCTTTTCCCTTTGACCCAGCAATCACAGTTCCCGGGAGTCTATCCCAAATATAACTACCAAAATTGTGAAATGACATATGCTCAAGGTTATCCTCTGCAGCACAATCGCAACAGCAAAGCTTGAGTACAACTCAAATATCCATCCGTATGGGACTGGTTGGACAAATTCTGGAATGCACACACACTGGAGTGTCATGCCGCTGTAAAACAGAATAAGGACGGCCTCCAGAAATACAAGGGCAGAAGAGGACGCATCATATTAGAAAGTGAGGAGGAATACAAGTTCACACATATAAACAAAAATGGTAGGATAAAGCCAAACTAATAAAAAATACATCTCTAAAGCAAGGAAGAGACTGACGGTTGAAAGGGGAAGAGAGCAGACAGGGAAGCTATACTTCTCTGTTTATATCTTTTTTATAATTTTGACTTTCAGCCATGTAGATATCTTGCAGTATTATAAAACAAAATCATATTTAGAAAAGGCAACCCCCATCAATCAAAAACAAACTGGAACAAATGAAACTAACAGTGTATCATATTGATTTCATAATCACATTGAGAAGAAGTATTTCAGGTGATTTTAAAACACGATATCTTGGGCTTCCCTGGTGGCGCAGTGGTTAAGAGTCCACCTGCAAATGCAGGGGACTATGGGTTCGTGCCCCGGTCCGGGAAGATCCCATGTGCTGCGGAGTGGCTGGGCCCGTGAGCCATGGCCACCGAGCCTGCGCGTTCGGAGCCTGTGCTCCGCAACGGGAGAGGTCACAACAGTGAGAGGCCCAAAGTAAAACACGATATTTTGACTGAACACACCTAGTGGGATAGCGCCTAGGGACAAAGAGGGTCGCAAAGACATCTTAAACTGATTTTCTCAGTCTTCCCAGTTATTCCACAGGACAAATGACCCAGTTTTGCTAACAAATAAAATGTATAATAACTAAAAGGAAGACATTCTTTTATAGATCAGAAAAGACTTAAGAGGGACTTCCCTGGCAGTTCAGTGGTTAAGACTTTGCCTTCCAATGCAGGTGGTGCAGGTTCAATCCCTGGTCAGGGAGCTAAGATCCCACATACCTCGTGGCCAAAAAAACCCAAAACCCAGAAGCAATATTGTAACAAATTCAATAAAGACTTTAAAATGATCCACATCAAAAAAAAAACTTTAAAAAAAGAAAGAAAGAAAAGACTTAAGGGACCTAAAATCAAATATACCTGTGAAAAGAAAGTTTTGAAATAATCAGAGAAAATTGGACTGTAATATTAGATGACATTAAGGAATTATTTTCAATTTTATTGAGTGTAATAATGGTATTGTGGTTACTTTTTAAGATCCTTTCTCATTAGAGGTTTTTCCCTTATGTCTATGTCTTTTTGTTTTTTATTTATTTTTGGCTGCATTGGGTCTTCGTTGCTGCCCACCGGCTTTCTCTAGATGCAGAGAGCGGGACCTACTCTTCATTGTAGTGTGCAGGCTTCTCACTGTGGTGGCTTCCCTTGCTGCAGAGCATGGACTCTAGGACGTACAAGCTTCAGTAGTTGTGGCACGCGGGCTCAGTAGTTGTGGCGCACAGGCTTAGTTGCCCCACGGCATGTGGGATCTTCCCGGACCAGGGATTGAACCCATGTCCCCTGCACTGGCAGGCAGATTCTTAACCACTGCAACACCAGGGAAGTCCCTTTTTCTTTTGTTTGTGTGTTTGTTTTAATTTATTCTGAGCCTTTTTAAATTTTTTTATTTATTTATTTATTTTCAATGCGTTGGGTCTTCGTTGTTGCATGCGGGCTTTTCTCTAGTTGTGGCGAGCGGAGGCTACTCTTCGTTGCGGTGTGCAGGCTTCTCATTGAAGTGGCTTCTCTTGTTGCAGAGCACAGGCTCTAGGCACACAGGCTTCAGTAGTTGTGGCTCATGGGCTCTAGAGCACAGGCTCAGTAGTTGTGGCACATGGGCTTAGTTGCTCCGCGGCACGTGGGATCTTCCCGAACCAGGAATCGAACCTGTGTCCCTTGCACCGGCAGGCAGATTCTCAATCACTGTGCCACCAGGGAAGCCCTATTCTGAGCCTTTTTTAAGTGTGGTTTTAAGTAAGGTTCCCAGACACCTGAACAACAGAGCTAAGAGGTGACTTCAGGAGCCCCTGAGTGATGTGCCAGGGCTCTGTGACACCAAGTCCTACATCAAACAACTAAGTCAACGGTGAATTTTTCAGAAGGTGCAAGTGAGGAAATGGAGTCTTAAAAGGAATGACCTTATAACACATATTCTATTGGATCAAGTTGGATGAAGTGGAAAAACTTTCTTGGCAGGTAAAAATCAAACCACCCATCAAAAAGATACAAGCACCCCAATGTTCATAGCAACTCTACTGACAATATCCAAAATACGGAAGCGACCCAAGTGCCCATCAATGGATGATGGATAAAGAAGATGTGGTATATATATATAATGGAATATTAGTCATAAAAAAATGAAATTCTGCCATTTGCAGCAACATGGATGGACCTAGGGAATATTATGCTTAGTGAAATAAGTCAAAGACAAATACTGTATGATACCACTTATATGTGGAATCTAAAAAATAATGCAAATGAATGTATATGCAAGACAGATACAGAAAACAAACTAGTGGTTACCAAAGGAGAGAAGGAAGGGGGAAGGAACAAATTAGGGCTACAGGATTAAAAGATACAAACTACTATATATAAAATAGATAAACAGCAAGGATATATTACATAGCATAGGGAATTATAGCCATTATCTTGTAATAACTTTTAATGGCATATAATCTATGAAAATACTGACTCACTATGCTGAACATCTGAAACTAACATAACATTGTAAATCAACTATACTTCAAATTTTTTTAATTAAAATTAAAAAAATTTTTTTTAAATCTAAGCATACAATGCCAAGAGCACAGGTTCTAGAGCCAGGCTGCAGGTTCAAATTTCAGCTCTGCTGCTTCATAATTTGGGGGCCTTGGGCCAGTTACTTAGTCTCCCTGTGCCTCAGTTCCCCTGTCTTCATAGGGGAGTAATAATAATACCTACCCCACAGGGCTGTTGTGAGTAAATACATGTAAGTTAAATACATGTAAAGTGCTTAGAGCTGTAACTAGCACCTAAGATGCGTAATATGTTAGTAAATACAATAAATCTTTTTTTAAGCAATTTTAAAATTATTATTATTTTTTTGGCCATGTTGTGTGGCTTGTGGGATTTTAGTTCCCCAACCAGGGATCGAACCCAGGCCCTCAGCAGTGGAGTCCTAACCACTGGACTGCCAGGGAATTCCCTTAAGCACTTAATTTTTGAAATAAATTTATCAGTCATATATATTGCTCCTTTTAGTTTTCCAAAGGAAATAAAGTTTATTGCAATTCCTTAATAAACTGTCTAGAATTTTTTTTGCACCTTTAAATAGAGAGCTTGTTAGTGGGGAAATATAACACAAACAGTAGATCCTGACATCCTCCCTGCAGCTCTGCTCCTGCAGTGGTGCGCCCTCTTCTGGCTGATTCTGGATGGTGACCCCCCCCCCCCCCCCCGCACGGGTTCTGAGGAGTCGAAGAGCTCAAGGCTGCCCTTTACTGAGGGCAGACCAGGCCAGGTGCCAAACAACCTCAGGACTACCTCCTCCAGGAAGGTTTCCGTCATCCCTTGGTCCAGGTTAGGTGCCCTTCTTTGCCTCTTTTCCTACAGTGAGTAACCACTACCTGAGGGCATCCTCCTCACATTACATTGAAGTTCCCATCTTGTTTATCTCCCTGCAGGATGGCACCTGGTAAGGGTAGAGCTTTGCCTTCCTTGCTCTCCTTTGTAACCCCTAGCACAGTGCCTGCCATACCATTTGTCAAACTGAACTGGGTTTCAGTATCACCTTGCTGATAGACAGCCTCATGCCTGAGCAGAGAGGAACAGATGAAAGAGGGAGCCACACGCAAATGCCATCTGCATTTCCACTCGGAGCCTGCCTTGACCATCAAAACTTAAATCCCATCTCATTAAAAGCATGTTGTCTAATTCCCCTCAGTGTATGTTCCTTGCTTCACTCCACAACCATTTACTGAAGATGCCCCTGATATATAATCGTGCCCTCCAAAAACTTTAGACTGGTGAAAGAAATGAGCCTCATCAAAAGACACAATCAACAGTGAAAAGGCAACCGACAGAATGGAAGGAAATATTTGCGAATCATATACCCGGTAAGTGGTTACTATCCAGAATACATAGAGAACTTCTACAACTCAATAATAATAACAACTATAACAACAAACAACCCAATTTTAAAGTGGGCAAAGGATTTGACTAGACATTTCTCCAAAGAAGACATACAAATGACCAGCAAGCATATGAAAAAATGCTCACCATCACTATCCATTAGGTAAATGCAAGTCAGAACTACTATGAGATAATACCTCACATCCATCAGGGTGGCTACTACCAAAAAAACAGAAAATAACGACTGTTGGCCAGGATGTGGAAAAATAGGAACGCTTGTGCCCTGCTGGTAGGAAAGTAAAATAGTGCAGCCACTGTGGAAAACAGTATGGAAATTCCTCAAAAAATTAAAAATATAATTTCCATATGACCCTTGTAAGGGACCGAATGTTTGTTTCCCCCTAATATTCTTATGTTGAAATCCTAACCCCCATTGTGATGGCATTTGGAGCTGGGGCCTCTGGGAGGTGAGGTGATTAGGTGATAAAGGCAGAGCCCTTATGATGGGATTAGTGCCCTTATAAAAAAGACCCCACAGAGCTCCCTCACCCATTCCACCATGTGAGGACACAGCAAAAAGACAGTCGTCTATGAACCAGGAAGCAAATCTCACCAGACACCTAATCATGCCCTGATCTTGCACTTTCCAGCCTCCAGAACCATGAGAAATAAGTTTCTGCTGTCTATAAGCCACCCAGGATATGGTATTCTGTTACAACAGCCCAAACAGACAAAGACAAGCCAGCAATCCCACTTCTGGGTGTATATCTAAAAGAATCCAAAGCAGGATCTTGAAGAGATTATTTGCATAGTCATGTTCATAATAGCACTACTCACAATAGCCAAGAAGTGGAAGCAACCCAAGTATCCATCAACAGGTATCATTAAAATGTATGTATACATACAATGGAATATTATTTAGCCTCAAAAAAGAAGGAAATTCTGACACATGCTACAACACAAAGGAACCTGGAGAACATTGTGCTAAGTGACATAAACCAGTCACAAAAAGTCAAATCCTGTATGATCCCACTTCTGTGAGATATCTAGAGAAGTCAAATTCATAGAAACAGAAAGTCCATCGATAGTAACTAGGGGCTGGGGGCAGCAGGAAATGGGAAGTTGTTCAATGGGCACAGAGTTTCAGTTTTGCCAGATTAAAAAGTTCTGGAGGTTGGTTGCACAACAGTGTAAATATACTTAACACTGTACACTTAGAAATGTTTAAGATAATAAATCTTATGGCTTTTTTCCCACAATTTTAAAGAAGAGAGATAAGCCAAGCGCAAAAATAATTCTAAAGATTTTATTGAATCATGTCAACTAGTTGGGAGATAAAAACATGATTTGGGGTCCTATAATTACTCTCCAACTAGTCCAAATTGGCTCATCCCTCTTTTCCTAAATAGTGGGTCACTTAATCACTTCTTTGCCATATTCTATAGCTTTCCAGTCACCTTTGATCATTTCAGATTTAAGACTGAGTCTGTAACCCAGCAGAACCCTATGGAGCCTTCCTGGGACCGATTTCCCCCGTCCTCCTGGTCAAATCCATCTAAATATGTGATTTGCTGCAGCAGTTCAAAAATAATTTCTTTATAATCTTCCTGGCTTGTGATCTCACAGTTAAACAAGTCAAGACTTTTCAAATTTTTAAGATTTTGCAGAGCTTCTACTATACCAAGATCTTTGATTTTGTTTCCACTCAAATTGAGGTAGGTAAGATTTGGACATTTCTCTGCCAGGATATTCAAGCCTCCAGAAATTATACTGCCACTACATTCCAACTTTCAAAGTTTACTCAAGCTGGGCAGTCGGGCCAGTGAACTTTGTTCCACATTACCCATACTCGGAAACTCTTGTTTTTTAAAAGTATCATTCAGGCTTTCAGTTTCCCCATTGTTCTTTCACAGGGCCGGTATTACCGGAAACAGACCAGAACTAGATAAACCAGAGCTCGCGGGCCTCTCAAGGTCGCAGTTCCCTAGCACGAGAATGGAAAATTTCCTACCTACTGTCCCACACGGGGGCTCAGACCAGCCTCAGTCTTGCCGGACTTTCCCAGCACCACGCAGGCGGTGCCCGACGGCGGAAGAACTCCTCCCCTCAGAGGGGAAAACCCAATTAAAGCGGCACTCCGCTCAAAACCAGGTGACCAAGTCTCACACCTTTCCCCCCGGCCCCCCCAAAAAAAGAAAATCTCCAATCAAGGCATCCCAGTAGGTAAGTACACCCTGGTGTCCTCACGCTCGAGGTTCTGCCACTCACCAGAGGCGTCTCAAAGATCAGACAAGACCAAACCAGACCAGCACCGTTTCTTCCTCCTCCTCCTCTTCTTCCTCCTCGTCTTCCTCATATCCTTCAGGTGGACCACCTTCATCTTCATCGTGTTCATCTCCATATACCCATCATCCTCTTCCTCTTAGCCTGGGGCTTCGCCAAGATGGCGGCGCCCATGTGGCTGTGAATTTCCCAGGGTCGGTGGTTTGGTACCTGAGGAGGGCCGTGAGTCCGGCCTCTGGGGCTGCGTGAGGCCCACACGGGCGCTCAGGGGTTTCTGGTGGTGCAGAAGGCTCGGGATCTGTTCAAGGAATTCTTCTCCGGGAGGGGGATGAAGACAGAGCTCCCAGAGCTCTTCCACACGTGGCTTCGACCCCACGGCCGGCTCACTTCATGTGGGGCATCTGCTGGCGCTGCTGGGCCTGTCTCACCCCCAGCGAGCAGGCCACAGCACGATGACGCTAGTGGGAGGCGCCGCGGCGCGCCTGGGAGACCCGAGCGGTGGTTCCAAGGAGCGCGAGGCACCGGACGCAGAGCGCTCGCAGATCAACGCGCCCGCCCTGCAGCGAGGGCTCAAGGCCCTGGCGGCTGATCACCAGCAGCTCTTCACTAACGCGCGGACCCAGGGCAGCTTCACGTTGCTGGACACCTCGGCGTGGTCCCAGAAGTATCACCTGCTGCACTTCCTAGCTGCAGTGGGCTGCCACTTCCGCAGGGGTGCGCTGCTGAGCCGACTGAGCATGCAGACTCCGCTCCAGAGCCTGAAAGGCATGAGTTTGGCCACGTTTTTAATACCAGGTGCTCCAGGCCTATGATTGCTACTACCTGTTCTAGCCTTATGGATGCCGGGTCCAACTAGGTGGATCTGATCAGCTGGGCAATATCATGTCTGGATATGAGTTCATCCATAAGTTCACCGGAGAAAACATATTTAGAATCTGTTCCTCTAATTACAACTGGAGCAAAACTGGGGAAGTCCGCTGGCAATGCTGTCTGGCTAAACAGATAAGACATCTCCATTTGAATTGTATCAATTCTTTGTGAGGCAGCAAGATGATTTGGTAGAAAGGTCCCTGAAGCTCTTCACTTTTCTGAACCTTCCAGAGATTGACCACATAATGTAGCTGCATGTCAGAGAGCCAGAAAAGCAGGGTGGTCAGAAATGACTCGCTGCAGAAGTAACAAAGCTTGTTCACGGACAAGAACGACTGGGGTCTGCTGAAAGGTGTACACAAGCCCTTTATCATGGTAGCATAGATGCGCTAGAGGTCATGTCTAATCAAACTCCTTTAGAGTTTTTAAAAGAAGCTTCATCTTCTGAATTAGTTCTTGACCCTGGAACAAGCATCCTAGATGCCTGCTGCAAAGTAAATGCCATTTCAAATGGACCCCGAGGGTATCAGATGATAACAGAAGGCGGAATCAGTATAAATCACAGACAAGTAACAAATTCTGAGACTGTTTTAGTTGTTGGACAACGTATTCTTAAGAATGGACTTTGGTTACTTAAAATAGGAAAAAGAAATTTTTACATTATAAAATGGCTTCAGCAATGATGAAAAATCCTTCTGGTGGTTCAAACTTATCCACAATTCATTCTCAAGACATATGAACTTATACCTTCGCTTATGCAAATCAAACAATAAGCAGGTGGGGGACAGGGGAGAAGTGTCTCAGGAAGGCCTCATAGGGTCCTGCTTGGTAACACGAGAACAAGAAGTTGCAGGACTTGTAGGCAGCACCGTTCAGCTACATCGGACATGCGTGAAGGGGGTCATAGATATGAAGTTGGAACATGCCCAGCCACGCCCAGGACTCTATTTCCTGTCACATTTGACTCAGTCTGGTTTGAGGAGGGATAGAGACAGCTGTGTGGCCCTTCTCAGGATCAGCACAGGCAGACCAGGCTGAGAGCACTGAAGTTCACTTGTGCTGGCAAGGAGCCATCGGCCTTGAAAACAGGGTCCATTTATGGTTTACCTTTTCCTTTGTCTCGGGACATAAAATTAGCAAAATTTCTCCTGCAGCCCATCACCGTTTTCTGTGAAGTGCCAGCTGTCACTCCATGACTCAGATCACTCCACACAGCACATTCTAACCTGAATGACACTGGCCAGAATGCACTAGCCATCGGTCCCGCCTGCTTTGAATTTCCATCGCTGCACAGCCCAATCTTAGCAGAGGGAAGCCCGCTCAAGGAAGCAGAGTTGAAGGTTAG
Source organism: Phocoena sinus (assembly GCF_008692025.1). Lineage (NCBI taxonomy): Eukaryota > Metazoa > Chordata > Mammalia > Artiodactyla > Phocoenidae > Phocoena > Phocoena sinus. The sequence continues at coordinate 31,008,670 of NC_045775.1, forward strand.
CTCTGACCCCTGTGCGTGAACGTGCACTGAAAAGTGACAAGTGACACAAAGATAAGAAGTAGTGATGATGATGTGTATCCTTATACACTGAATGTAGCGTCTCTCCTCCTCTGGAGACCACGAGGATGTAAGCACATAAGGAAGTGGATGGCATTTACGTTCCCAGGGGAGAGGCTGTGCACAAAGACATGATAAATACTCCTGCCAGCTCAAAATAAACACTGGTGTCACAAAGACGCTTCTTCCAGCCCCCTGGTGTTTGGGGTCCTCCCTTTCTATATTCCACCTCCCTGCTCTTTCTATTTCTATGGCGCCTGTCACCATGGTTTCTAGGTACTCACATAAACACATTAAGTTGAAAACAGAGCTGTATGTGGGAAGACACACTCCTTATTTCCCGAAGCTGAGCTTGGAAGAGGAGCGACCAGGTGGAACTGACTCCCCAGATGACGGAATCTTGAGATTTCATGTGGGAGAAGAGAAGCAAACACCAAATATCTATCCAATGCCTGCAGGCTGTAACACCTTATTAGCTGCCCGAAGATTCAGAGTAATGATTCCATGTGCCTTGCCCTCAAGGACTTAACAGCCTCCAAGGCAATAGCAGACTCTCCAAATACACCACTAGCTTAGGGACACTGGATTGCACCAGGGCTTGTCCTTGCCAAGGGTAGATGGATATACATACAGCTGAGAGCTCACCTGTGGAAAAACACCAGCTCAGCCCAGAAGTGAACTCTGTCTGGTCTCATACTGTGCCAGGGGCATCGGAACTAAGAGATGAAAGCCATCATTATGGAGATGTGTTGAGGAGGGGGGAGAGATGAGTAAAGACCTGCAGAATGGAGCAGGCAAAGCTTGTTCCAAACCAAGAGATGAGTCCTGTATCTCATCATGGGCAGCTGGCCCCTCTTGAGCCAGAATTTGTAAAAGCCTCAAATAACATCCAAAGAGAAGCCAGATCCTTGGTTCTAGCTCCTATTCTGCCACTATGTCATTAGATAATCTAAAGTGATTACTTAACCTTGTCTGATAAATGTGGGGTTACAGACCGTCAGAGTTGGATAAAACCCTAGCACCTTGCCCATATTTTACGAACCACAAGTCAGAATATATTTGCCAAAACATCCTTATTCTGTTTCCAAGATCAAGAGGCTTTCAAAGGGGTATGGAGTGAATGTGGGCATACTGGAGTTTCTGGGACATGTAATGGTTTATAGTCACCGTCACAGGCAGAATATTGAAAATAGGACTGTTCCAGAAAGCCTGAGACAAGGGATGCAGGAATGGATGGCTTTCCAGCAGGACGTTCCTTCCCAGGGCACCACCACGTGGTCAGAAACACCTCCTTGAATATCTCCATGGGGGCTAGTTTTACTATTGAAGCAAAAAAAAAAAAAAAAAAAAAAAAATCCACTTCCTAGTACCTTATTCCTCAGTCCCAATTTTGTCCTCTAATCCTATCCCCCCCCCAAAAAAAATCTTCTCTTCTACGAAACTCCTGAATATTTAAAAGAGAGACTGGTCTTGGCATGCCTTCTTTATCCTAAACCAGACATCCTTAGTTACTACAGCTGTTTCTTGGTTGCCAGGCCTGTCATCTGGATGACCTTTTAGCTAACTGTATGCTAATGGAACACACAGCTTTTTAGAGAGATGGTTTGACCAGAGTCATGGCACACTTTAGCCACGAGGGGAAAGTCGAGGCTCCCTTAGTCCACCCTAGGAGAGGAGGCAGCTGGAATCTGGTTGAGGGTATGGAGTTGGGCATTCTTCTGACCTCTTCCACTCTCCTTTTCAGAATCTCCATCCTGCAGAAGCACATGCCTCCAGTCAGAAGGACCAGGACTTGCACCTTGCATGGGGATGGAACCTGCCCTTGCCAGCAGGACCAAGGTGAAGCCAGGAAAAGGAGATAGGGAGTGGCTGGCCTAGGGCTCTACTCTAGGCCAAGAGAAATAATGTGGTCGCTTTGCCAGGCCTTCTCACCAACCAAGTAAAAAGGTCAGATAAAGGGGGCCAAAGAGGTTTTTCACTTAGTTTGAGGGAAAAGGAGTGCTTGAAGCTCACCCAGCCGTGAGGGCTGGCCAAGACCCAGCCATCTCCGCCTCCTTTCAACAGAGGAATGGTGACAACCAGCAAAGAATAAGTATACTACAGTGAGATAGTTACATCCCTTGGCCCAGGTGCTGTGCTTGCTGTTAATGCAAACTTGGCATTTACCTTCTTAACCAGTTTCCCTGTTGGCTCATATCAGAACCATGGATGACAGGAAAAATGTTTTCCTAAATAAAACTAAACCTAGATCCTGCAAGGTTTAGCATCAGAAGGAGAAGTCAAAGAGGAAGGGATGGTTATCTAAGGAGCCCCGACTCCATCACTAACCTCTGGGTGCTCTCACTTCAGTTACCAAGTCAGTACTGCACTGGTACCCAGGGACTACAGGCTTCTGTCCCAGCTCTAGTCTAAGAGTAGAACCACACCTTCCCTCGTCTGTTGGTTTTCTCTTGACTCTGCTAAGAACAAGTGGTATTGCCAGTTTGGGGGTTGGTTCCAACATAGCTAATTTGTCCCCAGAATTCACAGCACTAAACCCCAATTCACTCAGTATCTGAGAGACCTACACATTTGCCCAAAGGGTCTGAAACAAGTCTTCACTAATCCCTCTTGGGTGCCTCATTTATACACCATTCTCCAGCCCTGCCCCCATTAGTCCCCTCATTGGCAATCTTGACATCCTCTATCTCTATACAAAGTGAGATCACTGGCTCTGCAGCCCACCCAAGTATGCCCTGCTCAGATCTCAGGATCAGATTTGAGAAATGTTCCTCCTCCTTAATAGAGTGACGTAATAAATGACTTCACCCTTCAGATAGGACCTTGCCTTTCATGGAGAGGGGTGCCCCTAAGCACAATAACACAGTATTCACAAAGTAAACTAGATGACCAGTCTAGTCTTGGGCCAGGAAAGGCTCCGTACACTTGGGCCTTCACTGAAGTATCTCTGGGCAGGTCTGGATGAGGGGCCACCTTGGAGGGGCTGCCTTCCCTCTGTGGCACCCAGGACCTGCTTCATGTAACAGGAGGTGCCGAGCAGCACGTGGCCTGTGGCCTGCAAGCTGAAGAGGACCCAAGAAAGAGCTTCCTTCAGGACGTGCGTAGCCCCAAGGCAGTGCAAACCATAGGAAAGGGAGCATGTGCCATAGAGGGTTGCCTTCAGGTTCAGGTAGCCAATGAAGTCCTGGGAATTCACCTTGTGCAGGTAGAAAGTTACACGGGTCTCACCGATCTTCTTGCCAGGCTAATGGAAGAGGGAGAATTGGTACCTAGGCCCCTGCTCTGATGGGGGCTGCACCTTCTGCACTGTGCCCTCTGCCAGGACCCTAAAGTACTCTTCTGCCTCTCCGGTTGTGTCATTTTTGTCCAGAGCCGGGGGGGAAGGGCTGGTCTGCCAGTCAAGGAGGTGCTCAATTCTGCGGCCAGATGCCCTTCCACACACTCTGGTCGGCATTGCTTAGTCCATAGGTCAGGGCTCTGGGGGTCATCACACTTGCTCTTCACAAGCCTAAAATGACTGTTGTGAGGGGAAAAAATTGTAGGACATAATTCCAGCTTTAATACCCTTTCTGGAAAGAGATGAGGATACAAATAAATGAGTATATGCCTATATGCAAAAATACATGAATTTTAAGTGCTTGGAAATGTTTAAGGGCTCATTTTCAGAGCCCTTAGGCAAAATCACCCCCTCTTAAATGAATTCCCACTTCTCGAAGGTGGAGCAGGTTCTGAGGGGAGCCCTGCCTCGGGCTGGGCAGGCGGCTTGGAGGGAGGGCTCACCCAGTTTCCCTGGCCGGGCCCAGCTGGCCCTCCGGAGGCCTGCTCCACTCAGACAGGAGTTGAAGGGCGGCCCATCTGCCCCGGGTTTGTAACCGCAAGGACACCCCTCAGCTTCGTCCCCCGGGAGGACCGCGCGCCCCGCCCCTCGCAGGCGCCGCTGCCGGGCTTCTGGCCACCAGGTGGCGCCACGCGGCGGCCCGCGCGCCGCTCCAGCAGCGGGGGCGGGTCCGGCAACGGAGGACCCGGGGTAACTGGCCTCCTGGGCCAACCCGCCCGACCGCACCTCGGGAGCTGGGTCCCGCCAAACCCGCGCTTGGGGCCAAGGGGCACAGGCGGCTTCAGCAGAATTGCTGAACAGTCTTGTAAAAAAAAATTTCCAGCCCATCCACCACTCCCAAATCAATTTAAAAATTAAAAATAAGTTGATACGGGAAGTTGCTGGCGAAAATGTACAGAACAGCTTGGATACAGGCAACAGCAGAGGTGCTGTTTAAGAAGGAGCGTGAGTTCTGGAGTCTTGACTGCGTTCAAATCTGCTTAACGACCTTGGGCACGTTATTTAACCTGCATATCACCTCACTGCCTCATCTGCAAATACCGGTAATTTACATAGAGCTTAACTCATGGGGTTGTTGACAGGAAGTAAACGAATTGATACACTTACATACACGTGTGTGTATTTAATATATGTACAGATTAAATTATGTATACAAATTAAAATAACATGTATATCTATACATTACATAAAATACATAATTACATATGTACGTAATATAAAGTTATATGCCAAGCACACAGTGAGCACCGATAATGTTAGCTATATTCTATATTTCAGTAAGCAATTTCTATGAATTGTTTTTATTTTTTATTATTTTTAAAATTTATTTATTTTTGGCTGCGTTGGGTCTTCGTTGCTGCGTGTGGGCTTTTCTCTAGTTGCGGTGAGCGGGGCTACTCTTCGTGGCAGTGCGCGGGCTTCTCACTGTGGTGGCTTCTCTTGTTGCAGAGCACGGGCTCTAGAGCGCAGGCTCAGTACTTGTGGCGCAGGGGCTTAGTTGCTCCGCGGCATGTGGGATCTTCCCGGACCAGGGCTGGAACCCATGTCCCCTGCATTGGCAGGCGTATTCTTAACCACTGAGCCACCAGAGAAGTCCCAAATTATCTATTTTTAAAAACATCTTTCATTCAAACAAGACAAAGTCATACTTTCGGGGATTTTGTTAACTTTTTATATGGAAATTTTCAAATGTTTACAACAGTAGAGAAAATAGTATAATGAACCCCCATGGACCTATCACCTAGTTTCAATAATTATCAACACATGGCCAGTTCTGTTTCATCTGTACCCCACATCCTCTCCTCCAGTAAGTTGCAAATCCCAAATCTCATCTCATCACTTCATTTGTAAATACCTGACTATTCACAGCACTTTTAAAGCTCAACGTTTATTTAATATTGTCTCTGTGCACAGTCTGTTGTAGTCATCAGTCCAGAGCCTTCCCATAACACAAGAATCTTTTCCACACCAGCATTTGACACAGAAATTGGAACTGAATATTGAATCAGCAGCAGTTTCTTTGCCGGAAAAGTATTTCCACTTCTCAAGAGATGTGTTCTCTCTACGGAAGGAACATTGCTTTCAGGCCCTGGCTCCCTCCCAGTGAGAATCCAAAGACTGCTCTTTAATCCATGGTGACCCACCCCAGGCTGAATTATCGCAGTTGGGGAAGATTTCTCCTAATTAGTCAGATTCCTGCACTCAGAGCAGGATATGATCCATTTTAAGAAGGAAACCACTTTTCCAGATACTTGAAGATTTTAGGATATACACCCAATACTTCTGGGTGGCACGGGGTGGGGACCATTGGAACTACTGTCTCCTGGAGTGTTCTTTACACAATGCCAATGTCACTTTCACACTGAAAATTTAACCAAATTTTTCCCCTCAAGGCACCTTGGAAATGTGTTAACATTTTAAATTATTGACTTAAGACGCGCACACACACACACACACACACACACACTCACACACACACACACACACACACTTTAATTTGTGGTTTAAACAGGCTAATTGGATTCCCTCACCGAATCAACAGTTATAAAAACCTTAGTGCTGGCAGGGGGCGGGGGGGTTGTTTTTGGTTTGGGGCATGCCACATGGCTTGTGGGATCTTGGGATCTTAGTTCCCCACCCAGGGATTGAACCTGGGCCCTCGGCAATGAAACCACGGAGTCCTAACCACTGGACCGCCAGGGAATTCCCTCTAGTGCTGTGTTTTTATATTTATAAAGTAGGCATCTGGGGCTTCCCTGGAGGCGCAGTGGTTGAGAGTCCGCCTGCCGATGCAGGGGACACGGGTTCGTGCCCCGGTCTGGGAAGATCCCACATGCCGCGGAGCGGCTGGGCCCGTGAGCCATGGCTGCTGAGCCTGCGCATCCGGAGCCTGTGCTCCGCAACAGGAGAGGCCACAACAGTGAGAGGCCCGCGTACCGCAAAAAAAAAATAATAAAAATAAAGTAGGCATCTGTCTTCCTCTCATTCTCAAAACAGGAAAAAATGTGACCATGTTAAATCAAGCAGGGAGACTGTCTAGGCGTAGGGGCATAATTCCCAATTCCTCCACTCTCTTTCAGCAAGCTGAATGAGTTATCATAATTACGCTTTTGACACTAGTGACCCCTTTTTCTGATTATTCTCCAGTCTCTGAGAGTCTCATAATGATCAGTTTCCAATTCCTACGGCCTCTGCACCTTGGGGATGAGACTCCTTAGGGATCAAGAGAGCTGAGCAGCAGTTGACTCTCTCCTGAGTCAGTCCTTCTATCAGGCTGCTGGCGCGCAAGGCAGAGACGTGGAGGGCCAGAGAGGATGTCTTAGGGACCAGGACCCTCACACGCTCCAGGAGAGGGGCAAGTAGGTGACCGTTATGTCCATGGCTGTTGGCCGATGAACTGAAGCCCAGATCAAGAACGCCTCACGATCATTTTCTGATTTTAAAATCCAAACTTGACAACCTCGATCCTTCCAGTAGATGTAATCATCCCCTTCTTCCCATTACCACAGTGATCTGTGTACATTTCCTATGCCTTTGCATTAGATTTTTTTTTGAATAGATTTATTTATATTTATTTATTTATGTATTTATGGCTGCGCTGGGTCTTCGTTGCTGCGCGCGGGCTCTCTCCAGTTGTGGCGAGCGGGGGCCACTCCTCATTGCGGTGCGCGGGCGTCTCACCACAGTGGCCTCTCTTGTTGCGGAGCACGTGCTCCAGGCGCACGGGCTTCAGTAGTTGTGGCTTGCGGGCTCCAGAGAGCAGGCTCAGCAGCTGTGGCGCACGGTCCCAGCCGCTCCGCGGCATGTGGGATCTTCCTGGACCAGGGCACGAACCCGTGTCCCCTGCATCGGCAGGCGGACTCTCAACCACTGCGCCACCAGGGAAGCCCAGCTCAGTTATCTTTTAATTCCTCAGTGGCCAGCCTCGTAGAAAGTAGGTGCCCAATAAACATTAGTTAATTTGATGATTCAAATCACAGGGGCAACTTGCTATTGACTCGACTTTCCTCTCTTCAACACCATCTGCAGCATAGTACATGTTGGATTTTTTTTTTAATGTCATTCAAAATCACCCTGGGTTTTGTTTGTTTTTAAATACAAATGCTCCAGATCCAAAAGTTCCTTGCTAAGGGAGGGATGTGCTAGCTTGAAGGTCTACTGGGGTACTATCAACTATAAAATCCAGGAACTACCAGAGGTAGCGCTGGTGAGAAAACACTGGTTGCAAAATGCAGCTCTTGACATCTGTCATCTATTTTCTCCTCCTTGGAGTCAGTTGCCCTCCGGCCAAAGTGGAATGGCCTGCCTTGGTCACTCAAGTACAGTAAAATGTGGAAGAAAGCCAGAACTGACCTTCAGAGCTCAGCAGCATCCTTCCAGTTAGAAGCAGCCCTTCTCTGTGTGATGGCAAAGCCCTGGCAACAATGCACAAGTGAAAGGTGTTATAGCCCATGGAGTTAAGGGTTAGAAGTAGGCATCCCTCCGCTGATTGCTGCACTCTGAGGGGACCTGCTTCTCTTGCTGTCCCCACCAGCCCAGAGTTTGGCTGACTTTCTGGAAGTGTCCCTAACTATATCATTTCTTCTTCCACCCTAAGCCACTAAGGCTTGCTGCATGGGACACGCTGCGTGGCATGCCCCCATCATTCATTTTCTCCAGCTGCGACAACTGCACTTCTTTTGAGAAGACTGCATACCGTCAGTAAGACGGTGTTAAAAAAGGGCTTAGGATAGGGTTTGGGCTTGTGTTCAGTGATTCTGGGGAGGGTTCAAGGAGGCTCTGCTCTGGATTGGATGTTGTCAGGAAGCAGGGATGATCCTAGGATTAGTACCTTACTCATCTAGAAGGCAGGAGGAACAAGGCGAGCCCACAGCTGTAATTGCTAAAGAAGACAAAGTCACTCATGTTACCCAGGACAGAGGAATGTTTGGTGGCCATTTTTGTGGTCTGGACAATTTCTTGGCTTTGATTACGGTCAGACATGATTCCAGAGGGGTCCTGTTTTTGTCTCGATCCATCAGGGTCACAGAGTGGTCTTCTCTGATACATTTGTTCATTCAGTGAGACTGTTTGTGTTTAAGCAGAGTGCGCCCCAGACTGGCCAACAGTGGTGGGCCGGCTGCCTCTCCCTTTCTCACTCTCGCTCCACTCTCTCGCTACGGCCGGCGTTACGGTTCACAGTTTGATGTCTCCGATCTCCATCCCTCCTTCCAGCCCCAGCTGGACCCTGGGCCTTTCCCTTCACTGAATTTCTGCCTTCCCCACACAACTTAGCATTCATGGTGTGTGGGCCTGCCCCCGGAGGCGGATCCCACATAGAGGGCCCAGGCATTTCTGAAGAGTGGGACCAGCCTGGGAGGGCTGATGTGCTCGCGGAGCCCAGGCGGGCCCCCATGGTGACCACCCAGCAAAGGGTGATGGAGAAGGGGGAGGAAAGGCATTCCTCCTTCCCCAACAAAGGTGCTGCTGGGATTTCGGGAATCCGAGGGAACAGGGTGCCACCTTGCAGCTCTGGCAGAGGGCCGAGCATGGACAGCGCCCCCTCAGGGCAGGCATCTGCCTTGGAGCTGTGCTAAGGCCCCTTCCCAAATAGGAGACAGCTGGACTTGAAGTCACCCGGTGAGTTTTAGTGCAGAGCTGGGGTTACTGCAGAGTGAAAGATGGAGCCGTATGAGCCAACACACGTCCACACACTGGTGAGGCCTAAGGAAACAAAGGTTATGCTTTTTGTTTGTTTGTTTTACAAAAGCACTTTTAAAAATTATAATACACACTTATTGTAACAATTTAAACAAATTGAATTACAGAAAGATAAAAAAATAAAAGTAATTCCCTCTTCCACCTCTGTCCAACCCCACCCTCTTAAAGTAACTGGTGGCAGGGTGTATCTTTCCACACTTTTATTATACAAACACAGAATTGCCTATTTAGAGTCTCAGTTTTGCTTTTTAAAAAACATGATCATTCCCTTCATATTGTTCAACACTTGCTTATTTTCACTTGACAATATGTCTTCTACACCTTTCCAAGTCAATACATATAAATGTGATTCATTCTATTTGATGATTACATAGTTTTCCATAGAATGCATGCACCATGATTTACTAAATCAGCCCATTATCAATTCTGGCTCATGGTTATGTCTTATCAACTTTGTTTGATGACTGTTTCCCCTGGGATAGTCTTATTTTAGTTGTAGTCTCCCAAATAACACAGAGCACATCTTAAATACAAATTTCCTTCCTAGAGCCTAACACATCACTGCCTACACCCATCTCACATTTGACGTGACATGAATATTTTATTAATTTTGGAAATGCTCGTAATGTCTTCTTCTCATTTGCTAAAAGAAAAACAGTTCTTAGGGTGAGAGGCTCATATTTGGCACATTTACTGAGCAGGAGGAGATAATTTTTAATTTCCTAATCCCATATGGTACAAATTTTCTCCATATGTCAACCTCCCTCCCGACACGTGCCTCCTATTTTCCCAGGGAAATATCCTTGTATCACTATAGAAAACATTTAACTTCTACTTGCATACCATAAAATTATTCAAGTTTCAGGATGAGGCTGCCTAATCCAACACCCTCATTTTAAAGATGAACAAAGTGAGGTTTGGAGGGATTCATAATTTGGCCAAAGTCACATACTTAGCAAAGCAGTTGGGGCTAGGAGTAGCCACTGGAGGGTTCTCTCCACTGCAGGAGACAACCCTTCCAGGGCTTGGGGTGGTTGAAGCACAGCACATAGGAAATGGTATTTTTATATGTGGAGGATTTAAAGGTAGATCACTAATTTTTCTCAAAGACTTTTAAACAAATAACTGATTAGTGCCACTTAACCACCCATCCCTCTGAAGAAAGAACCCTTTGCACCAGACCAGAGTCTATAACTTTTTTTTTCCTCAGGAGATATGCTCTTGCTTCAGCTTGCAGTTTTCTCAGCATTCCAGTAGCTAATTGAGTGATGAACACTCTTCTGTTCTTGCATTCCCCCTCCATCCTTGGCATTGCAGCATGTCCTGGCCTGCAACTGAAGCTGCTTACCATCTGGTTATGTAAAGGTGTGGCCAGAAAGGAAATCCTTGTCAGGAGTGGATCCAGATTCGTAGGGCCTAAAGCTTATAAAATTTCTGAGATCATCTTCAATAGAAGACAATACAAAATATCTTATTTTTGCTATTTATACACAAACATATGAACACATCACTAGGCCTCCTCCCAGGGCCTTAGAAAGAACAAGGCCCTGGCAAGTGAGGGGTGCAGAAGCTTAATTTCTTAAAGCTTAGGGGCAAAATTGCCTCTGGGCCTTATATGAAGTAAAGTAGGATATACCTGGGGCACCCTTTTTTTAAAAAAATTAATTAATTAATTTATTTTTGGCTGCATTGGGTCTTCACTGCTGTGCGCAGGCTTTCTCTACTTGCGGTAAGCAGGGGCTACTCTTTGTTACTGTGCGTGGGCTTCTCATTGCAGTGGCTTCTCTTGTTGCAGAGCACGGACTCTAGGAGCGCGGGCTCAGTAGTTGTGGCTCATGGGCTCTAGAGCGCAGGCTCAGTAGTTGTGGCGCACGGGCTTAGTTGCTCCGCGGCATGTGGGACCTTCGCAGACCAGGGCTCAAACCCGTGTCCCCTGCATTCGCAGGTGGATTCTTAACCACTGCGCCACCAGGGAAGCCCCGGGGCACCCTTTCTAATCCCTCACATGGATCTGGACAGAGCTGCCCAGACCCCTCCAGGAGGAAGTACTCACAGCAACCAGAAGCCCCAGAGTTTTCAGGACAGTTCCAGTTTCAAATATTTTATCAGGCCATGTGTCAAAGGATGCATCTTGACTTTTCAAAAAATATAGGTGATAATGTTACAGGATGGAAGCGTAAAAGACAAAGAAAACAAAGCGAACCCCCCCTAAAAAAACCAGTGTCCCCACCCCCTCCCCCCCACCAGTAAGTACAAATAGGGACAGAACTACCAATTGTTTCCTCTGGATGTTTTGTTTCCTGTCTCAGAATGGAAAGAATGAGTCCAGGAAGGACAATAACAGCACACAGCCTCTGCAGCCACAGAAGTTTCCACCTGCTAAGAAAACAGCAGGAATCTTTCAGGAAATCATCTTCCCTTATTGGGTAGCAATCATTATGTTGCCACGAAAACCTTGCCTTCTTAGACTTACATTGGATAAGAAATAAAACATACCCAGAAAGGACAAGTTGAGTTCAAAAGGCTGGAGAATTTCCCTCTAGTTCCTGTGCTCAGCTTTTTATTCCACAGTAACCAGAACCGAGATTTCAGAACACAATATTGAAGCAGCTGTGCTGTGTAGGACTCCCATGCCAAAGACTCAGGAAACTGTTCCACAGACTTCTCAGAGGCTGTCAGGGAACAGATGTGCAGTGTAAAGCTGTTCACCAAGCATTCATGAATCATCTGTGCGGGTCAGGAAAGAGGAGTTCATTTTGTTTTCCAGGGGACACCCTACACTTGAGAGACAGTGACACACGTCATGCACTTCCAGGGTCAGCCTAGTGCAATGCCTGCCTGTTCAGTAATAGTAATAGTGATCATAATAACAGTCATAACTACTGTTTATTGAGACTTACTTTATGCTTTAAATGTATTATCTCATTTAATTCTCATAACTTTATCAATATTCCTATTTTACCTAAAAGAAAACAAACCTAGAGATGTTAAGAAACATACCCAGTGTCATACAGCTAACAAGTGCTAAAGCTGGTGCTCAAACCAGTTCTATCAGACTGCAGAGGCCATTCATTTAACCACTGTACTTTCCTGTCTCTTTTAATAGGCAACAGATGGATTGCTGAGTCATTAACTCAAGAAGGAAAAAAAAAGCAGAATTCAATTAAATATATCCACAAAGATTAGCCAATCCCTGCTTAGTGTTGACATCAGCAGAAAAACTGCTTTAGGCCAAGCTCCATTCTCTCACCGGTCCCAGCATGAGAATCACCTGGGCACTTGTGAAAAAGACCAATTCCTGGGCCACCCTGGAGCTACTGAGTCAGAATCTCTGGGAATGGGGCCTCAGAAACTTCATTTTACATACCCAACACCCACCCACACCCAGGCAACTCTACAGAACGATGAGGTTTGAGAACAGCTGCTTCTAGGATGGCCATCCTCCTGGCTCACCTGGAAGAACCAATTTATATCTGTTGTCCTGGCATATGTATCAATAGTGCCCCCCTTTATTCTCCTAAGTGTTTCAGTTTAGACAATCAGTTTGCATATACAGTTGGCCCTCTGTATCCCTGGGTTCCACATTCATGGATTCAACCAACTGCAGATCGAAAATATTAGGGAAAAAAATTCCAGACAATTTCAAAAAGCAAAACTTGAATTTGCCATGCTGGCAACAATATATTAATACATAGCATTTACATTGTATTTGCAACTATTTACATAGCATTTACACTGAATTAGCCATTACAAGTAATCTAGAGACAATTATTAAAATATTTACTTATTTTTGGCTGCGTTGGGTCTTCACTGCTGCGCGCGGACTTTCTCTAGTTGCAGCAAGTGGGGGCTACTGTTCGTTGCGATGCACTGGCTTCTCATTGCGGAGGCTTCTTTTGCTGCGGAGCACAGGCTCTAGGCACTTGGGCTTCAGTAGTTGTGGCACGTGGGCTCAGTAGTTGTGGGTCGCTCTAGAGTGCAGGCTCGGTAGTTGTGGCGCACGGGCTTAGTTGCTCCGCGGCATGTGGGATCTTCCCGTACCAGGGATCCAACCTGCATTGGCAGGCGGATTCTTAACCACTGCGCCACCAGGGAAGTCCCTAGAGACATTTTTTTCTTTTTTTCTTTGCGGTACCCGGGCCTCTCACTGCTGTGGCCTCTCCCGTTGTGGAACACAGGCTGCGGACGCACAGGCTCAGCGACCATGGCTCACGGGCCCAGCCACTCCGCAGCCTGTGGGATCTTCCTGGACTGGGGCACGAACCCGTGTCCCCTGCATCGGCAGGCGGACTCTCAACCACTGCGCCACCAGGGAAGCCCACCTAGAGACAATTTAAAGTATACAGAAGGAAGTGCATAGGTTACATGCAAACACTACATCACTTTATATGAGGGACTTGAGCATCCTTGGATTTTGGTATCCACAAGGGGTCCTGGAACCAATCCCTCTGGGATACCAAGAGACAACTATATATTTCTGTATTTTTTGTACCAAAGTCAGACCATATTATATATACTATTTTATAACCTGGATTTTTATTTAATGATTACTACTGTTCCATATAAATAAAATTTAATCTTTTCTAATACCAATCCATATTCAGATTTCCTCAGTCATCCTAAAATGTCCTATATATCTGGCTTAAACAGTCCACACATTGCATCATAATAATTTTCTCTTCTGAAATAGTAACAGTTTCTCTCTTCATAACACTGACTTATTAAACAGACCAAGCCAGATGTGCTATGGTCTGTGCCATCTTTTGGATTTTTCTGGATACTTCTTTACAGTGTTGATTAGTTTCTCCTGTTTTCTGTATTGCTTATCAACTGGAGATTGAAGTTTGGTGGAGTCAAGTTTGGCTGTACATCATAGGTAGTGTTGTTTACCTCATCTGTGTAGCACATCAGAAAACATGTAACATGTGGTTGACCTACCATTAGTGGTGCTAAGATCAACCACTGGATGAAGGTGATCCTATGATGGGACAGTTACATTTTTTCCCCTGCAACTGGGAAGTAATCTGTATGGTATCACTCTGGCTCTATATGAAAAGTTTCCCATCAACCTGATGCTTTCAACACCGTTGATAATTGTTGCTTGACTTTAAGGGTGTTATAGAATGTTGATTTGCTATCAACCCTACTACATTATTGGGAGATATTGTTTGGTAAAAAGAGATTTTTCCTTATCAACTGGGGCCATTTGGTTACCACAAAAAATTTTTTTTCAAATGAAGGAGCTAGTTTAATAGCTGCCTGGGTGAAATTTCTTTTTTTTTTAATGTTTATTTATTTACTTATTTGGCTGTGTTGGGTCTTAGTTGCAGCATGTGGGATCTTCATTGCGGCATGCGGGATCTTTTTTTTTTAGTTGTGGCATGCGAACTCTTAGTTGCAGCACGTGGGATCTATTTCCTTGACCAGGGATCAAACCCCGGCCCCCTGCATTAGGAGGGAAGAGTCTTAACCACTGGGCCACCAGGGAAGTCCCTTGGGTCTAATTTCAAGAGAGTGAGCATCTTCTAGAAAAGTCTAGAGGTTGGAGAACTGAACAATGCCAAAAAGTTTGGCCACACCATGCACAGACATGATGGGCAACCAGAAATACTCCACTGAAAACAGCAGCCACGATAAGTGTTGACCTAAGCTAATTACAATTTTCACATCTGACCCTCAAGCCACAATCCTGTACTGCATTTCTTTGAGCTCAGACAATTCTTGAAGAGCACTTAGTGTATGATAGGACACACCCTGTTGCCTCTCAGAAACAAGCTTTCATTAACCAGAGGCAGAGCGGTTCTGGTTAATGGGCTCTCGACAAACAGGGGCACTGTACTACGTTATGGGACAATGGCTCTTTTGTGTTCTGAGTTTGATATGTGATGAAGGGCTTTAAAAAGGGTTAGTATTTCGGGGACACTGTGGCATGTTCAACAATCTCTCTCATCCCACATGCTCTTCTTACACTGTGACTTTGACACTACTGCCAGTGAGAGGTGGAGTCTGTGTACCCTTCCCTTGAATCTGGCTGGTCTTGGGGCAGGGCAGAACTGACACTATATATGGACATACCACCATTTGTTTATTCATTCACTTGTGGATGGACATCTGGGGCTGTTTCCAATTCGGGGCTCTTATAAGTAAAGCTATTGATGCTATGAACATCTGTGTACAAGTCATTGTATGAACATATACTTTCTTTTCTCTAGGAGTGAATGGCTGGATCACATGACAGGTGCATGGTTTAACTTTTAGGAAACTGCTAAATTATTTTTGCAAAGTGTTGTACCATTTTACATTCCCACCAGAAATATATGATAGCTCCAGTTCCTCTACAAACCTCACCAACATTTAGTACGGTCAGACTTCTTAATTTTAGCCATTCTAATAGGTATGGAGTGGTATCTCACTAAAGTTTTAATTTCCATTACCCTATTGACTAATGATGTTAAGCATCTTTGTATGTGCTTATTGATCATTCACGTATCTTCTTTGATGAAACGTTTTAATAGGGTTGTTTTCTTATTGTTGATTTTTGAGAGTTCTTTATATTTTCCATATATAAGTCCTTTATCATATATACACATTACAAATATCTTCTCCTTGTCTTCTCATTCTCTAAGATCAGAGGTTTTAATTTGATGAAGTCCAATTTATGAGTTTGTTCTTTATAGACCATGCTTTTGGTGTCATAAGTAAGAAATATTTACCTAAATGAAGGTCGCAAAGATTTTCCTCCTGTTTTTGTCTACAAGATTTATGGTTTTAGTTCTTATATTTAGGTCTTTGACTTATCTTGAATTAATTTTGTATATGGTACAAGATATGAAGTTACGGGTTTTTTTGTTTGTTTTTGGGGGGGTTTGGCATATGTATATTTAATTGTTCCAGCAACATTTGTTGAAAAGACTATCGTTTTGCCACTGAGTTATCTTTTCATCTTTGTCAGAAATCAGTCAGCAATGTGTGGATCTATTTCTACACTCTATTCTGTTCTACTGATCTACCTGTCTTATACCACCACCGTGTTGCTTACTATAGCTGTATCATAATATTTGAAACCAGGTCGTTTTAGTCCTCCAACTTCATACTTCTTCTTCCAAGTTGTTTTGACTATTCTGGGTCCTTCACAGTTCATGTGAATTTTTAGAATGAGGTTATTAAAAAAAAAAAAAGGCTGCTGGGATTTTGATAGGGATTGCATTAAATCTATAGGTCAATTTTGGGAGAATTGACATTTAAAGTATTCAGTCTTCTAACCCATGAACAAAATACCCCTCTCTATTTATTTATCCTCTTCAATTTCTCTCAGCAACATTTCATAGTTTTCAGTGTACAGGTCTCGCACATCTTTTTTCAGGTTTATTCCCTAAACAGTTCATATTTTTTATGCTACTGTAAAGTGGTATTATAAATATTTTCAGTTTCTGATTATTCATTGCTAATATTCATTGACTTTAATTTTGACTTTAATTTTTTAATTTCTTAGAGCTCTTTATGGTTTTGTTCTTCGGTGTTGTTTATAAGCATTCCATACTTGTTTCACTCATGCAAAACGTTCTCATTTCCCTAAGAATGTAAAAGATTTTGTTTTTAATTTTCTTCTGCTCCTTAGTAGTCTGTTTTCTCTGGACTTCTTTTTTTCTATTTGGGTCTCTGAACTATATTTTTGGCAGTCTATTCATGTTTAAGAGGGAGATACAAAAGAGCTGATTTTTAAAAAAATTTTAGGCATTTATTGAAAATTTGAACATGCCATATGGACTAGACTCCTTAAGCTGGTACAATGTTTCCACAAACTGCCTGCTATATAGAGAAGTCTGGCAGCCTCTGGACTGCCTGTAGCCTGACCACATTCTCTGCCATTGCCCATGAGGGATTGTTTAAGAGGGAGATACTAAAAAGCTCTGTATGCATGGGCAAGGATGGTTCAATAATAGCCATCTCTGTAGGGTAACTGCCCATTTCCCAAGAAACCCTAAATTGTCAGAAGCTGTGGTATTTTTGCCTTGGGCCAGACAGGTTCTCCAGAGAATTCTTCAATCTTTTGCCCAGAGAGCCTAGTTTGAAGAAGGAAAAGGAGTCAGGATGAGGACCAAGTGTAGGGAGTCGCATCCTTCCATGTGTAGATTTTCACTTAATTTTCATTTGCAGGATGGTGCCTCAACACTCATCTTCTCTGCCTTTGTTCCCAAGTCTGACGCTTCTCTATAGATCTTCCTCGACTTACTGAAAGGTTACATCCCAATAAACCCATTGTAAATTGAAAATACTATAAGTCAAAAATGCACTTAATACACCTAACCTACCAAACATTATAGCTTAGCCTAGCCTACCTTAAACGTGCTCAGAACACTTACATTAGCCTACAGTCAGGCAAAATCATCTAACACAAAGCCTATTTTATAATAAAGTGTTGAATATCTCATGTAATTTACTGAATACATTCAATAAATAACTGTATTCAATACAGTTACTGAAAGTGAAAAACAAAATGGCTGTATGGGAATAGAATCACTGCAAGTGTATCAGTTGTTTACCCTCTTGATGGAGTGGCTGACTGAGAGCTACTGCTCGCTGCCACTGCCCAGCATCAGGAGAAAGTATTGTAGGGTATATTGCTAGCCTGGAAAAAGACCAAAATTCAAAATCTGAAGTACAGTTTCTACTGAGTTTTGCTTTTGCACCACTGTAAAGTTGAAAAATTGTTAAGTCAAACCATCATAAGTGGGGCTTCTCTGGTGGCACAGTTGTTAAGAATCCGCCTGCCAATGCAGGGGACACAGGTTCGAACCCTGGTCCGGGAAGATCCCACATGCTGTGGAGCAACTAAGCTCGTGCGCCACAACTACTGAGCCTGTGCTCTAGAGCCAGTGAGCCACAACTACTGAGTCCGTGTGCCACAACTACTGAAGCCCATGCACCTAGAGCCCATGCTCCACAACGAGAGAAGCCACTGCCATAAGAAGGCTGCACACCGCAGTGAAGAGTAGCCCCCTCTCACCACAACTAGAGAAAGCCCACGCGCAGCAACGAAGACCCAACGCAGCCAAAAATAAAGAAATTTTAAATAAATAAATAAAAGTATGAAAAATAAGATGAATGAGGGTAGCTTACTCTGCCAGGTACCTAAACAAAAGCACAGCACTGGCTCAGGAATAGATGACCAGTGGAACAGATTAGAGAATACAAAACCAGACACAAGCACTATGGGGATTTAGTATATGGTAAAGGTCACCACCTGGGTGGGATTATTCAGCAAATTCTGTTAAGACCATTAGTTATGCATACAGAAAAAATTTTAATTAGATCATTATATTACATAGTACACAAAAATAAATTCTCAAGTAGACCAAAAAATCTAAATTAAAAAAAAAAAAGCCATTAAAGTGTAGGAAAATATTTGTAGAATCTTGGAAAAGGTTTTGTCTTTCAAGATTCATAATCTATAAACCTTGTGATGCTTTTTACTCAAAAATATAAACACATATATAGATAGGTTAATAGACATATAAATAAAAAGAGTAAGATCCTGCAAGGCTTTGAGAGTGGTGAGGAGTAGGGATTCGAGTGGACTTCTGTCACCTATTTTATATTTTGGAGATGTTTAAACTTTGTCTAATAATCTTTGAAATCAGAAAAAAAAACAGCAAAAAAATCTGTTATATACCTTGATGAAATACATCAATACTCCCAGAAGATACTGGAATAGGACAAAACTAGGTGTGTACAAAATGCATCCATTTCCAAAGTTTTAAAATTTTGTGACTCTTATGCTCATCACTCTTATGCTTGATTCACTTAAAATTTGCTGATGACTTTCAAAATATGGCTTTCAGAATTGACCCAATATTCCCGAAATAGTCTGGCCAATCTAGAAAATAGTAAGGCATGATCTGAAAACTAATGCTTCTCTATCCTTGTTAGTTTTGTTTTAGCCTCATCGTAGTGTGGTTTAATATTTAGACTGTGGTTTCTGTTGGGAAATGAATGCAACAGAATTAGTTTTCTATTCCTGCCATAACAAATTACCATTAACTTAACTGCCACAGCAGTTAAGTGTGTGTGCTTTAGAACTTCGTAGGTTGGAATCCTGGTTCTAACACTTAATGGCTGAGCTACCTTGGATAGGTTACATTAAATTTCCCCATCTTTATAATAATGATACCTACCTCATCTGACTGTCATAAGAATTACATAACACGTATATTTAAGAGGATGCCTAGCATACATAAATGCTCAATAAATATTAGCTATTATTATTAAATATTAAACTTAAATGAGGAACCTTTTCTTATCACAGTTTAATTTCACCTTGTTTCCAACCCAGGGCCACAGCCTGTCAAGACAGTTTTTAATCTTGACTCTGTGGTCTTCAGTATTATAACTTCCTTTTAGATTTCTGTTATCTTCCCCTTGATAAGCATGCTTGCTTTTTCCTCCCAGACACAAAGTTAGGCAAGGTCGAGCTGTGGCTTTGGCACCAATGGAGACAGTCCTCAACTGTGAAGATAATTTCACGTGGGAGACTGACTCTATGGGTGAGGTACTGATAGGAAGGGGAAAGAAAATACAAAGATTCCTGCCCTATGGAGTTCAAAGTCTAATGAACCCTTCACAAACAAAAGAAAAAAAAAATAGGGTCACTGTAACAGTACCCAACACCCACTCTATGACAATTTAATTTTAAATGGATAAATGAGACACACAGATGTTAACTTCTCGATTTTATAGATTAATAAACAACCGAGGCTCAGGACATTTTTAAAGGACTTTCTCAGGCTCATATAGCTAATAAATGACAGAGTGAGGCCATGAACCTAGGATGTCTGACTGCAAATCCTACACTCCTTCCGCCTCAGCACTCTTCCTTCTGAGGGTAAGGAAAACAAAATGGAAAACAGCCTCCTATGAACTGGAGTGATTACACAGCTGGTATAAAGTTCTGCTTGACGCATCTCAGAACCTGAGAAAAAGAACAACTAAATGATGTAAATTTGGGGACTTTGGTGAAAGCAGAGCTACTTCATTAGAATAAACTAAACTAGGGAAAAAGAAAGGAAGGAAGGAAGGAAGGAAGGAAGGAAGGAAGGGAGAGAGGGAGGGAGGGAGGGAGAAAGAAAGAAAAGTGACTCTTTAGCCTAGAAATATTAACAGCTGAGAAAAAAAAATCTATCAAATCCAGACAGACGGAACTAAAACCTACAGGTACTGTTTGCTATAATCTAGTTGGTACCTTTCAAAGTCCTGTAAAATTACTTCACAGAGTAGAAAAGAAATGTAACAACCTCTGTACTTTCATGAAGTAGCCAGAAATATTCAGGCAGGCAGTCTTCATACCACTGAGTTTCTGGAAAATATTATAAATTGGTCATTAGGAATTAAATTGTTTTTGCATTGTTTCCCATTTCCCAGAATGATGAAGGGTCTTGACCAAGGGAATATTTGTCAAATAAATCAGATATGGCCAACACAGTGTTAAAATCCAGCATTACGACTTCCAAACTTCCCATTCACTAAAAATAAAAGGGTCTATGTATACCACATCCTGGTTGTATAAGAGATCTCCATTTATTATAAGATAGGTATACAAATATACATAATTTGTATATATTCAATATTAAAAGTAAAGTTCTATCACATACTTCTTTTAAACTAATAGTTCAATTTAACTTTGCCTGCCTCTAGAATTTAGGAGGACTTTTATTGATCTGGACATGGATTGTTCAACACAAGGGAGGGGACGGGGCGATGGAGAAGGCAGCTTCCACCTCTTGCTCTGGTGTCATGAGCAGGTCTCAGGAAAGATTTCCATGGGAGGCTTAGCTGTGTTTGAGGGTTCTCACCAGATTTCTGTCCCTCCTGTACTCTTTGTTAGTCAGTATATCATCAGGGCTGCCTGCACTTATGGGGAAAGTGCCCCATGATGCCCTTGGGTCTGTGCTAAACTCTTTCTCTCCCATTTAGAAGAGAAGCCAGATGTGAGCCAAGTCTTTTTTAAAACAAACACACAAAAAAACTGTCCAGATAGGTTGAAATAATTTGAATCATCAACTTGCTGGATCTTCTATTACCTGAGCTACACTACTTTTAATCTATAAAATTCATTTATATTGCTGAAAAATTCTCAAAGGAGCAGCTGAACACAGATTTAAAATGGCAGTGATTGAGTTGTGGCAGCCTATATTTCCTTCCCAAGTGTCAATCCCATGACAGTGTAGAGGCCCTCTCAAATGGAAGTGCCCCATCTCTCCTGAAGATTTATGAGCATCACCAAAAGTGCTTTTTTATATGTATTTTCTCATTGTCAGATAAGTAGGTCAGATATTATTGTTCTCATTTTACACAAAAGGAATCTAAGGTTTAAAAGTTCCTTTAAAAATGACTTGCTCAAGGTCACACAGCTTGTTAGTGGCACAGCTGGGATAAGTCAGTCCTTACAAGTTCTAACCCAGTGCTCTATTACACAATACTACCTTCAAAGTTATTAGGAATTATTTTTGACTCATCCAGAACCACCAGAATGTAATAAGAGTTCTGTTTCCGTCCCTTCTTAATTCCAATATATTATCTTGGCACGTGTGTA
Organism: Phocoena sinus; assembly: GCF_008692025.1. NCBI lineage: Eukaryota > Metazoa > Chordata > Mammalia > Artiodactyla > Phocoenidae > Phocoena > Phocoena sinus. The sequence goes on from NC_045775.1 coordinate 31,030,353, forward strand.
AACTGTGCCTTAATTGAAAAATACCACTTTTTCTTGCAGTTTATTCAGCCACCTGTCTGCCAGCACAGATATTTCTTTCAAGAAGCTTTGGGAGCTGGCAATATGTATACACAGTCAAAGCAGGATTTTTGGTTGATATGGTATGACTCTAGTCCAGACAGACTATAATCCAGGTTCTCCCAGTAAAGTCTCTCCCACTTAATGGAGATGTTTTTTAAATGCCTATGATCAATCCCTCTCACCTCTAGATAGCCAATGGCACAGTGAGATTTTCTTGTAACTACAAATGTCTAGATTTTTCTCAAAGCCACATAGAATTTTTTTTTTCCTTGAAGCTTAACTACCGTGCTTCTTTTCTCCAAGTCTCGAAAGTTAGGATCTGTGTACTCAAGATATTTCTTCAAGTTCAGACAGGCTCATCTTTGAAGAGCAGTTTTCAAGATATCCAAACCTAACACCTAGGTGTGCCAACACAGTCACTCCCTGCCCGCCATCATGGCAACCCAACCCATATCCTGGGCCCATCCACCTTACCCACAATCTAAGCAACAGGTGGTTGGCGGCATTTGGGAATCCCATGGAATGGAACCCCTATTGTTAGCAATCACCTCCTCAGCTAGCTTTATGTTGGGATGGGAAGTTCTTACCCTAATCCAAGCTATCTGACCTAAACCATTTTTTAGGTTCGTCACATGGGGGGCGAGGGAAGGGGAAATGGATTAAGGTAGTCAAAAGGTCAGGAAGGAAGTCAAACTTCCAACTATAAGATACATAAGTACTGGGGGTATAGGTACAACATGATAAATATAACACTGCTGTACATTATATATGGCGGTTAAGACAGTAAACCCTAAGAGTTCTCATCACAAGGAAAAAGGTTTTTTTTACATCTTATTTTCTGTCTATATGAGATGACCAATGTTCATTCACTACACTTACTGTGGTAATCATTTCATGATGTATGTAAGTCAAATTATTATGCTGTACACCTTAAACTTATATAGTGCTGCATGTCAATTATATCTCAAAACTGGAAGAGAAAAAATGATAATTATGTGAAGTTACAGAGGTGTTAGCTAACACGATGGTGGTGATAATCATACTGCAATTTATAAATGTATCAAATCAACTCATTGTGTACCTTCTATATGTCAATTATAATTAAAAACTTTTAAAAAAGGATCATCACATGAGCATTCATGATGCAAGATACTGGGTAGCCTAATCCTTTCCTTTATTCACTAAGACTGCTACAAAAGCAAAATAACTAGAGAATAACTAACCTGATCAATTTAAGAAATCTGAATAATTCAGGCAAAAATAAAACTGTTACTCAATTAACAATTTTACCTATTGATCTTTTTTTTTTTTTTCTGAGGATGGGAATGGGGGGGTTTTGCCCTGAGAACATTGGATAGAACTGCTCGCTTCCCAAGTGAGGCTAAAGGATGGGCCTCACTGTTGTCTGGATTTTCTGGTCAGGCTTACTAGATGGTTGGGACTAGATACTACATTTGGTACTACATGGGGCTACGAATTAGCTTCCCTGTGCTGGCAGAGCAGCAGGATAGCAGCCAGGGCCTGCATGGCTTGTTGTTTGGGGACCTGAATCAGGCAAGCGTGCACTGAATTCCCTGGTCAGGTGAGGCCACAAGTTTTGCTCTGCAGATGGGGAAAGCCATGGGCTGTGCTCTCTGTTCAAGTCCCACTGTATGTAGAGCTACTGGATGGGCTACACAGCTTCCCATATCCTCTGGTTAGATTCCCTGGTCCGGCAGGTTGAAGGCTGTATTCGGCAATCAACAGGGCTATAAATTAGTTTCCCTGCCTGTGTGCAGTGGGAGAAGCAGCTCTAAAGCTAGTAAAGCTCTTTGTTATCTTTTTTTTTTTAATTGAAGTATAGTTGATGTACAGTATTATGTCCCTACTGATTACAACAGCCCCTTTCCACAAGTGGTAACTGCTGGGTCAAAAAAGAATCAGAAAAAATATCACCGTTGAATAAAACTGTATTCTTTAGCAAACTATGTCATCTAGCCTAAACTCTACATTGTATCAATGTGGAATTAGACTAGGAACCATCACTGCAGTACAGGTCTCTCCTATCTCACAGTCTCTGCCCTTTCCCTTATACACAGTCACATGCTTACCTGCTCCTCACTGGAAGAGCATCATGGCCCATGATACAGCTCTAGGTTGCAGATCAATCCAGTATGTCACACCTGGTGGCGAGGAGGTTGAGGCTGAGGCTCCAAGATGTTATCCCTGTACATTCTCTAGAATTTATAAACCACGTGGTCCTCAGTCACACGTGATGGAAATAACTCCCCAAAGCAGTCCCGCCTTCCTCAGAAACAAATAAACTAAGGAAAATAACAGGTTTTACTGACTCGGGGACTGGTGTTTTGAGCAGAAACTGTAGGGAGCAAAGATTACACAGCAGGAAGAAGTACAAGAGGTGGTAGAACTATTTTAGTCTCTCTGGTCAAGGGTGGAAATTTCAGCACAGATATCAGCACTTTGCTGATAGGTATCATGGCATATGAGGCCTTTGTAGGACAAGTCTGAATTTGTGCTAGCAACAGTACTGTGGATGTTACTTGTAACAGTCTAAATAAGAAAAGCTCTACCATGATTGCAGTCATTGACACTTGCATCAGTCCTATTATTTTGTATTAGGCAGAAAAGTTCAGGTTTTATCACGTATCACACAAGGGCCTAAAACAAACGCATTTGCATTCTCATTTTGTAACCAAGCAGGACCTTTCTAGAACAGAACCCCTAGCCCCCACCCCTCACCCCCGACCCGTCTTCTGCCTGCTTTTTTTTTTTTTGGGCTGCATTGCTTGCCTCTTCGTTGCGGCGAGTGGGGCTACTCTCTGTTGCAGTGCGCTGGCTTCTCATTGCGGTGGCTTCTCTTTTTGCGGAGCACGGGCTCTAGGCACGCAGGCTTCAGTAGTTGTGGCTCGCGGGCTCCACAGCGTAGGCTCAGTAGTTGTGGCGCACGGGCTTAGTTGCTCCACGGCATGTGGGATCTTCCCGGACCAGGGATCGAACCCATGCCCCCTTGCCTTGGCAGGTGGATTCTTAACCACTGCACCACTAGGGAAGTCCCCTGCCTGCCTTTGCAGAAAAACTTTAGCCTCCTAGGCCTTTCCCAAGTTCCAAAGAATAAATTTAATCAGAGAAGTGAGAAAACGCAGAAACAAAGGAAAACAGTCAAGCAAGACAAAATAATAATAGTTTAGCCATTAAACAAAGTCAAGGACCTTTAGTTCCTCCTCAAGGGCTATAGATAATATTCTGAGCCATAACCTTTGAGCTGTTTTGCAGATAATGAAAGCCTCACCAGGTGGAAAAAGTTAACTGTAGGCTGCCCACAAGCACGTAGACCCCAGATGGGTTGGAACCAGAAGGTTGATGATGTTGATGCCCGATTACCTAACCACCAACCAATCAGAAGAATGTCCATGAGCTGATCACACACACTGCAACCCTCTCCCTCACCTTGTCTTTAAAAACCTTTGCCTGAAAGCCATTGTGGAGTTTCGGTTTTTTGAGCCCTGCAGTAAACACTGCACTTTCCTTCACCACAATCTGGCGTCAGCAGATTGGCTTTACAGTGTGCGGGCGAGTGGATCCAAATTTGGTCCGGTAACAATTTTAGATAAAAGGCTCCTAATGCCCTCTGAAGAACTTACATATATTATATAAGTGTTTTTGTTTCTATGTATTGTTTCCTATGTAAATCAATCTCTTACTGAATTCCTCTTCAAGACTTTGAAGCAGCTATACATGTTAGCACACAGGTGAAAGTCTAAATAAAACTGGGTAGAGTGGGTAAAATAGTTTCTTAATCTTCAAGGAAATTTTAGACATATTCACGAATATGTCTTCCTGCAGGCTGAGACTCATTTAGTCAGGGTAGCTCAAAACATAGTAGAGTCCCAGCAGAACCTGAACTGTGCAGCCAGTGCATTACTTTGGTTTAAGAACACAGAGAAATTCTAGTTTCTACTCATGGAATCATCCCCTCCCCATCTCAGATCCTTTCCTAACTGCTCACTGTGCACATGACCCCAGTCTCTCCTCTGGCCCCAATTCCCCTGATAAACAGTCCAGGGTGACGAGCACAGAAGCTGTCAGCCACCACAGCAATATAACCACAAGCCAGACCTGGAATTATATCCCCACACCCCTCTCTCGACGTATCTAGCCAGCTTAAAGAGAAGCACTGTATTGGCCCTTGTTTGAATGGAAAGATTTCTAGGCCAGACTTTTTTTCATTGTAGTAAAATACACATAACATAAAATTACCATTTTAACAATTTTAAAGTGTACAATTCTGTGGCACTTAGTACATTTACAATGTGGTTAACAATTACCACTATCTAGTTCCAGAACAGTTTCATCACCCCAAAAGGAACTCCTACACCCATTAGCAGTCACTCCCTATTCTCCCCACTCCCAGCCTCTGGTAACCACTAACCATTTACCAGAGCAATTAGTTTGGGCTAATACAGCTAATACTGTATGATCAAAGTAACCTATGTTCACAGTGGTTTTCATATGCTGTCTAAATTACGGTGACTTTAGTTCTATCCTCCTCTGTGTATCATCTTTTCTCTTCCAGCTAGTTTCTCTCAAGAGAGCAAAATGGCTAGAGCAAAGCCAGGCTTACCTCACACATGCAAACCATGTCCTTTGGGAGAGCATCTCCTCACCGACTCTACCACAAATCCTAGGCTTCACTGTTTTTGGATTAACCTAGATTCACTTCCTCAACCCAGAACAAGATTACTGTGGATTTTTTTTTTTTTATGTGGACCATTTTTAAAGTCTTTATTGAACTTGTTACCATATTGCTTGTTTCCTGTTTTGGTTTTTTGGCCCCGAAGCATGTGGGATCTTCGCTCCCCAACCAGGGATTGAACCCGCACCCTGTGCATTGGAAGGCGAAGTCTTAACCACTGG